>NW_028327187.1:65023258-65348637 GCF_987537825.1 Furipterus horrens
CTGTAGATATGTGGATCAAACAACTGTGGTACATTTACACAATGGAATACTATGCAGCAGAAAGAAAGAAGGAACTTCTACCATTTGCAACAACATGGATTGAACTAGAGAGAATTATGCTTAGTGAAATAAGCCAGGGAGCAAAAGACTAATACCATATGATATCACCTGGTACAGGAAACTAATGAACACTACAAACAAATGAGCAAAATTGAACCAGAGGCATGTAGACAAGGAGTAGTCTAACAGTTACCAAGGGGGCGGGGTAGAGGGAGAGAAAGAGGGTAAGTCAAAGAACTAGTATAAATGACCCATGGACAACGGGGTGGGGATTGACTGTGGGAGAAGGGGTATGCTGGGTGCAGGGGCGAGCTATGAGGGAAAAAGTGGTACAACTGCAGTAGAAAAACAATAAATAAATTTTAAAAAAGAATGAAAATTGACTGATTTGCTCAAGATCATATAGCAAATTAGAAAAAGATGCTCCACTTTACCAATAATCAGGGAAATGGAAATGAAAACAACCAATAAAATACTATTTTACAGACATCAAAATAGAAATAACAAAAATATATCATCATACCATGTATGGATGTGGAGTCAGAGAATAATGTATTTTTAAGATTTTATTTATTTATTTTTAGAGAGAAGGGATGGGAGGGAGAAAGAGAGGAAAAGAAACATCAATCAGTTGCTTTTCCTATGTGCCCCGATCCAGGACCAAGCCCGCAACACAGGCATGTGCCCTGAAAAGGAACCAAAACCTCAACCCCTGATGACGGGACAACACTCTAACCAAGTGAGCCACACTGGTAAGAACAAGAAGAATTTGATTGTGCCAGTAGTGGCAGTAAAGGTTAGAACAACAACTTAAGAATATAAATTTTTTAGCATCTAATATATTTAAGGTGTGCTTTTCCTAATTTTAAACCAATCCTTCCACTTGTAGGTCAAACAGTCGAAGAGATAAAATGTTCACTGTAGCAGTGAAATCCCATATGCCAGAGGTTATGAAATGCATGAATTAATTGTGGGATATTAATATAATGAAATACAATCCAGCATTTACAGTGACTATAATGCAGCTAAATATTTCAGTCAAGGTTCCCAAACACAATGTTGAATGGAAAAATAAAAGTGGTGGAAAATGGTGCATTCAATATAATAGCATTCATCTAAATAAAAATGAAAGACTAATCTGATGCACTTTATTGCTTATAGATGAGTCATGTATATAATAAAATTATAAAAACATGGAATAGATACTCAGCTGATTATTGACAGTGTTTGTCTTGGGGGAGCAAAGTGATGCTGGAGTAAGTAGGACCTGGGAAACTTTCATTCTATCTATAATGTTTTATTTCTTTAAAAGCAAAGACCTGTAGTCAATATGATGAAATGTTAATATTTGTTCACTCTAAGGGGCTGGTGCATGGGTGTTTGCTATATCAGCCTTAAAAAATTTCTATTTTTCAACATACAAATAAAAATTATATGACTAAATTACATAAATATGCCCATTCCTTTTTATAGTGTATAAACTGTTAGTTTTGGCAATCCCAAGGAGCAAGTGTTGATAGGAATCAGAAACAATAGGGGAGAGAATTAAAAAAAAAAATACAGGTAGAGATTAGTCTGTTTGCTAAGCAAGCACAATTTTCTTTTCAGTTGCTTTTTAATCTATTTGATGAGTAATAACACATTTGTTTACCAAACCTTGAGAGGAAAAACTGATGCAATATGGAGTAGGAGACTGCATTTCCATCTCCTGTTATGTGCTACATATTGCAGATGGGAAGCGTCCCCTTTCTGTGTTGCCTACAGATGTGCACTATTTAAGGCCTCCCACGGAAAAGCAGATTTCGTTCCAGCACCTGCACAGTACCTGAAACCATAGGAATGGCATTACTAGGAGTGTTCTCTAAGTTTACTGCGCGTTAAACAAGAGTAATGGTTCTAATGGTTGTAATCACAAACACATACTTTGTAATGATTTCCTAATTAAGAAACAAATATTACTGGTTACAGTTTAGACAAGAACCCCCCAAGTCAGGCAGCACAAGTTACTGCAAATTAACATCTGCACAACCAATATACTTGTACACCTGTTCATTAAGCCAATTACTGAAAACCACTAAATGTCACTAGAACACTAGCTAATGTATATTTTCAATTGGGCCTCAATACCTCACCAGGTAATATATATTTTAGGAAGAACAAGTAAAGTTGGCTTAGAGGTGTTTAGGTAGAGTTTTCCTTGTTTGAAGTGATAATTGAAATACCAAAACTCAAGTAACCTCAACCCAGTATTGTATTTGACAAATAAGGTAGTGGGGTGCTTCTTTTTAACCTTTAATCTATGTGAACTGTCTTACTCAAGCTACAGTTAATCCCTTTACTCGTAGGTTGGCTCTGGCTTTGTAAGTGTGGACTGATGTTTCTCTGGCCACCTCATGCACTCAGAAAATCTCCAATTACGTTGTATTTCCTAATTCATGTCACAAATCAGTAAGTCCAGCAATAACTCCCAAGGGCTATGTGCATCAAAGTGGTAAGTACTAAGGAAAACATAACAGTAGAAATCAATATAATAAAACTCAGTACTGCTAGGCTAACAGGGCATTTCTTGTTGAGAATATAGTTTGCATATTCATTTTATCTAGGCTTTTTTTTATAATGTGGTTCATCTCTTACTGGTACAGTTCTGTACACAATTTAGTTTAGCCTTTAGCATGACTGAACAAAATAACACCCCAAAATATTTGTAGCCAGGATCTCAACTTGACAATGTAGGATTATTCAGTCTGGGTTACAGATATACTTGAGCATGTCTAGAATAATGTCAGTGTTGTAGATCTCACCAAAGTTTTTTTTTTTTATTTTCAAATAAAAAACTCCTTGGAAACTACGTCTCATAAAGAAACTCATCATATTCTGGATATTTCCACTTGATTGATTAATAAGCACCTCAGATTTAGCACATCGCAAACCTGCTCTTTGGTCTTCTACTTCTCAAGAAATGGTAATCAATCCTAATTTTTCAATGAGCAATTTCAATCCTAATGAGCAATCACCATTCTGCTTTTGTCCCTTTTCCCTCTAACCTGTCAATTAATTAATTAATGTTTACCCTCTGTTCAAAACCCTCCAATAGCTTCCTATCTTATTCAGAGGAAAAACCAAAGTACTTACAATAGCCTAGAATATCCGACTTTATATATAATGTAGTGTCCTTAGCTCCTCTGACCTCATTTCCTACCTCTTTCCTCTCACTCACTCTATTCCACCCACACTAACTCCCTTGCTGTTTTCAAATATACCAGAATGACTCCCACAGCAGGGCCTTTGCACATGATGATATATCATCCCCAGATCTCCCCTCACTTTGTTCAGATCTTGGTTCAATTTCACTTTCTCATAGAGACATTTCCTAATGATGTAGTTCAAAATCACAACTCCTCTCTCTTGGCACTCTCTTACTCTTTTTTCCCGTTGCCTGCTCCATTTTTCTCCATAGCGATTATCACCAGCTGACAAAATACATGTCTTATTTGTTTACTGTCTACTCCTTCCACTTTAACACAAGCTCTGGTAAAAAGAATGATTTATGACTGTTTGGTTCACTGTTATTGATACATAATAGCACTTAGAATTGTGCCTGGAAAAGAACAGGCACTCCAATTATTTTGGCATTTCGTCGTTGTCGTCGGCAGCCGTCCGTCTCGAGAGACGATGGCGTAGCTTCTTGAGAGTCTATCTGCACCGCCGAGAATGGCTGTGCAGTCCGACTCGGGAGTGACAATCCCTGCCGCACTTGTTACAGGTGAAGGCAGATGGCTGTTGTTGCTGCTGTTGACGCTGCTTCCGCCTCGATCTTTTCTGGACCGCCTCCTCATTGCGCGCAGCCTCTGCGCGTGATGTACCTTGCCTGACCGCGAGCCTCCAGGCTAGGCGGTCATCTGCTTGAACTTCCCATGTGTTGAGATTGATGGAGCATTGTGTCATGTCCTTTTTGCAGATGTCTTTGAACCGCAGTTTTGGGCGCCCTGTCATCCTCTTGCCTTCTGCTAGCTCGCCGTAGAGGAGGTCTTTGGGAATACGGCCTGCATCCATTCTTTTGACATGGCCGAGCCACCTGAGGCATCTCTCACTAAGAACTGCATTTATTCTATATATATTTCTTCATTTGTGCACAACGACTGATATATAAGGTTATGTATTCCACTAGTATTAATAGCAAAAATTATAAATGTTCTGTCCCTGGTGTGATTCCATCCTGCGTGTCTATTCTGTGGAACAAAAGTCATTTTCTCTGTCTGCCTTCTCTCCCACCTAAGTGCCTGCTGCCACCCCATGAAAGATTCGATGGACATGGACAGGAGCCCTCTGAGGCCCCGGAACTATCTTTTTAGTTGTGAACTCAAAGCTGAGAAAGATTATTACTTTAAGGCGGATAATGATAAAAATGAGCACCAATTATCTTTATGAACGGTCAGTTTAGGGGCCTATGCAAACGATGACCTGCACATTGTGGTAGCAGATGCAATGAATTATGAAGGAAGTCCCATTAAAGTGACACTGGCAACCCTGAAAATGTCTGTGCAGCGAACAGTTTCCCTTGGAGGCTCTGAAATAACACCACCTGTGGTCTTACAGTTGAAGTGGGGTTCAGGACCTGTGCATATTAGTGGACACCACTTAGTAGCTGTGGAGGAAGATGCAGAGTCAGAAGATGAAGAAGAGGAGGATGTGAAACTCCTGAGTATGCCCAGGAAGTGCTCCGCCCCTGGAAGTGGCAGCAAGGTCCCACAGAAAAAAGTAAAACTTGCTGCCAATGAAGATGATGAAGGGCACGACGATGTTGATGAAGATGATGATGATTTTGAGGATGAGGAAGCTGAAGAAAAAGCTCCAGTAAAGAAATCTATATGAGATACTCCAGCCAAGAATGCACAAAAATCAAACCAGAATGGAAAAGGCTCAAAACCGACAACACCAAGATCAAAAGGTCAGGAACCCTTCAAAAAACAGGAAAAACTCCTAAAACACCAAAAGGACCTAGTTCTGTAGAAGACATAAAAGCAAAAATGCAAGTAAGTATAGAAAAAGGTGGTTCACTTCCCAAAGTGAAAGCCAAATTCATCAATTATGTGAAGAATTGCTTCTGGAGCACTGACCAGGAGGCTATTCAAAATCTCTGGCAGTGGAGGAAGTCTCCTTAAGAAAATAGTTTAAACAGTTTGTTAAAATTTTCCATCTTATTTAATTTCTGTAAAAGTTGATGTCTGGCTGTCCTTTTTATAATGCAGAGTGAGAACTTTCCCTACCATGTCTGATAAATGTTGTCCAGGTTCCATTGCCAAGAACATGTTGTCCAAAATGCCTATTTAGTTATTAAAGATGTAACTCCACCCTTTGCTTGGTTTTAAGTATGTATGAAATTTTATGATAGGACATAGTAGTAGTAGTGGTCAGACAAATGGAAATGGTGGGGAGACAAACATATACACATGAAATAAACTCAGTATTTAAAATAAAAATTATAAATGTTCATCAACTGGAAATAAATTGTGGTATTTTGGCATTGTTTATAAGAGCAAAACACTTGAAATGACCCAAAAGCTCATCATTAGAAAACTGTTTGAGTGAACTACAGTATGCCCACTCAATGGACTACTCAACTGTCCTATCCATGACCAGGGAAGTTCTATATAGAATGATATGAGGTGATTTTCAATAACTATTGTTAAATGAAGCAAACAAGGTATACAAGACTATACAGTACATGCTACCATTTATGGAAAAAAGAAGGATAATATATGGATTTGCTGGTATATGCATAAAATGTTTTTGGGAAGGCTTACAGAAAATGTATTAAATTAATTAATTATAGGGAGGGAACTGAGTAACTGAGAGAAAGAAATGAGAGAAAGAAATTTCACTGTATGCTATCATTGTGCTCTTGAATTTTAAACCATGTACATATATTATCACTTCAAAAATGAATAGAACAACAAAGCAAAAAAGAAACAAAAGGATTTCATCACTAAAAGGTCTCTAATCTATAAATGCTTAGGAATGCTTTGTGTCAGGGGTTAAAAGAAAAGTAATTTGTGCACTACAGGTTGCAGCATAGAAATGTAGTCCAGGCTTTGAGTAACATGATCAGCAGTCAGAGTAGAGGAGGAATAAAGGGACACACACCAAATCGTGGCCTAGCCATAGAGGGAAACTGTAATGTATAAGTGAAATTCAAATAAGAAAAATTGTTTGACTTTAATTTAATTTTATTTATTTACTTTTTTTAGAAAGCGGGAGATAAACAACAATGTGCGAGATACACATTGATCGGTTGACTCTTGTACGCCCTCAACTGGGGACCCAGCCCACAGATAAGGAAAATTTTAGCAACATACTTATGTGTGGTAGGATGGAGTTTGGGGCTTAAAGAATCATTGCTTTCAATGTGCCTAATGAATTCCATTTTTCTTCATGATTGTCTTACGTGTAATACTCATATTTCTTATCACTAATATCAGCACATTCATTTTCTTATTCACCCCTTATAATTTATAAAAGGAAGTCAAATTGTACTAAAATATTAAAATACTGGCACAACATTTCATGTAGAGACAAAAAAATAGCAATACTACAGACACAGAACTCTTGATTGGTATACAGCAGTAGCATGTCTGTAAAAATGCCTGAATGTATTATATAAAGGGAAATTTAATAGTTTCACTGAATTATAATATCTTCAGAGGATACTCTGAAGGTTAAACATATAAAAGTCAAGGACTGCCTAATCATTATATAAATTAAGTAGGGTTCCCCTGGAAAATTCCTAAACCAGTTGTGGAGGACTGGAAAAGATTAGTTGCTGCAAGACCAATTCAGGTACATTATTCACACAATAGCTTCTACAATTGTATTTCTATTCCCAGACTCTTATTACCTAGGAAAATATTGGATATACATAATGATTAATAGTCTACATACAACCGTGACTAGGCACTGCACTAGATGGATTCTCCTAGGAACTGTGCAAGGTAGATATCTGTATTAATCTGCTCAGGATGTCATAACAAAATACCACAGATTGGGTGGTTTAAACAACAGAAATTTTTCACAGTTCTGAAGCCTGAAAAGCTCAACATCAAGGTGCTGGAGAAGTAGGTGGCCACGATTGCACTTTGTACCCACATGGCTCTTCCTTGGTGCATGCACAGATGAAGAGAGAGTGAGCTCTTTCTGGTGCCTCTTCTTATAAGTTCACTAATTCCATTGGTTTGATGCCCCATATGTTTCACATGAATTAACCTTAATTACATCCTGAGAGGCCTCATCTTCAAACACAGCCATATGGGGGGTTAGGGTTTTAATGTATAAATGTTGGGGAGATACAAACATTGAGTCCATAACAGTATTATTATTCCAATTTTACAAAAAGTAAACTGAGGTTCCCCAGAAACCTGAGAAAGATCTGAGAGAAAAGTTCAATGATAGAATGAGGATTCAATTCTAGGCTGTCTGACCCCAAAGTTCATCATGTTGCCACAAGGCTCCATCATTCTCCATAGATACAGAGTGAGATTCACAGTTGTTTCCCATAACTTACTACTAAATAATTCAAGATAAGACAGTTCAGTGGAGATGCTGAACATACCCCATGGTTCAAATACCTCAGAGAGTTCTTCCTTGTGGCATAACCAAAATGTTCTGCTGTGCCTCTGAGAGTACTAAATCAAAGCTGTAGTTTCTTTTTCTACCCATGGCTTGGAATCCTTACTTGACCAAACTGGAATTCTGAGTGTAGTGGGCAGTGATTTCTATAGGAGGTACTTGTATTATTTATTTTTAAATGTTTTACAGGAGAAAGTGAAAAAGAGAACTAGATATCGCTTGGGGCATGTGTTCCTACCTGGCCCAGCCTTGTAAACTAGTTTTTGCGTAATTTATGGATGAAGAACTAGTGAGAGGCTTAGAGATTATGTGAGGGACACAAAGGTTCAGCAAAATCAGCAGATTTAAAAAATGGTTTGCAGAGTGGATCAATATGCTCATCAAAGGCACAGGCTTGATGAGGATACTGGAGGTAGCCATAGACAAAAAGTAACAAGTGAGCATGGCAGCATTCAAATAACACCTTATATACAAAAACAGGTGGCAGGCCAGATGTGCCTTCTGTAGTTTGCCAACCCCCAACATCATAGATGCTCAATAAGTGTCTAGTCCCTTAATGTCTTCCTTTGAAACTGAGATCAATTTATTCTTGTGTCAATCTTTGAAAATGTTCAAACTTTTCCTTACAAAATAACATCTAGAATTACCTTACTATAACTGTTGATTGACAATTCTGTTTTTCAAATAGTGTTTACATAATCACACATTTATACTCCTCAATGCTTTTTAAATGTGTCAATCCTACAAGGATGGATGATTTTATTCCAAACTATAACTATCTTCTATTTATTCTCCATATATTCTCATATGCTTTTATCATATGTGTATATATAAAATGACAAATCAGCCTTAATAAAATTATAAAATTAGTTTCTACCATCACATCAATATGTAGGTAGAATGAGAGCTCATAAGGAGCTACAATGTTTGGTAATGCTTCACTTGGGATATACTGCTTTATGAAGAGATGAAAATCTGAGTCCTATAAAAAAAAAACATTAATCAGACATTTGAATTTTATGTAATATAGTCCTCTTACTTTATGAACATAAAATATTATTGAGTATTTCAATTTGTTTTTTTGCTGGCTGAGCTCAATGGGAGACAACCATAGTTACATTGTCTCTGTTTTCTCTTTCAGGTTCCAACTGATTTGAATTTTACCTTTTAGCTATAATTTTCTTTAGTTCACAAAATCATATCAGTGTATTCTGTTGAGGGCAACTGAAGCATTAGAAAAACTGAGGAGTGTAGGAGAGGAAGTACCTGAACTTTTCATTTCTTTCTTTCTTTTTTTAATATCAGGTTTAGTCTGTTGGGGATTTTCTATTTGAAAGTGGTAAGCAACATTTGAGATATTTTGGAAATGTGAAAAGACTTGATAAGAACAAAATATGAATAATCTTCAAGTTATCCTGCTTTTAGCACAGAGTCATGACCCTTTTTCTTCCCAGTTTATCATCCTCTCTGTTATACTCCCAAGAACATAGAATATCTGACATCACATCCCTTTCCTTCCCTATTCTCTCATCCACTTGTAATCTGGATTTGAACACACCCATAACTATGGAATCAGAATTTCAAAGTGTTTATAGGTACAGCCTCAGGACCTGTATCTCTTAAAAACTCCCTAGGTAGTTCTGGATATTAGTAAGTTTTGGAAGAACTGCTCTAAGGCACATAACACAACACTCTATAGCTCAACAAATACTCCCCAAACTGAAAATGCAAGTATCATCAAACAGTAAACAATGGGAAGTCCTATTTTTAATTTCTTCTAAAGGTTAGAATCTAACACTGAAGGCAACTCTTGGTCAACAATTGGGCCCATAATACTGACAAGTAATGAGATTTTTTTAAGAGAAAGGGAGGGATACCCAAGGAACACTTGTTTATTTTTAAATCAATTATTAACTTGAGGGCAAGGATCTTGCCATATATTTCTATAATCTCTCACTCCGTAAAGTACATAGAAGTTTTAGGAATAAATAAGAATGCATTCCATGCACTAATTAAAAACATTCATGCACATAAGATATTAAAATTAAAAAGAGATACCACTGCCTTTCTCCCCTTTTATAGATGCAGTTATCACAATGCTACAAGAGAAGAAAAAGGAAGAAACAATAAAATAATTTACCATTGAAAGGGAAAGCGAAAGGTAGTTGATGATGGAAATATCCTTGCTGGACATAAACATGCTCCTATTTTACCAAGTCACAGAAAATAGCCAAGGCAGGTAAGGACTCTGAAGATGCAAAATAGGAAAAGACAAAATATCTTCCATAAAAACTGGAGTCTTCAAAAAAGGAAAAATTCAAGTCTAACCAAAATCCATACTTGAGCTAGACATTATGCTAAGCAAGCACACCACAGCTTGTTGGTTTCAATGTTTTTTCACACCACGTAGACATGTTAAAGTTTGTATGCCTTCAGACCTGTATCTTAAGAACAATAGATCTCAAGAACCAAATTCTACTGAAAGTACATATTTCTAAATAGAATACTCTGTTTATATCAAGGTCAATTTCAGCTATGCTCCCAGATAGTATCATGTCAATACTACCTATACACAATGAGAATAATGATAACCTGAGTTCAACATGTAAGCTATTTATCAAAGTAAATTAAGTCAACTTCCGTGAAGCGTATTCAATAGGTGCACTTAGTTTGATGTTGAATCATTGGTAAGCATAACTGGGGTAGGTGTGTGTGCAGCATTAAATATATCACAGGTGGCTTCAGTTTAACAATGAGCTTCCATTAAGTACTTTATTCCACACATGCCAGAAATAGCCTGGGTTGTAAGCTTTGAACAACTTTTTAAAAAGTTCTTGGATAAGGGCCCAGATATGACAACTCTGTCTCCTGTGAGAACTATCATTTAATAATATTATCTTCCATGGTGTAGAGAATTTTTAATATAACTACAAAAGATATACTATAAAACAAGAATGTGAGCCTAGTCACTTATTGTAGAATTGGTAATTGCCTATTATGTACCTTTTATCAATTTTTGAGCTCAAAGGGTACATAATAGAGGGTACTGTATCATTTATAAAGTCATATATATGCTAAAAGCAACATTTAAGATTAAAAACTAAATCTCAGGGCAAAACAAAACTCAAATGTACATTGCAACCTCAATGTATGGCTTCCTAAATTATCTGAAATCTGTACAATGACATAGAGCTATTAAAATATAAAGTAAAATATATCTCACAAAGATTAGAATGAAACCTGCATTATGTAAAAAAAAATCAGAAATCTATCAAATTGAAGGTTTTACCAGAAATCTCAAAAACAAAGTAATAACCCAGGTGAGAAGCAGCTGCTAATCGTCTCAGATAGCAAATAAATTTTACTGGATCAGAACAGCAAACTGCTGACTCTTTTTCCTAGCAACTATTTCAGACCTGCTGTGCTTGCCAATAGCCAGGCCTTCACTTCACCCTGGTCACTTCAGTCCGATCACTGTGGGGACTCATTGTTGCTTTCCTCATGGCTGCCACCAAAGCATGCCTCTGCTTGTAGCTTAGACCACTCTGAATGTAAACTTAAACACTGATTATAACTACAGAGAGAGAGAGAGAGAGAGAGAGAGAGAGAGAGAGAGAGAGAGAGAGAGAGCATAATATATAAAATTTGGAACAGAAACATCATAAACAAATATAACCCAAGTAAAAGCTTCCTACTTCTAACTGGAAAATTGTACTAAAATATCAGGTAAAAAACATGAACATCAAAGTTGGCTCTGACAAGCCATGTAGAAGAAAAAAAGACACACTAATATATCAAGCTTTCCACTTAGATCTCATGGAAATGAATCTAATAAAGACATTTAAAAGGGCAGAGATTATATCTGATATCCAGTACAGTATTTAAAACAAAAACAAAAACAAGGCATGCACGATACAACAGGAATAACTGAATACATAAAAAATGGTTTTGCTTATTTAAAATCACCTTTGAAGTTCTGCATCTAAAATACATGTATTTTAATATATTATAGGTATGGCATAAGTCATGGTGGATACAGTTATTTTATGTGCTTAATATTCATAAAAGTATTACAGGTTCTATTTGTAAATATTGTAAATTTTGCCTACTGTCTAAGGACAAGTCTACCTAAAGATAGAAAAGGTATGACAGGACTACTGAATAATTACAAAATACTTTAAGCTCGCCTCCCTTCACATCTTTACTGTCAAACCTGTATCTATTTATTAAGCCTCAAATGAAGTACCACTTTCTCTATGAATCTTTTCCAATTACCAGCACAAAATTTGCCTATGTACATCACTGGTAAGGTATTTTCCACATGCTGCCCTACTTTTACGGTGCACGTAAGCATCTTGTTGTCTTCCCTAAGTTACAAGTTCACAGGGAAAACAACAAAGTATGATACACCTTTGTTTTCTACCACCATTCTACTTCCCATAGCACCTAGAAAATGATATTCAAGAAACACTATGTGAATAAAATATGTGAAATATTAGAGTAGAAAAATGATGAAGGTGCAGAATGAGAAAGGAGAAGTTGATGATATTCTCTCTTCAAGATATAACTAAAGCTTAAGCAGTGACTCAACACCCAGTGAAAAAATATCCAAGACAGAAGATTAGACCCTGCAGGATGCCCAAAGTCATGGACGCAAAGAAGAATGAACAACCAGTTAAAGAGTACAAAAAGAACAATCAAAAGGTAAGATAAACAGGGGAGTATACTGTCCCCACAATGAGAAAGAAAAATGTTTCAATAAGAGGAAGCCATCAACAGTATTGAAGACAGCAGGAAGGTCAAGCATAGCCTAAGCCCTGAAAAAAGAAAAAAAGACTAGAAGAAAAATAGGCCATTTTAGAACATACAGAGCAATTTCAATAGAGCAATGACAACAGAAGCTGCATTACAGGATGTGAGGGAAAAGTGAATGAAAAGAGTGAGTAAAGACCCCTCATTTGAGAAGTTTAGTAGGAAAAACCACCTTATAGTATGAAGGAAACTGAAACAATGTAATTGAATCTCAGGTTTATATAACTTTGCCTATGACAAGAGGGCACCTGATTGTCAAAATCAAGAACAACTTTTTTTTCCAAAATAACTTCAGAACAAACCCAGAATACAATGACTTACTGGACGAGATCAATAGAAATTGTGCCAAAGAGATTATACATTTCAGGAATCCATGTTGCATCAATATCTATAATGGAATGAGATATGGTGATACAATGGGTCAAAGCTTCCTAGGATTGCTCCTGAACAAAATCAGCCAGGAAGAGAAAGTCCAAATAATAAGTACCACACCCTCTTTTTACTGATGACAAAATAATATTTTCCAGTGTTATAGGAACAGAAAAGTGGTATATAGCAGTACTAACTAAACTAGGCTCAAAATTATTGTTTAGAGAACTAAATGTTTATGTAACAAGCATAGCTCATAAGGCCCCGTTGATATCTACAGCAAAGAAACACAGCAACTCCAGCTATCTGAGTCAACAAATGAATAAAAGTGGAATGGTATGCTCAATGGAAAATGTTTTGCAAGCAGCAGTCAATGGCATTTTACTGAATTACAAAAGTTACTGAATAAATATTAGAACAGTATTTAATTCTGTCTTATCTGGGCTAAACTAAAATATGGAGTGTTTATCTACATTAGCTGGAGGAAATAAACTTGCTGTCACCCAATTACCCATGGTGCCCTGAAGGTGTGAAGTCTGACCATATGCAAACCTAATGATAGTTATTAAAGCTTCCCTCTACACCAAGTACAGATGGACCAGCAAGGTGGCCTACCAACAAGACAGCAGGTGGCTTTCCCAATTTACTAACTGCATTTGTAGCCTTATTAATAGAAAATATTCAAGGAAAGAATAAAATGTGTCAATTGAGTGACAAATACATGTTATTCCAAACAATTTCAATGCAATATAATTAAAGAAACAGTTAAGTTCCTAGTAGGGAGCAAGGTGTTACCCTATGAAATGAAAGAGTTCCAAGAAATACTGCCTTAAGAAAGCAATGGTATCTAACATGATTGCCAAATTAACTGTTCAATTAAATTTTTGCTTTAAGTTTTATTTCAAAGGTGATTGCTTATACCTTCCTATGTCTATAAACACAATGTATGAATTATCACTTAGTAATAACACAAAGAAAATCAAACATTTATTTCTTTTCTAACATCACTTATTATTAATGATGTTGATTATTATGTTATCCCCTATTTAATGAGTGGCAAAGACTAAATATCTCCATCCTTTAATTATCAAAATAACTCTTTAAAGTAAATTAAATACCCCATTTTTACAATACAAAAACTTAGGCTCAGGGCAGCAAAGTAGCTTTGTCTACATAATGAGCAATAAATCTAGGCGTCAACTCAAGGCAGTAGAGCTTTCTAGTATATATTCCTTCCTCAACAGTAGGCTGTCTCACTTAGTATGTTTGCTTATCATTTCATCAATGAACTATTATGTGTAAAATATGAAGCAGAGTGGCTGACATTTAGGAACCTTGATACATGCCAATTCCTATTCAGTGCATCCCAACAATCACTCTACAAATGCTGTACACATGCAGTCTAACCAAGTGGGTTATACAAAGAAATGAGGTTATGTAGTTACAGGTAAGCATATCAGGCATAACAAATTCCATTGCTAAATATGATTAAGAAAAATTCTGGTTTCACAAAAAGAACAAAAATAAATCAATGAGTATACACTGATATATTTAATGGTAATTGAAGCATGATGTACTGACTTAATTATTTCCCAAACACAGGAGTGATTATCTGCTGGCAGTTTTCTGGACTCGCTTTTAATGTATATGGTCATTACCATATTGAAAATAAAGAATCTCAGTAAGAATTTTACTTAAGTAATTCCAGTAATTTATAATCCACAGTAAAAACATACACTCAAAGATAATATAAAACCTAACTTTCATTGCAAAGTAAAACAAAACGTCCCTGGCATAATTATCTTTGGGAATGAGTTACCTCTTGGCAAAATAAAGAGTATCATAATAATAACGAAACACCTGTCAGATACAATAAGAGAGAAGACATTGCATTTTCAGCAGTTATTAAATTCTGGAGTTTACCATTACATTAAGGATCTTACAGCTATATCCTCAATACTCGGTCACATTAAAACCTTTTAAAGCATGTAATCAATGAAACTGAACTGCATAAACACACATAATGAAAATATATTTCAAGCTGATCACTTTAAAAAGGAGAGCAACATTCTATTAGATGAGATATAAATCAAGAAGTATGTGCTCTTTGTTCTCTTTACTTCTTCCTAGAAATTGTCCTATGCTTTAATCTAAAATTATTTAATAGCAGCTATGGGTGATGTTGCTAGATTCTGAATCTATATTAATATATGTGTGTTACAATACATATATATTCATAATATCATACACAACATAGAAAAGTACAGATAAAGGCCTTCCCCTTGATCTTCAGATTCATAAAACAAATTTCTTACTTCTTCCACAGGACCTTCAAATAAAGATGCTCCAAAATGAACTCACATCCAGTAACATGAAAAGTGGTTTGTCTGTTCCCTATATTGGTTAAAGGCATTGTAACCCAATATATATCATACATGTAAGAAGCCATCAAGTCACCAATTGCTCTTCTCTCCCTAAGCCTGCTTGAGCCCTGCAAAATTCTGTGTCTACTTCTACTGCCTCCTTTAGAGCCTTCAACAATTTGCTTAGTCCATTGATTCATTAATCCATTTATTCTACAGCTATGCACTACAGAAGGCAATGTGAATGCAAAAATGAATTAAGCACAACCTCTGTTTTGAGAAAGAACAGATGAATATCTACAACAAACGAAGCAGGGATGTCTGTAAGCTGTGCAGCAAGGGGGATTTAGAGCCCCACCCAACCATGCCTAGGCTCCCACACACAGCTGCGGTCAACACCAAACTGGAGAGAGCTGACCCTCTTACATAGATTGCCACCACCAAACCCTGTGAAATGGACTATATATTATTGGAAATAAGCTGGGACAGACTAAGATGAGTGGTGCAGGGGCAGGGAAAACACACCCATAATTTTCCCAGACGACAGAACAGTGCCACCCAGGGGAGACCTAGGGGCTCCACCCACCCAATTGCAACAGAAGATACCTCTAGAGGCAGGTGAAGGAGATGCAGACGATGTAGCCAGAAGTTGGACAACTCACCCCAGGACCTTCAGCTGATAAAAAAACAGAGGCAGATCTAGGAAGAGAAGTCAGAAGGCGAACTCCAAATGGCTGAGATGAATTTCACCTTGCTCTTCTTCAGAATTTGTGTTTTTTTCTTTTCTTCCTTTCCCATAGCTTCTTAATATTTCTTCTTTTTTCTTCAATTGCATTTGAACTAATTCACTACTCTTTGTCTTCTATTTTAATTTTTTATTCAGACTTTGTATTGTTTCTTACTTTATTATTTAAAATCTCACACTGGACCCTTCCCTTGACTTACTCCATTTTGCCTTCTTCTTGCCCTTTCTTATTGTTGTTGTAAATTTTTTTTTCTTCCACGTTACATCTAGTTCCTATTCCTTACTTTTATTATTTCTCCTCCCCCATCCTCTCAAAAGCATTCTTACTTCCTTTAGTCAGCTCACATTATTCTCCCCCTCTTATAACATTCTTAATAACTTTATACCTTCATAAAATATGGCTTGTTAGGTGTGAATATTATGGTTGTCGCAGGTCTTCTTCAACATTCTTCTTCTTTTTTCACTATTTTTTGTACTTCAAATCATATAGGTTACTCTCCCCCTGTCTTACTCCATTTTGCATTTCCCCTGCCCTTGATTGTTTGAGTTAGGAATCTTCTTTTTATTTTCCCTTCCTTATTAGTTCCCCCCACCCATCCTCCCCAAACCAGTTTTCTTTACCATAGACATCTCACATTCTCTTTTCTATTTTGTATAATATTCTTATTCCCTTTGCACCTTTATTAATCTTTGCTCAACTATCATTGTGTTTGATCCTGTTGTGGTTTGTCTGCAATTTTGCTCCCTTTGGTTCACCACCTTTCAAATTTTATTTCAAACCTCATAGCATACTCTTTCTTTTCCTTTACTCCATTTTGTCATCACCCTTACCTGTTTATTCTCTCCCTTTCTTTGCCTCATTTTTATTCCCTACTCTTATTATTTCTCTTCTGTCTTCTCATTCAAAATCATTTTTTCTCACATTCAGTCATCTCATATTCCTTTTTTTCCTATCATATAATATTCTTTCACTCTCTTCACCTTTATTAATCTTTGCTCAGCTGATGTGGTGGAGAGGTATTTCTGCCGGTGTAGGTTGAGTTTTCTGATAATATTGCTTTGTTAATAAGCACCTGTACAACAGCATACAAGAGGAGGCAGTAGTTGTGACTCCAAGTCAGTCAGCTGGAAGGGAGAACCCACCAAAGAATGAGCCACCAATAAGCAAAGCCCAAATACAACAAGAGAGGCCACATAAACTGAATAAAGGGCAACCTTACAGCATCAAATAGACTGCACCACAGGTCTCCTAACACAGAAATTCACACCATGAAGACAGAGAAGCAAAGAAGACCAATCTAATAGTCAGAAACAAGCAAGAAGATTCAACTAAGATAGGAAGACAAAGAAACAATCCCCAATCAAAAGGAAAGGAGGAATCTCAGAAAGACCACTAAACAAAAGAGAGACAAGCAAATTATCAGACATTGAGTTCAAAATAATGGTTATAAGGACATTGAACTCGAGAAGTTACAAGAAACTTCCTGAGCACTACACCAGCATGAAAAAGGAGATAGAAACTATCAGTAAGACAGGAGGAAATGAAAAACACAATATATGAAGTGAAGAACATAACAGAAGGACTTAAAAGCAGGGTAGATGAAGCAGAGGATTGAAACAGTGATCTGGATGACAAGGTAGAAAAATTTCCCAGAGGAACAAAATAAAAAAAAGACTCAAAAATAACAAAGGGGATAAGGGAGCTGCAGGACAACATGAAAGAGAACAATATTTGTACCATAAGGATACCAGAAGGAAAAGAAAAGGAGCAAGGGATAGAAAACCTGATTGAAAAAGTAATGAAAGAAAACTTCCCTAACTTGATGATAGAAAGCACAGAGGGTCCCAAAGAAGATGAACCTAAAGAGAGAGGCCTGCTTCAAGGCACATCATAACTAAAATGGCAATGTTCAAAGACAAAGAATCTTAAAGGCAGCAAGAGAGAAACAGCTAATAACCTACAAGGGATCTCTGATAAGGCTATCAACTAATTTCTCAACAGAAACACTACAAGCCAGAAGGAAATGGCAAAAGATATTCCAAGTAATGAAAAACAAAGGCCTGCAACCAAGACTAATCTACCCAGCAAGGCTGTCATTCAAAATGGAAAGTGAAATAAGGAGTTTCCCCAGACAAAAAAAAAAAGGCTAAAAGAACACATCTCCACCTAACCAACATTACAAAAGATGCTAAAAATGGAACTACCTTTTGACGCAGTAATTCTACTGCCTGGGTTATACTCGTAGAATCCTGAAACACCAATTCAAAAGAACCTATGCACCCCAATGTTCATAGCAGTGTTACTTAACAATCGCCAAGTGCTGGAAACAGACTAAGTGTCCATCAGTAAATGGGTGGGTCAAAAAACTGTGGTATATTTACACAACTGAATACTATGCAGCAGAAAGAGAGAAGAAACTTCTGCTATTTGCAATAACATGAATGGAACTAGAGAGAATTGTGCTTAGCGAAATAAGCCAGGCAACAAAAGAAAAATACCATATGATATCACCTGATACAGGAGACTAATGAACAACACAAACAAATGAACAAAATTGAACCAGAAGCATGTAAACAAGGAACGGAATAACAGTTACCAGGGGGAAGGGGGGAGGGAGAGAAGGGGAATAAGTAGGAGAAGGGTTTAGTAAAGGTACAAGTACAAATAATCCATGGGCATGTACAATAAGGTAGGATCAACTGTGGAAGAAGGAGTGGGCTGGTGGTGGGGAGCAATGGGGGAAAAAGTGGGACAAATGTAATAGAAAAACAATAAATTAAATAAATAAATAAATAAATAAATAAATAAATAAATAAATAAATAAATGTATTAAGGTGTATGGAAGAGCCATGAATGTACAGTAGTCTCCTGAATTTTTGTTTTGCATTTTTTCACTCTAACTACTTTAATTTCTTGTACATAATCATTACTGAGGGTACTTTTAGAATATTATGAAGTTTTATTTATACTTATTTTTTTCACTATCTATAGGATAAAGTTTATGTAATAAGCACAGCATTCAGGGCCTTTCAAAACCTGATTGGAAATTAATAGCCCCCAGGTATCCCAATGTTCCAGCCACATCAGAGTACTCACCATTACTGAAAAAAGTTAGGGAATTCCAAGTCTATATAGTCCTTGCTTAAAGCTCTTTATATCCCACTCCTTCTCAGCCTGAAAATATTTGGCTGGGCTAAAATACCATTTCCTCTGGGATACTTTCCTGAACTATTCCAAGCAGAATTACTTACTTCCTCTTCTGGGTCTCTACAGCTTTTTCTTCCTAACACGGATGCAGAAGTTAATCTACTGAATTATCTGTAGTTTAGATATCCAGTTCCCAAATTAAGTGCGAGCTTCTGAAAGTCATCAGCCATATATGGACCATACTTGTATCATCAGAAACTATTACCAATTTGATACATACATTTTTTAAAAAATGTTTGATAAATTGAATGAAAATGCTATTTTGCTAAACTATAACAATTCTTTAAAATCTATGCATCAGAAACAAAAATGCATTCTAATTTAATAAATTCAAAGGTGCCTTTTCATAGTTATTGGATATCAACCTTATACCTATAACTAAATCCCATTAAAGATGCCACAATCATTCACTGCTACATATTACATTTGATCATTGCGATTCTGTGATTGACTTATGTTTTCTATTTCCATCACTAGCACGGAATTTACCAGCTGGTGTATATGTGTTTCTCTGGTAAAACCCATTATTGGTGGTAGATAACAACTAAGACATTTTTCTATGGCAAAATCCTAGTGTCAAGTCACTCTACATGATAAGCATAGCCTCTGTGAGTTATTGTAGAGCCTGGAGCAACTGCATGCAGATATCTTCCACCAAATGCCCTGAAGTCCTGAGCTGGAAAATCAGAATCCACACACATACACACAGGAGCACACATGCATTCATTAAGGGCCCATTAGTAAGATGCTGCTTTGTGTAGACTGAATTGATTTTTTTACTTGGTCTCACTCCCCACATACATCTTTAATTTTTTTTCTTTTTTGAATGGGGAGAGGGAGAATTCTGTGAAAGAGTAACTACACCTACTGACAGAACATAGTTCTTAACCATGAAATCACCTCATGAATCACTCTGATTCTTCAATAGGTAGTTATAATTTTTCCTGTCTAAAAATGAATATTAGTAACTGAGTTGAAACAGAAAAAGACTGGACACCATGATTTCTGTATTCAAGCACTTAATGTCTCATGCTTAGAGAAATGCGACAGAAGAGATAGGAAGATGGCGGAGGAGTGAGGGGAGGCTGCGCTCTCAGGATCCCGAGACCCGTCTGTAGTTTGGACTAATTGCAGACAGAACACCTCAGTGAGCAGCTGGACACTGGCAGGAGGCGAGCCTTGGCACTGCTGGATTAGAGAAAAACCATCTGGGAACAACCTGTTTAGAGAGGATAGCGGAAGAAAAAGGGACGAAACGGGATTCCTAACTAAGGTGGCTGCCTCTGCTATGGCTGGAAGGACACAAAGGCTTTTTGGTGACCACAGTCTTCTCCAGAGGGGAGTCAGGAGGAAAGCAGATCTCTGCCCGCTGGCAGAGACGGGACTCGACCAGGTGGCATTGATGCTGGAAGACGGGAGACAGGGTGCTGTTGTGCAAGTAAAAACGTAATTTTTCCTTTGTATTTTTCTCTTGTGAACTGCGGAGGGCGGGGAAAGTTTGGGGGTGATAGGACATTCTTGAGGAGTGCAGGCACAGAAGTGCACTCACCCACTCCCCAACCCTCCCCTTGGGTCTCCAGGGTGCACATAGGGAAGTGCCCTCATTCACTGGCCCAGGTGCGCAGGGCCGCGCGTCCAGGTGCCCCTCGGACACACACCGACATAAGATCAGTGCCCCAATGAGTGCAGGGAAGGCCCACTGGACATGCAGAAGACTGTTCGCAGTTGCCCCTGGACAGCTCCAGTGGGTGCCAGGCCTGAGTGCCAGGCCGGAGTGCAGAGCAGTTGCTCAGGCTCTGCTCGTGTCCACCGAGGCAGGGGCAGAACAGTGGGAGGCTGCAACTTGGGAACAACGGGCAGCAGCAACTCACAGACAATCACTTCTACTGAGCACAAGTGTCCGGGGCCCTGCCCTAAGAGGCAAGAGACCAACTCCTGAATGAGGCGCAGCAGGCCTGAGGCTAGCTCTCCGGCTGCCTTAGGTGCGCAAGGGTGCGCACAGGTGCGCGAGCGCAAAAGCACCCACCAATCGCTCATTTCCACTGTGCACTCTGTCTGGGGCCCAGCACTGGGAGGCGAGAGACCAACTCCCGGAACATGGCGCAGCACGCCTGAGCTAGCTTCCTGGCCACCTTGGGCGCAGGGGCACCTCAGCTACCTCCAACGGGCGCCAAAGGAACGCGACATGCCAACCACCGCGCGCACACCGCTTCTGCAAGGAATAGGAACCTCTGACCCGCCACATTAGACCAGCTGTGGATGCACAAGAAGAAGACAACACACAAAGGCTGAACTGAGTAAAAATATTCCTTTTTTTTTTTTTCCTTTTTCTTTTTCTTCCTGAAAGGGGAAGGGAAGGAGGGAGGAGGGGAAATGAAAAAAAACACAAACTATATCTCTAATTTGTTTCATACAATCTCTCCTTCTCATCCTTCCTCTTTAATTGTTGTTTATTTGTTTCTGAATCTAGTTTAGCCTCCCTTTCACTCTAAATAAATAGAACATAACTACTATATAAATCCAATTTTATACAATTTCACTTTCCTACTATATTCTAGTCTTCCCTTTTTTCTTCTATAGTTATTAACATACAATGTAAATATTAACTACAGTCTTGCACAGTCTCAACTATTATTAATCTATTATCCCCTCTCTCAAAAATATTTTTCCTCCCTAAAAATAACTCTTACCTATTCTTCCTACAGTATAAAAGCTCTAATCTCTCTACATTTATATTAACATTGGCTCGATGGCTGACAATAGCGGGATGGAGGGTGGGGGATACTTTTGAGGGTGCAGGTCTCCTGCCTGGGCTGTGTGTTTATGTTTTTAACAGCATCTCCACAAAAGAACTCAAGACAAAGTGGGTAGAGTGACTCTCAATCAACTAACCAGAAGGAAGACCTTAACAAAGAGCATCTGAAATATAACCAGACAACATAAACAAACGACATAAAGGGTACCCAAAAAACATCAGGCACAGGAGATCAAAGAGACTGCACCAGTGAAACCCCCAGATCTCCCATAAAGAATCTCATACCACAAAGGTGGGAAGTCAAAGCAGACAAATGCAAAAAAAAAGCAAACAAACAAGAAGAACCCAACATGGTAAGACTCAGAAACAACCTCTCAATGAAAAGAAAACAGGAATCCCCAGAAAGAGAGGTAGATGGAATAGACATAGCCCAAATGTATGACACAGAATTCAAAACAATGGTGGTGAAGAAGCTCAATATACTCGACAACCTTAAAAACAACTATAACAACCTCCAAGGAGGTTACCAGGAGCTCCAAGAAAATTACAGGGAACTTGCAGAGAACTACACCAGCATAAAAAAAGACATAAAAACTATTAGCAAGAACCAGGAAGAAATGTAGAATTCAATCTCTGAACTGAAAAACACAGTAGAATCAGTCAAAAGCAGACTAAACGAAGCAGAGGATCGGATTAGGAGTTAGAAGATAATGTAGAGAAAAACTCCCAGACAATACAGCAATATGAAAAAAGACTGAAAAAATATGAACAAGATGTAAGGTAATTACAGGATAGCATGAGAAGAAATAATATTAGGATCATCAGAGTAAGAGACGGAGAAGAAAAGGAGGATGGAATTGAAAAACTGAAAGGAGAAATAGTGAAAGAAAATTTTCTGAACCTGATGAGAGAAAAAGTTATACAAATTCAGGAAGCACATAGAGTTCCAATGAAGAGCAACCCCAAAAAACCCACTCCGAGACACATCATAATTAAAATGGCAACATTCCAAGACAAACAGAGAATCCTAAAAGCAACGAGAGAAAAACAGCAAATAACATACAAAGGAGCTCCAATAAGGCTATCGACCGATTTCTCAACAGAAACACTACAAGCCAGAAGGGAATGGTCAAAATATTTCAAGCAATGAAAAACAAAGGACTACAACCAAGAATACTCTACCCAGAAAGGCTCTCATTTAAAATGGAAGGTGAAATAAGGAGTTTCTCAGACAAAGGAAGACTAAAAGAATACATCTCCACCAAACCAGCATTGCAAGAGATGCTAAAGGGAATGTTCTAAGAAAAAAGAAGAAAAAAAAGAAAAAAAGAGGAGAGGAACAGAGGTACAAAGGGAAATGAATAAACACACGTCAATAATAACTTTAAATGTCAATGGATTAAATGTTCAAATTAAAAGACACAGGGTAACAGAATCGATAAGAAAACAGGACCCACATATTTGCTGTCCACAAGACACACACCTCAAAACAAAAGATTTAAATAGACTGAAAGTAAAGCGATATAAAAATATATTCCAAGCAAACCAACCTGAAAATAAAGCTGTGGTAGCAGTCCTCATATCAGACAAAACGAATTTCAAAGCAAGGGCAATAAAAAGAGACAAAGAAGGACATTTCTTAATACTTAAAGGAACAAATCCATCAAGAAGATATAACACTAATAAACATATATGCACCCAACATAGGAGCACACAAATACATAAAGCAAATACTAGAAGACCACAACAAGGATATTAACAACAACCCACTTAGAGTAGGGGATTTCAATACACCATTGTCAACAATAGACAGATCATCAAAGCAAAGAAACACCAAGGATATACAGGCACTGAACAACACACTAAACCACATGGACTTAACTGATATATATATATAGAACTTTTCACCACAAAGAGCAAAATATACATTCTTTTCAAAGGCACATGGGACATTTTCAAAGATAGACCACATAATAGGACACAAAACAAGCCTCAACAAATTCAAAAAAAAATTGAAATCATATCAAGCATCTTTTCAGACCACAATGCCTTGAAACTAGAAATCAACATCATAGAAAAAAAAGATAGCCAAACTCATAGAGAATGAATAACACGCTATTAAACAATGAATGGGTTAACAATGACATCAAAGAAGAAATGAAGAAATTTCTAGAAATTAATGACAAGGAACACACAGCAGCCCAAAACCTATGGGAAAAAGAAAAAGCAGTCCTAAGAGGGAAGTTCATAGCAATACAGGCATATCTGAAAAAGACAGAAGAAGCTCAGATAAAAAATCTAATCCTAAAGCTACAAGAACTGGAACAACAAACAAAGCCTAAGGCAAAAAGAAGGAAGGAAATCATCAAGATCAGAGCAGAATTAAATGACATAGAGGCTAAACAAACAATCCAAAAAATCGAAAAAACTAGGAGCTGGTTCTTCGAAAAAATAAACAAAATCAACAAGCCTTTAGCCAGGCTCATCAAGAAAAAAAGAGAGAAGACACAAATAAACAAAATCAGAAATCAAAGAGGAGAAATCACGACTGATACCACAGAAATACAAACGATAGTAAGAAATTACTACAGAAAACTGTATGGGAAAAAATTTGGCAACCTATAAGAAATGGACAAATTTCTAGAAACATATAACCTTCCAAAACTGAATCAAGAAGAAGTAGAAAGTCTCAACAGACCAATAACAAAGAAGGAAATTGAAACAGTAATCAAAAATCTTCCTGCAAACAAAAGCCCTGGACTGGATGGCTTCACAGACGAATTTTACAAAACATTTAGGGAAGAACTAACTCCTATCCTCCTCAAACTATTCCAAAAAATTCAAGAAGAGTAAAAATCCCAAACTCTTTCTATGAAGCCAGTATTACCCTAATCCCAAAACCAGGTCAAGACACAACAAAGAAAGAAAACTACAGGCCAATATCACTGAAGAACATAGATGCTAAAATCCTCAATAAAGTATTGGCAAACAGGATCCAACAATACATCGAAAAGATCATACACCACGATCAAGTGGCATTCATCCCAGGGATGCAAGGTTGGTTTAATATTCACAAATCAATAAATATAATACATCACCTAAACAAAATGAAAGACAAAAATCACATGATCGTATCAATACATGCAGAAAAAGCATTTGATAAAGTACAACACCCATTTATGATGAAAACACTCAGCAAAATGGGAATAGAGGGAGCATAATTAAGGCTATATATGAGAAGCCTGAAGCCAACATCATATTTAATGGACAAAAACTGAAAGCATACACCCTGAAATCAGAAACTAGACAATGCTGTCCACTCTCTCCTCTTCTATTCAACATAGTGTTGGAAGTCCTAGCCACAGCAATCAGACAAGAAAAAGAAATAAAAGGCATCCAAATTAGGAAAGAAGAAGTAAAACTATCACTATATGCAGATGACATGATAGTATACCTAGAAAACCCTATAAACTCCACTAAAAGACTACTCGATATAATACGTGAATTTGGAAAAATAGCAGGGTACACAATAAATATACAGAAATCTAAGGCATTTCTGTACACCAACAATAAAATATCAGAGACAAAGACAAAAAAGAAAATACCATTTACTATAGAAACAAGAAAAATAAAGTACCTAGGAGTAAACTTAACCAGAGAGATAAAAGACCTGTACACTAAAAATTACACTACATTGAAGAAAGAAATTAAGGAAGATACAAATAAATGGAAGCAAATACCACGTTCTTGGATGGGAAGAATCAACATCATCAAAATGGCCATGCTACCCAAAGCAATTTACAGATTCAATGAAATCCCTATTAAAATACCAATGACATATTTCACTGACCTAGAACAAATCCTCCAAAAATTCATATGGAACCAAAAAAGACCCCGAATAGCAAAAGCAATCTTGAAACAGAAGAACAGAGCAGGAGGAACCACAACACCAGATATCAAACAATACTACAAAGCCACTGTGATCAAAACAGTGTGTTACTGGCATAAGAACAGACATATAGATCAATGGAACAGAATAGAGAGCCCAGAAGTAAACCCAGGCCTCTATAGTCAACTAATCTTTGATAAAGGAGGAAGGAACATAAAATGGAGTGAGAAGAGCCTCTTTAACAAGTGGTGCTGGGAGAACTGGACAGGGACGTGCAAAAAAATGAAACTAGACCAACAACTTATACCACACACGAGAATAAACTCAAGATGGATCAAAGACGTAAATGTAAGCCGTGATACCATAAAAGTCTTAGAGGAAAACATAGGCAGGAAAATTTCAGATATCCCACGTAACAACATCTTCACGGATACATCTCTTAAGGCAAGAGAAATAAAGGAAAAAATTAACAAATGGGACTACATCAAACTATAGAGTTTCTGCTCAACAAAAGAAAACATCAGCAAGATGAAAAGGAAACCAACCATATGGGAAAACATATTTGCCAATGATATCACAGACAGGGGACTGATCTCCAAAATATATAAAGAGCTTTTACGACTCAACATCAAGAAAACAAACAACCTAATTAAAAATGGGCAAAGGACCTGAACAGACACTTCTCTGAAGAGGACACACAGAAGGTCCGTAGGCACATGAAAAAATGCTCAACATCACTGGCCATCAGAAAGATGCAAATAAAAACCACAATGAGATACCAGTTTACACCAGTCAGAATGGCCATCATCAACAAATCAACAAACAACAAGTGCTGGCGAGGATGTGGAGAAACGGGAACCCTACTGCACTGTTGGTGGGAATGCAGACTGGTGCAGCCACTATGGAAAACAGTATGGAATTACCTCAAAAAACTAAAAATGGAACTGCCTTTTGAACCAGCGATGTCCACTGCTAGGATTATACCCGAAAAATCCTAAAACCCTAATTCAAAAGTACTTATGCACCCCTGTGTTCATAGCAGCCCTGTTTACAATAGCTAAGTACTGGAAACAGCCTAAGTGCCCATCTGTAGATGAGTGGATCAAAAAACTGTGGTACATTTACACAATGGAATACTATGTAGCAGAGAGAAAGTAGGAACTCCTGCCATTTGCGACAACATGGATGGAACTAGAGAGAATTATGCTTAGTGAAATAAGCCAGGTAAAGAAACCAAGACATCATATGATATCACCTAACACAGAAAACTAAGGAACAACACAAACAAACAAATCAAATAGGACAAAGAATAGAATAGTAGTCAATAGGAGGGAGGGGCGAGGGAGAGAAGGGGTATAAGTAAGGGAAGGGTCTAGTCAAGGAACGTGTATAAATGACTCATGGACATGGACAACGGGGAGGGATTTGATTGCAGGAGAAGGGATGGGTTGGGTGGGGGGGAGCAATGGGGGAAAAATGGAACAACTGTAATGAAAAATCAAAAAAGAAAAGAAAAAAGAAATGCAACAGAAGAATAAAGTCATTTTGAGATGTCACATGTCCACATAAAAATGGGTAACCTGAACTCTGTTTCTGAAAATATAGATTATACACCCTGACTTAGCTGCCGCCAACTGAAAACAAACAAATAAATACTTTTTAAAATTTTAAAATGCATAGATAATCTGGAAAGAAAGGAAGGGATATGGAGATGCAAAAAACTAAGTGAAAGTTGAACTTATGGAGGTAAATATCAATAGAGCAAGCTTTGACCTGAGTGAATTTGCTAAGCCCATATGAACTTGAGCTTCAGTTTTCTAAGTGTCAGGTATGGGGCAATTGAAACCAAGTCCAGGAACTTATTAAAGCGGAAAGATTAATAACAAATGGCTCTATAAAGCCCAGAGGACTACAACTCAGTTTAACAATAAATTGTAAATAAATTTGCGCATCTCCTAGGAGGACTTAGAGGAAAATTGCCTGTATCAAACTTTGGTGCTAAATGGATAAAGTAAAAATATTCTTGAATAATTCCTAGACAAAAGCTAGTTCTTAGATGGTGAGAAATCACATTTCTTCAAAGGTCTAAAATGCCTGAAGCCAAAAGTATGACACAATCTGGTAGCAACCTTGGAAATGCAAACATATATCTATTCTGAATGATATTAACTGTCACCTAAGACATTAAAAGTACAAAAAAAAAGCAGATTTAATATGTTCAAAGAAATAAAAAAAGATTAATGTTATAAAATAAGAGCAAGAAAAAATTAAAATGACTAGTCAAATCTGGGAAATTTTTTTTTAAATTTTCTATGCAGAATCAAACCCAGGATATGCATTTATTTGTGATGTTCTTTAATCTACGTTAAATCCAAAACAGTCCATCAGTCTTTCACAACATGAAAGATTCTGCAGAGTTTAGGCCAATTACAATATGTCCCTCAATTAGAGCTGGTCTGATTCTTTTTCTTTAATTTTTAATTTTCTAAATTATATTTTATTGATTATGCTATTACAGTTGTCCCATTTCCTCCCCTTGGCCCCACTCCACCCACCCCACCTCCACTTCTGCAGGCAATCCCCACACCATGGTTCATGCCTTTAAGTTCTATGTCTACTCCCTTTCCTATACTGTACTTTGCATCCCCATGGCTATTGTGTAACTACCAATTTGTACTTAATCCCCTCACCCCTTCACCCATTTCTCCACACCCCCATCCATCCCCTCTGGCAACCATCAAAGCGTTCTCCGTATCTATGCTTTTGTTTCTGTTCTGCTTATTTGCTTAGTTTGATTTTAGATTCAATCGTTGATAGATATGTATTTATTGCCATTTTATTGTTCATAGTTTTGATCTTCCTTTTCTTAAATAAGTCCCTTTAACATTTCATATTAATAGTGGTTTGGTGATTTTGAACTCCTTTAGATCTTTCTTATCAGAGAAGCTCTTTTTTTTTTCCTTTCAATTCTAAATTATAACTTTGCTGGATAGAGTTCTATTGGTTGTAAGTCCTTACTTTTCATGATTTTGAATATTTCTTTCCAATCCCTTCTAGCCTGCAAAGTTTCTTTTGAGAAGTCAGCTGACCATCTAATGGGGACTCCCCTGTAGGTAACTTTTCTCTTGTTGCTTTTAAGATTCTATTTTTATCTTTACTCTTTGGCATTTTAATTATATTGTTGTATCTTGGTGTGGTCCTCTTTGCATGCATCTTGTTTGGGACTCTGTGCTTCTTAGACTTATATGTATATTTCTTTAACCAAATTTGGGGGGTTTCTTTCATTATAATTTCAAGCAGGTTTCCAATTTCTTGGTCTTTCTCTTCTCCTTCCAACACCCCTATGATATGACTGTTGGTATGCTTGAAGTTGTCCAAAAGGCTCCTTATACTACCCTCATTTTGGGGGGATTCTTTTTAATCCTTGCTTCCTTATGTTCCAAATAATTGACTTGATTCTTGGCTTCATCCTCTCTACTGTCGATTCCTGTAAATTTTTTCTTCATTTCGATTAGTGTATCCTTCATTTCTGACTGGATCTTTTTTATGTTGCTGAGGTCCTCCCTAAGCTCCTTGAATATCCTAATAACCAGCCTTTTGAACTCTGCATCTAATAGATTACTTATCTTCATTTTGTTTAGTTCTTTTTCTGGAGTTCTGATATGTTCTTTCATTTGGGCCATGTTTTTTGTCTCTTCTTTTGGCAACCACCCTGTGTTTGTTTCTGTGTATTATGTAGAGTTGCTATGACTCCCTGTCTTGGTAGGGTTGCCTAATGTAGTATGTGTCCTGTAGGGCCCAGTGGTACAGCCTCCCCTATCACTCAAGCTGGGTACTCAAGGTGTGCACCCTTCATGTGGGCTGAGTATACCCTCCACTTATAGTTGAGCCTTGATTGCTGTTGGCAGGTCAATGGGAGGGATTTACCCAGGCTAATCAACTGCAAAGACTAACTGTGTCTACTGACCACCAGCCTCCATGGAGGATCAGCTGTGCTGAGGCCCACTCCATGGAGCAGGACTTATTTTAGCAGGGCTCTGATAGTTGGTGAGTCTGCCCCTTGAGTGTGTTATTTGTGAAGGTGGTTGGGTGGTGGTGCTCCAATGTGCTCTGTTGCTGTCCACTGGGTACACATGCTCTGGAATTTCCTGGGAGGTGCAAGCCAAGGTCAGTCACCACATGTGTTCTATCTGGAGCCAGTTGGCATAAGCTATAAAGTGATCTGCAGATGGCTGCTACTTGTGCTAGGCTTAGAGGTGCCCAGGCATGGCCAGGTTGTGAACCAAGGTCAGCAGCTGCTATTGCTAGACCTGGGGCCACTTAACAAGAGGTACAGGGGCTCACTGAGGGCAGATGCTGCTTGGTTGAGAGGATTTAGGAAAATATGAAGCATTAGCCAAAGCAAACCATTTGCATGGAAAAGCCACTGTTAAAAGTGTGAGTGGGCCTGCAAGTTGATCAGGATGGAGCCTTAGGGAATCACCAGGGCAGAGCAAACGGTGCGAGGCAGTTGATGGAGTCTTAAATATGGTGCCCGCTGCTCTGTGGCTCTGTTGGGGGAAGGTGCCGAAAAGTCTCTGGCAGCATTTCTGTCCAGGTGAAAGCTGCTCCACAGCTCTCGCCCTGATGCCTGACACTTCAGTTCCTCCCTGTATGGCAATGGTGCCTTTCACACTGTTGCTTCAGTTTAGGAGCTCAGAGGGAGTAATTCTGAATAAGTATGTGTGTGGACCCTTTAAGAGGAACTGGTTGAGGATCCAGCAGTTTCTTCTACTGGCTTAATCCCAACTGTTTTTTACAGCTACATGTTATGGGGACTTATCTTCCTGGCACCGGAACACTGGGCTGGGGGGCTTGGTGTGTGAGATATTCTTCCCAATTTTTATTTACAAGTGGGTGTGGGACCAGCCTATTCTATATATCTGTGTCTCTACCCCTCCTGCCCGTTTGGATGGATGTGTTTCTTCTTTAATTCCTTAATTGCAGGGCTTCCATTCAGCTCAATTTCTGATGGTTCTCAGTTGCCATTGTGATGTAGTTGTGTGAGGATACAAGGCATTATTACCTAGGCCACCATCTTGGAGAACCTCTAAAATTTCTTATAATTTAAATGAAAGGTAATAATTAAAATCTTTAACTTAGGGAGTGCATTTTTCAGCAGATGAAACAGAGCTTAAGACCTATTCATATATTAGAAGATGGAGCTGAAGAAAATTTCAAGAACATCTCATTTAGAGATAAATAGAAAATGTGAAAGAGAGGTTAAGAGAAATGAAGCATAGAGTGACAAGGTGTAATTTCTATCATTCAGTTTTCAGAAAGCCATAAAAAGGAGAATGAGACAGAGACAGTATTTGAGGAGATAATAATAGCTAATAATTATCCAGTATTCTGGAAGTTATAAACGTACAAATTCAGGTAGCTCAAAAAATCCCAACAAGGACAAATTAAAAGAAATCAACATTTAAACATAGTGATACAAACTATTTCATACCAAAAATAAATAGATGATCTTAAGATCAAATATACAGAAAAAAACATTACCTTAAAAGGAACAAATATAGAGTGAAAACTAATTTATCAACAACACAAGCCAAAATTGAAAAATAATATATTCAAAGTGTTAATAGAAAATAATAGAATAGACAAAGAAAATACTTTTTCCAAAATAATAATAATAATAAAGGCATTCAGAGAAAGAGAAACCCGAAAGTTTGCCACCAAGAGAACCTCACTAAAAAAAAAAAAAAAAAATTGAAGGAGGTACATCAAGAAAAGAGAATGATGGGAGAAGGTGGGTCAAAAATATACAAAGGCATGTTGAGGAAAGAAAGAGGTAAAAACATGAGCAAATCTAAACAAATAATAAATTCATTAAAAAACTGTAACCACAATACTACTTTTGTTGATGAAGTACCTATTCTATGACTCAGCAATTTTACTCCTCGGAATATACTTTAAAAGAATTTTTGCACACGGCTAGACTAAATACCTGATAGATTCTTTCTCATTGATGCTGACAACCAGCTTCCCAATCTCATGGGTTCCCAAATCCATACATCATCTTCCTCTGAGTCTGTTCTTTGTCTTTCTTTCCCTTCATAAGATTTTTTAATGGCATTATAATTTATTTTATTATTTTAAATATACTTATTTCAAATAGAGGGGAAGGGAGGGAGAAAGAGAGGGTGAGACACATCAATGTGAGAGAGAAACATCTACTGGTTGCATTTTGTTGTACTTGCCCCGGGGGACTGAACCTGCAAACCAGGCATGTGCCCCGAAAGATACTCAAACTGGTGACCTTTCACCTTGCCTGACAACCCCCACTCCACTGAGCCACACTGGTCAGGGAGTTACTCGTTTTTTCAAAGTCCATTTTGTCACTTTACATAATTTCTTATTTCCCGAAAATATTTTCAAGCTTGTCTTTTATTTACTTATTTATTTTTACTACAGTAAGCATGGTTGTTTTATAGTCTATTCTGATCATTCTGATGTGTGAAACATTCTCAGCTCTTTTTTATTTCTCTCTTGTATCTATCATCCTCACTCATGGAGCCTTATTTTATTGTAGGTGTGGCTCTCTAACAATATTCTGGTAACTGCACTGGAATAAATATACAGGAATAATTTGAGTATAAAGGTGCCTCCATCCAGAGATAATTGTGCTTACTGCTGCCAGGCACCAGGGCAGCAGCAGTCCAGAGCTGTCTGAATCAAGGTCCCCATCTGAGGTTCCCTGGATCTTCCAGGCAACGTGAACTTAGGCCGTGTGCTTCAGGCCACCCTTGTCCTGATGGTGTAGCCCTTCGGGTTCTCAGTGTATTGAGGACAGAATCTTCTATGCAGCTCTCCACCATGTGCAGAGCCCCTTAATAAGTTTTGTTAAAAGTATCACCATTTTTGTAGCCAAATAGTCTTAAAATCCCAGCATCTTTAACTTTTCCCTGAAACCTATTATGCAACAATAATAAGTTCTCTAGTCCTAGAGATTCTAACTTAAAACTAACATTTTTAAACACCATTTTTATAGTCTCTCAGACCCTCTCACTCTACAAAGCTCTAATAAATTGCATTAAAAAACTTTGCTCACTTAGCCGAAGCCAGGCACCCCTAAGTCCAACACATGTGGCAACCATCTACAGATCACTTAGTAGCTCCTACCAAATGCCCCCAGACAGGGCAGTGGCATCAGCTGAATTTGGCTTGCACATCCCAAGAGGCCCCAGAAGAAACACACCTGGTGGCCAGCTTTAGACACCACTTGAGCATGACCAAAACACCTCCACAAATGATACACCCAAAAGACAGACCCAGAAGGCATGAGAGCACCACTGAAGTGAATCCTACTAGATAGGGTAAGCCCCTGTATAAGAGTTCCTCCAATGTAGTCACTACCAGTCCTTACAACCAATCAGCTTGAGGGCCAAACCCTCTCATTGACATGCCAATAGCAATGAAAACTCAACCATAACAAGACAGCACACAATGCACACAAGGAACACACTTGGATAACCCAACTCAGGTGACCAGGAAGACTGCCACTGAGTCCCATAGGTCACCTACTTTACCAAGACCAAGAGATATAGCAGCTTTATCCAATATGTTAAACACAAACACACAGATGCAGCTAAATAGAAGAGACAAAGAAACACGTCTCCTATGAAAGAAATCCAGAAAAAGAACTCAACAAAATGAAACTAAAAACCTACCAGATGCAAAGTTCAAAACATAACATTATTTTAATGAGAACTTCAACATAAAATTAGGAAACATAAACATAAAAATTGAGATAGAAAATACAAAAAAATCCTGTCAGAAGTGAAGAATACAATAACTGAAATAAAAGGTACATTAGAGGTAATCAAAGTAGAGTAGAGGAAACAAGAGTATCAAAATCAGTGATTTGGAAGAGATGTAGCAGGAAATATCCAATTAGAACAGTAAAAAGAGACAATAATAAAAAAAATGAGGGCTAAAAGGGGACTCTTGGGTAACACTAACCATACCAATATCTCCATCATAGGGGCATCAAAAGAAGTGAGAGAGAAACACTTGATGAAAAACTTTGCTATCCTGGCCAAGAAATAGACATTGAAGTCCAAAAAGAGCAGTGAGTCCCCCCTAAAAATGATGAACCCAAAGAGACCAAAACCAAGAAACATCAGAATTAAAATGCCAAAGATTAAAAACAAAGATAATATTTAAAAAGCAAGAGAAAAGCATTTAGCTACTTACAATGTAGGTCCCTTAAGGCTGTCAGCCAAAAATGAATTCAGGAAGAATCACAAAAACTGAATAAACAGATACAATTAATGAAATTAAATTATTAATTAAAAAAACTCCCAGCAAAACAAAAAGTCCTAGACCAGACAGCTTCACAAATTTTACCAAACTTCCAAAGAACAACTAACACCTATTCTTCTCAACTATTCCAAAAAAATTCAAGAAGAGGGAAGACTTCCAAACTCATTTTACAAGGTCAGCATTAACCTAATTCCAAAACCAGATAAAGACACTACAATGAAAGAAAAAAAATTAGACCAGTATCCCTGATGAACATAAATGTTAAACTCCTTAACAAAATATTAGCAAACAGAATTCAGCAATGCATTAAAAAGATCATACACAATGATCAAGTGAGATTTATTCCAGGGATGCAAGATTGATATAATATTCACAAAGCAATAAACATGATAGAGTCATAAACAAAGGATGAAAATCACATGATCATATCAATAAATGAAGAAAAATGAAGAAATAAAATTTGATAAAATCCAGCACCCATTTATGATAAAAACTCTCAGCAAAGTGAGAATAGAGGTATCATACCTCAACATAAGCCACGGCCAACACCGTGCTAAATGAACAAAAACTAAAAGCATTTCCCTTAAAATCAAGAAGACAGGGATATCCGTTTTCACCACTCTCATTTAACATAGCACTGGAAGTACTAGCTACACCAATCAGACAAGAAAAAAAAAAAGGTATACAAATTGGAAAGAAGAAAATAAAACTAATTATTCACAGACGACGTGATATGGCATATAAAAAACCATAAAGATCCCACCAAAAAACTACTAGACCTAATAAATGAAATTGGCAAAGTAGCAGAATACAAATTTAGTTATCAGAAATAGTTGGTAATTTTACACACCAATAATGAACTATCAGAAAGAGAAACTAAGAAAACAATCCCATTTACTATTGCAACAGAAAAAAAAGATACCTAGGAATAAATTTAACTGAGGAGTTAAATGACTTGTACTTGGAAAATTATAAGATACTGAAGAAAAAAACTGAGGAAGATACAAATAAGTGGATGCATATTCTGTGTTCAAGGATAGGAAAAAATAGCTTCATTAAAATGTCTGTACTACCCAAAGTAATCTAAAGATTAAATGCAATTTCTATTAAAAACCAATGGCATATCTCACAGATCTAGAACAAATATTTCAAAAATTTGTATGGAAACACAGAAGACTCCCAAAACCCTCAACAATCTTGAGAAAGAAGAATAAACTTGGAGGTATCACACTAACAGGTATCAAATTACATTACAAGAACATATTAAGTAAAACAGCATGATACTGGCACATGAACATGCATATAGATCAATGCAACAGAATAGAGAGCCCAGAAATAAGCCTATGTCTTTACAGTCAATTAATATTTGACAAATGAGGCAAGAACATGCAATGGGGTAAAGAAAGTCTATTTAATAAATGATAATGGAAAATTGCACATATACATGCAAAAAATGAAACTAGACCATCAACTTCTATACATAAGAATAAACTCAAAATTGATTAAAAACTTAAATATAAGTCACAAAACTGTAAAAACTGTTGAATAAAACACAGGCAGTAAAAATTTAGATATTTCTCATAGCAATATTTTTTGCCAATATATCTCCTCGGGCAAGGGAAAAAGAAAAAACTAAACAAATGGGACTATATCAAACTAAAAACCTTTTGCAGAGGAAAAGAAACTATCTACAAAATGAAAAGGGAGTCCACTGAATGGAAGAACATGTTTGCCAATGATATATCTGATAAGGGGTTAATTTCCAAAATACGTTTAAAAATTATATAACTCAAACCCAAGAAAACAAACCCAATTTTAAAAAAGGGCAAGTGTGAATACACACTTCTCCGAAGAGGACATACAGATGGTCAATAAACATATGAAAAGATGTTCAACATCACTTAACATCAGAGAGATGCAATCAAAGCCACAATAAGATATCACCTCACACCTCTCAGAATGACTATCATCAGTAAATCAATAATAAACACATGCTGGCGAGGATGTGGAGAAAATGGAACCCTAGTGCACTGTTGGTGCACTATTGGTGGAAATGCAGACTGGTGCAGCCACTATGGGAAACAGCTTGGAGTTTCCTCAAAAAATTAAAAATGAAACTGCCTTTTGACCAAGTGATCCCATTTCTGGGAATATATCTGAAGAAATATGAAACATTAATTTGAAAGAATATATGCACCACTATGTTCATAGCAGCATTATTTACAATAATCCAGATTTGGAAGTAGCCCAAGTGTCCATCAGTAGATGAGTGATTAAAAAGCTGTGGTACATTTACACAGTGGAATACTACTCGGCCATAAAAAAAAAAAAAAAACTTACCTTTTGCAACAGTGTGGATGGATATGGAGAATATTATACTAAGAGAAGTAATCCATCAGAGAAAGACAAATGCCATATGATTTCATTTATATGTAAAATATAAAAAACTAAATAAATATAAAAACAAAGTAAAAACAAACTGATAGATACAGAGTATATTTTGATGGTTTTCAGATGGGACAGAGGTCGAGGGGATGAGTGAAAAAGAGGAAGGGATTAAGAAATACAAATGGTGACTTTAGTTCAAGATGGAGGCATCAGTAGACACACTTCACCTCCTCACGCAACCATAGAAAGAATTACAAGATCTGAAAAACAAATAACAACCAGAACCATCAGAAAATCAAGCCATATGAAAGCCCACCAACATTGAAAGAAGCCACATTCATCCAGACAGGAAGGAGGGATGGAGTTGTGGAAACAGGGCAGAGAAACAGTTGGCTCTGACAAGTGCTAGCAGCAGCAGTGGAATGGATAGTGCCATATCCACGTGTGGTAGATAAAAATTAGGAGGGATACCCTGAGAGAAAGGAAGCCCAGGCCCAGGCCTGGCAACACAGCCCAGAGTTCCAGCACTGGGAAGATAAACCTCCATTACCTCCAACTGTGAAAACCGTGGGGATTGGGATGGCAGAAGAAACTGTCGGAGTTTCACTGCTTAAAGAGTCTGTACAGGGCAGTGTAAGAAACTGCCATATTTTTACTCCTAAAAGAGAACACATAGTCTTACAATGTATGCAAACACCATGGCTGCAACTGGAAGGACACCAGTCGCATGTGGGAAGTGGGTGACGTGACTGGAAAAAGGGTGAGAACTCGGCAAATTGCCAGAATCCAGGTAGTAAGTAGCATTGCCCCCCTCCAAACCCCCCAACACAGACAGAGCCACAAGACAGTGAAGTGGGTGGCTCCACCCTGGCAATTACCCAAAGCTCTGCCCCAAACAATTTACAGGTACCTTTGCTACACAGCCTTACTACTAAGACGGGGAGTTAAAGCAGCTCTACCTAATACACAGAATCAAACACAGGGAGGCTGCCAAATTGAGGAGGCAAAGAAATATGACCCAAATGAAAGAATATAACAAAACCCCAGAAAAAGAAATAAGTGAAATGAAAATAGACAACCTATCATACGCAGAGTTCAAAACACTGGTGATAAGTATGCATGGAAAACTCATAGGAATGGGGAAAAAATAAAGGAAGAAATAAAGGTTACACAAAATGAAATAAAGAAAAATATACAAGAAACCAACAGTGAAGAGAAGGAACCCTCATAACCTCTGCCCCAGTGAGGGATAGGGCAGCAGGAGATACTGTCCATTTTTCAGAAGTGTTCATTTAGAGGGCCCCCCCCCAGTCCTAGAACTTATGCAAACCCACGCACTCTGGGAACTATCACCAGGGCAACAGCTAGAGGGACACCAGTCACATACTGGAAGCAGGTGAAGTGACTGGAGAAGGGGTGAGTGCCTAGCAAACAGCATTGTTCCCTCTCTGAGCCATCCCCCACATACAGCACCAAAAGTAGTGAAATGGGTCTCCAGCACTGACAAATACATAATGCTCTGCCCTTTACAACATACCAGGTGAGACAGTTCTACCTAATCCACAGAAGCAAATACAGGGAGGCTGTCAAATTGAGGAGATGAAGAAGTATGGCCCAAATGAAAGAACAGATCAAAACTCCAGAAAAAGAACTAAGTAAAAAGGTGATGGTCAACCTAACAGAAAAAGAGTTCAATATACTGGTGATAACAATGCTCAGAGAAATGACTGAGTATGGCAAATGCATAAGAAATGAAGGTTACACTAAGGAAAATAACGAAAAATCGCCATGGAACCAATAGTGAAATAAAGGAAGCTGGGGTTCAAATCAATGAATTGGAACATAAGGAAGAAATAAACAGTTGATCAGTACAGAAGAAAGAAACAAGAATTTTTTTTAATGAGGAGAGAATAAGAAGACTCTGGGATATCTATAAAAGTGTCACTATTCAAATAATTAAGGGTGTCAGAAGAAGAAGAGGAAGAGTAACAAATTGAAAACTGATTTGAAAAAATGCAATAAAAATTCCCTAATTTGGTGAAGGAAATAGACATACAAGTCCAAGAAGCACAGAGTCCCAAACAAATTGGACCTAAAGAGGACCACACCAAGACACATCATAATTAAAATACCAAAGGCTAAAGACAGAGAGAAAAAGCAGCAGATAAACGAAGAGATTTACCTACAAGAATTCCCATAGGACTATCAGCTGATTTCTCAAAAGAAACTTTGCAGGAAAGAAGGGACTGGCAAGAAGTACTCAATATGATAAAAAACAAGGGCCCACAACCTAGATTACTTTATCCAGCAAAGCTATCATTTAGAATGGAAGGGCAGATAAAGTTCTTCCCAGACAAGGTAAAGTTAAAGGTGTTCATCATCACCAAGCCATTATTATATGAAATGTTAAAGGGACTTATTTAAGAAAAAGAAGAAGATCAAAACTATGAGCAGTAAAATGACAACAAACTCAAAACTATCAACAAATGAATCTAAAACAAAAAACAAACTAAGCAAATAACTAGAACAGGAAGAGAATGATAGATATGGATATCATATGGAGGGTTATCAGTGGGGAAGGGGAAGAGAGTGAATGGGGGGGAATGTGCAGGGATTAAGAAGCATTATTGGTAAGGACAAAATAGATAGGGGGGTGATAATAGTAAAGGAAATGGAGAAGCCAAAGAACTTATATGCATGACACATGGGCATGAACTAACAAGTGAGGGGACTACTAGAGGGAAGAGGGTTACCGGCTGGAGGGGGACAAAGGGGGAAAAATTGGGACAACTGTAATAGCATAATCAACAAAATATACCTAAAAATATAAAACAATAACAGAAACAAACTAAGCAAACAACCAGAATAGGAACACAATCATAGGTATGGGGATCATCTGGAGGGTTATCAGGTGGGAGGGGGAAGAGTGAGAATGGGGGAAATGGTTCGGGGACTAAGAAGCATAATTGGTAGGTAGAAAATAGACCAGGGGTCATTAAAAAAAGGAAAGAAAAGGGAGAAGTCAAAGAAGTTACACACACAACCATGGACATTAACTAAATGGGGGGATTGCTGGAGGGAAAGGGGTACCAGGTAGAGGGGGGCAAAGGCAGAAAAACTGGGATGCCTGTAAAAACATAATAAAATATACTTTAAAAAAAAGGAAATACAGCCCTGGCTCATGTGGCTCAGTGGGTTGAATGCCAGCCTATGAACCAAAGGGTCACCAGTTAGATTCCCAGTCAGGGCACATGCCTAGTTTGCAGGCCAGGTCCCCAGTTTGGCGTGTGACAGGCAATCACACACTGATGATTCTCTCCTTCTCTTTCCCCCTCCCTTCCCCTCTCTCTAAAAATAAATAAATAAAATCTTTTTATAAAAAAAAAATACAAATGGGGAGTTACAGGATAGTCACGGGGATGTAAAGTACAGCATAGGGAATATAGTCAGTAACGTAGTAACTATGGATGATGTTAGATGGGTACTTGATTTATTGTATTGATCACTTCATAAGTTATAAAAATATCAAATTATTATCTTATACAACTGAAGCTGGTATAATATTATACATCACCTGTGAATGAAAAAATATATATCATATTTTTAAAAATTAAAAAATAAAATAAAATCAATGTCCCTCTGCCCAAAATGTTTTGCTTATTATCAGCCTTCTAAGATGCCTCAGTACATCCAAATTTCTTATCAATTGAAGTCTACATTCCTTAGTCTGACATTTAAAGACCCTCTTATTACAGTTTGAACATACATTTTTAATATCTTTCTCTACCCAGGCTGCCTCATCTCAGATGAATTGGGAAAACGGTACTTCCTTCGCCCAGATAGATGATTTTACTACAGAAATGAGCCATGAAAATGAGGCTGGATGCAATTTTCACGTTTCTTCTTGTAGATAGACTAATGAGCTAATTATAGAAATCCTACATTAGCCTAAAAATATATTCAGCTATTTAATACGAATGTCCACCTGGCTCATAGGTTATGGCATATATATATATGAGACCTTTCCGGAAAAAAGTCCAGCCAATGTTAATATAAAGAGAATGGTTTGTGTGACAGCAATGTAACCTGGCAGCCAAGGGGAGTGTACTGGAATGCACATGTGTAAACAATGATAACTTCACTATACTAGTCAGTGGGGGGTGGTAGATGCTACTGAGTGAGCATGTGTACTGTGTGGCCATCACATTCAAAATGACTGAGCAAGTAGAGCAATGAATCTGCAACAAATTTTGTGTTAATCTTGAATGACAATTCCTCCATGGAAATAATTTGGATGATTCAGAATCCTTTCGGGGATGAAACAATGAGTGCAGAGCAAATAAAAGTGTGACATAAATGCTTCAAAGATGGTTGAGAATCTGTTGAAGGTGATCCATGTTCTAAAAGGCCTGTAACAAGCACAGCATCTGAGAATGTTGAATGTGTATGGGCTACAATCAACAAAGATTGACGGTCTGGAGATTCCAAAAACTGCTGTGTCTGAGATTTTGACACAGGATCTTGGCATGAAATCTGTTTTGACAAAATTCATTCCATGGCTTCTGCCACCAGGACAGAAGGAACATTGGGCTGCAGTTGCTAACAACTTCATTCAAACCACTACCAATGGACCAGATTTGGTGCCCTGCAACTGTGGCTTTTCCCAAAACTAAAATCACCTTTGAAAAGGAAGAGATTTCAGACCGTCGAAAAGATTCAGGAAAATACGATGGGAGCTGATGGTGATTGGGAGAACTGCGTGAGGTCCCAAGGTGCCTACTTTGAAGGGGACTGAGGCATTACTGTCCAATGTACAGTGTTTCTTGTATCTTGTATCTTTTTCAATAAATGTCTCTGTTTTTCATATTGCATGGCTGGTACTTTCTGGTCAGTCATTGTATAGCCCCTCAGCTACTAAAATATCTTTGGTGTGTAGGAGATGAAAAAGAGGGAACAAGCCACCAAAAATACAGACATATGAAATGTTAAAATAAGAGAACAGATATTTGTGTCTCTAGATATATTTGAAAATACCTGAAATTCCAGATTCCACAAGCATCTGCTAATCATGCCTGCCAAAGCTACCAAGCTAGCAGCTGTGTGATCTATTAACATAGTCCCAATACCAACTGGACAAATGCAAACTGCACAGCCTAGCTCTTAAAAGAAAATAAATAAATGTCTGCTGATTTTCTACCAACCTGCTCCCCCCACCCATATAACAGAAGTTAACAACTCTGCCAAGGGAGATTGTACAATTAACAATTAAAATATTAATGACTTCACTATTCTAATCAGTCTTTGATATAATTTTAATTATATTATAGGTGGCCAGAGAGAATATGATTTGCTATAAAAATAAATGTCCCTTTAAATCAATAATTAAACATGGACAACAGGGTGGGGATAGGCTGAGGAAGAAGGGGTGGGTGGGGTGAGGGGAGAACAATGGGGGGAAAAGTGGAACAGCTGTAATAGAAAAAACAATTTTAAAAAAGAATGAAAGTATATTTAACATCCATATTGTTATAGATATTACATAAGACCAAAAACTAGTGTTTTATGAATTCATTGAAGTTGACACTTGTTAAAAAATTATTCTCTAAACCTACAAGCCATGTTTTCTCCTTCATGCCACATGACTGGAAATTGAAAACACAATATTCTACATAATCTGATTTAAATTCAGCAAGTAACACTACTAAGAGTAATGAATGCACAGATAACCATGGAGACAGTGTACAAAATAAAATAGAAATACAGTAGTCCCTCTCTATATCGCGGTTCACTTATCGTGGCCTCATTGTATTGTGGAATTTTAAAAAATATTATATTTAATTATTTATCACGGATTTTTCATTATATCGCGGGGTTTTGCGGTACTGTATACGTATGTTGTTAAAGTTACATAGGTTTAAGAGTATAGAATATGTTTAAGAACGTAAGTAATATTTATAAAAGTGTGGAAAAGGTTAATAAGGGAGTGGGAAAGGTTAATAAGGGACTGAGAATGGTTTATAAGTGTGTGAGAAGGGTTTATAAAGCTTTAAGATATATATAAATACTAAAATAAATGTAAGGTTCCTACTTCACAGATTTTCACCTATCGCGTGGGGGTCTAGAACATAATACCTGCGATAAGTGAGGAAATACTGTAAATGCCAAGTTTTCCAAAGATGAGACAAATAAAAGAAAAAGAACTACAAAAAATCATAAATCAGATGGACATATTAAATAAGATCCTGAGGCAATGATCTAGTTTAATGTAACACCCAAAGAGCATAACAAAGTTCTTCTGTTCCCTTAAGCTCTGTGAACGTCTTTGTATGGTTTCACAAAACTGATACATCTGAATAAAGCTAAAAATGACTCCAGTTTCAATGTTAATAAGGTAATTTCCTTTCCAGGTAGATGTAAAAAACAAACAAACCTGGTTCAATTATTTTTCAGTTGGTTATGTCTCATATACACTGGGTCAACCTAAAAGAAATTCATTTAATATACTCTCATAATTATACTACTACTGCTTAATGAACCAAGCGAAAATACATGATTATTCAGAAAGCAAGAGACAATAAAAGGAAAAGATGATGAAAAAGATGTAGTGGGTAAAAAAATGTACCCATATCAGACATGTCAAGAAAATGTTTCAAAAAGCAAGCATTTGATTACCACTGCCATAGTAAAGAGGCAAACAGTATATCATCAATTCTAAGATATGTTTTAGAGAAAACTTAGCTAAAAAATATGGGATTTGGGGGAAAATATATTTTGAGAAAAAATATAAAAAGTGTATATTTGTTTTTACTACCAGATATGGCACTGATAATGGATATGAGAAAAACATTAAACGTCATTGTGCTATAAACTTCAAGTTCTGACCTTATGCCTTAGCATCCTAATGAGTAATACATCTGACAAGCTGCTCTAATTCAGTTGGCTATGGAGGGAGCAGACACTACTACCAACTTCACTGGAAACATCAGCAACTCCAACAACTTTGTAAAAAATTAATTCCCTGCACAGTGCCTTGCATATCGTAAGTAGTCAATTAATATCTGGATTGTAATAAAAAGTACCTAACTGTGTTAACTGGGTTTCTGCTGCTGTAGCTCAGTGTATGCTGAATTTTAGAAAGGTCAAATATCAAGCAATGCAAAAGTGGTTTCAGAAAAATGAAATAGAACATTAAATGTAGGAGTTTTAAACTGATTTTAATTGAATTACTCAATTCAATGACTGTGTAGGAGTTTGTTTCATCTAGTATCTAGCTATTGATCTGTCATACAATTACCCACTAAAAGAAACCAGGATCCTTAGAAAACTAACTGATCTCAGGGTTATAGAGGGGTAGGTTACAAGATAAAACTAAAATGTCATTATATTGAAAAATAAAGCACTGCTATGTCACAAGAATAACTTGAGGGAGCTCTCTCTGGCCAAATATGGTAAAAATTTAGCACCAAAATAATCCAGTATAGTAATGAATAATAAACCTTTGAAAAATGGAAATTTATGAGTCCATATTGATAGCTAGTCAATCAATAAATAGATATTGAATACCTGGCTAACTTCAACAATCTGAAATGTTTCTATGAAACAAAGTAGAAAACATATTTTATCAAGGGGATGATTATAACTGATATATTTGAAGTGTTTATTTTAAAATAGCTTGCAATTACACATTTCTTTACAACATGCTCTTTTAGATAAAGGGTATTATGTAAATCTAAATGATGAAGTTTAAAAATTCATTATAATCATACCTAACCACCATTAATGTCAGTCCACTTAAACTGTTCTTATTAAATATACCATCTGAACTAGATAAACACAATGTAATCCATTTCCATTGGGCTACGCCTAACAATGCATGAAATGATTTTCATTCAGTCATTGGCTTATAAGGTAATTGGTTTGCCAATATTTAATTTTCTTACTACAGTACACTTGTGAGATAAATAGGTAGTAGCTAACATAATCCAGCTATACCACTTTTTCCATTTCAAATCACTCAGTCACTCCCACTCCTTTAGCAATGGACTCATCCACTCTACTGGTTTTTTTTTTTTTTTCACTCACTTCATCTGCCACATCCAACAACTATCTAGTCTCTTACTTTCTTTGGCTTCTTCATATCTGTCTTTGCCTTAATTCAGCCACAAACATTCAATTCTATGATCACACTGTAGTCACCAAAAGTAACTTAACCTTCCAAATCCCAATTAATTCACAATATTTGATGGCCTTTTCTCCTATAGTTCCACCTTAAATGATCAAGTAGTGCTGCTGAACAATCTTTAAGTGTCACTGAGACAACCAGTCTTTTGACATACCACCTATCAAGTCCTCACTTCCCTCCCCATCTAGTTTAAATTCCATAACCAAGTAAGTATTACTAAGCATTAGTTACCATTGTTTAACACATATACTCAACATACTTTTCTCTTGATGCTTCTACTACATTTTCTACATTTGTACAGTGGAGTATTTCTGAAAAAAAAAAAAAACATAACTGAGAAGAGTCATACCACTCAAAAGTAATAATCATCAAGTTCAAATGAACACTCAGTATTTCCCAGCAATGATGACTACAATATCCCAAGAATTATTTCAAATTTTTTCAGACTACTCATCAAACAAATACACATTGTTGCTAAACTGTTAGGTGACGACTCTGCTACCTAACACATGAGGAAATAGAAACTATCAAATGGAAATACCCTAATCATGTCACCATAAAACAGAGCTCCATTCACATCACCTCCTTCTTTATTATTACAAAGGAGAAAAGGACCCTCCTACCAAAGGTAAGTTCTTCCACATATGGATCTTCCATTTCATTTTCTCCCTTTTTATTTTCTTTTCTCTCTCCTACATTTTCAACCTATCCTTCCCAACTCTATTATTCCCCATAGAATTCAAAGAGGCTTTAGCATTTCTTACACTAATAAAAAAAAAAAAAGTTCCCTAATTCCATGCACCCTGCAGATACCATCCTTTCTGTATTCTTCCAGAGAAAAGCTTCTCAAGAGTTGTCTAGCTGCAGTACATACATTCCCTCACCTCCTAGTTCCCTCTTCATAGCAATCCAACTTGGCATCTAGGTCAAACTCTCTTCTGAAACTTCACAATGCTATTTCTTTTTTAAAATATGCTTTATTGATTATGCTGTTACAATTGTCTCAATTTCTTTTCCCTCTTCTCCCCTCCACCCAGTGACGCCTCTCCCTCCAGCTGTGCCCCCCCCTTAGTCCATGCCCATTGGTTGTGCATATAGTTCTTCTCAACATCTTCCTGTCTACTCCACTCCCTGCTACTATGCTCCTTAATTCCTGTACTATCTCAATCCCCACTCCCCGCTGACCTCCCCACAAAATATTCCCCATACCTATAATTCTTTTCCCACTCTCATTGCCTACTTAGTTTGCTTGTTTTGATTCCCTAGCTTCTGTTGTTGGTTGTTGTGATTCAGTTTTCATTTTAATGTTTATAGTTTTGATCCTCTTTCTCATAAACAAGTCCCTCTAACATTTCATATAACAGTGGTTTGAATCTGATAAACTTCTCCAGTTTTACTTTATCCTGAAAGCACTTTCTCTGCCCTTCTATTCTGAATGATAGCATCGCTGGATAGAGTAATAGTGGTTGTAGGTTTTTGCTTTTCATTACTTTAAATATTTCTTGCCAGTTCCTTCTTGCCTGCAGAGTTTCTTTTGAGAAATCAGCTGATATTCTTATTGGGACCCCTTTGTACATAATTCTCTTCTCTCTTGCTGCTTTTAAGATTCTCTCTTTACCCTTAATTTTTGACATTTTGGTTATAATGTGTCTTGGTGTGATTCTCCCTGGGTCCAGTTTTTCTGGAACTCTCTGTGCTTCCTGGACCTGTAAATCTACTTTCTTCCCCAAGTTCAGGAAGTTCTGCTTCATTAGTTTTTCACATAATTTTTCAATTTCTAGTTCTTCTTCTTCACCTTCTGGTAACCCTATGATTCAAATGTTGGCCCACTTATAGCTGTCCCATAGGTTTCTGAGCCTCTCCTCATTTTCCTCACTTTTCATTTCCTCTTTCCGCACTGATTGACTGTTTGTTCCTTCCCTATGTTCCAATTTGTTGATTTGATCCCTGGTTTTCTTGCTCTCACCACTAGTTTCATATGTGTTTTCATTCATTTCAGCAGGACTAGCCTTTATTTCTTCCCCGTCTTGTTTAAGATCTGTTGTTAGGTCTGTAAACATTTGTATAACCAAAGCTCTGAACTGTGCCTCAGAAAGATTTCCTACCTGCTGTGCCAGTAGATTAGATTATTTGCTGTCTGGTCAGCTGCATCACTAGGATCTTTATCATGATCTGTGGCATCCTGACAGTTTTGTGTTTACCTTTGCTTCCTGGGTGGGACTGTCACACCTCCTATGCTATAGGGGGTAGAACCCCGTGCACTCGTCACTTCCAGGCAACCCTTCAAACCACGCTGTGGCATTCTGTGTGGCTGCGGGGGTCCAAGATGGATTCCTGCCATTCACTCTCTGCTGAGAAACCAGGGGCCTCCTCCTCTGTCACCACCCTTCTGGCCCTCACAGTCCAAGGCAATGGGGGTCTGCCTTCCCTGGTATTGGAATCATGAGCTGACGGGTTTGGTCTGCAGCTGGGGATGCTCCCCAGGTGCTTTTCGTCGCCTCTTAAATACAGGTATCTGTGCTTATCACTGTCCCCCGCCATCGTTGCAGCTGCCACCACCAGCACAGCTTGACCTCTCCACCCCGGATTCACCCCTCCTACCCATCTGGATGAGCACCACTTCTTTATAACTTCATACGTTGGACTTCCACATAGCTTTATTTTCTGCAACTTCTGGTTATTTCTGGTTTTGTGGTAGTTATTTTCCTTCTTAGTTATGGAGGGAGAAATAGCATGTCAGTCTAGGCCTCCATCTTGGCTGGAAATATATAATGCTATTTCTTAATGACCTCAATGTTGCCAGTTCAATGGATATGTCATTGTCTCCCTACCTAATCTCCCAGATCATAGCCTCCTTTTTGGAACATTTTCTTACATTGGTTCTATGACACTACACCTACCACTTTTTCTAGTCATACTTTTCTCAATTTGCTTTGCTAATTCTTTCTCCTTTCTCCAATTTCTAACTGATAGAATATACCAGGGCTTGGCCCCATACTTCCTTCTCATGTCCATGTACACACTTGCACAAAATTATTTCATATGGCCCCCTTTTTTAATAACATCTATGTGACAATGACCTCAAATTGATATTTTTAGCTATGTCTAAGAGAGAAATCATTCAAGGGGGTCTCACTCTGGAAAGCAGAGAAATGGGGAATAATTAGAGAGGGCTATGAGGTTGAGCAGTTGTTTTTATCAAGACAGGAGACACTAGACCATGTCGGTGTGCTGCTGAAATTATCTATTGTGAAGAAAATATAAACACAGCATGGGAAAAGAAGATAAATAACTGAGGGGTGGGAACCATTAACTAAGTGGACAGGTTACTCATCCATAAGTGTAGGGACTCTTTTTACTCACAGTGATAGGAAACATGGATACAGAGGCAGAGTAATTTGATAGCATTGCAGAGTAAGTTAAAGGGATTCCTAATTGTTTGCTTTTATATTTGTCAATGGAGTATGAGACTGGACATCAGAGTGTGTCTATGTGTTTCTATGTGGCTGTGTGGTACATGCTTTGGGAATTGAAAAGTGAGGCATAAAAAAAATTGAACGAGAGAAAATGCATGAATTAGCTGTGGTCATGTGTAGGATTTTAGTGGATTTTTATTTTATTGCAAAGTCACAATTTATTATTATATAGCAAAATATTTTTGGAAATAAAACATTACACATTTTCTTTGTTGTATGCCCAAGTAGAAAACTGTTATAATGGTTCACAAAAGAAATGACACTCCTGCATATAGAGATGTCACAAATTAATTTGAAGATATAGAAGCACGCGATTAATATTGCACTGTGGTAAAAACTAGGCCCATTTCAAACATAGTTCTAATATTCTGTAGTTTACCAGAAAGCATAATGTCTTAGTGTTAAGAATCTTTATTTAAAATTACATCAAGTAAGCAAGTTGTATTTATAATACCAGCAGCACTAGCTGAAGTTATTTGCCTTTTTTAGCATTTTAATTTATAGCTTTCTAAATGCAAATTAGGGAAAGAAAGTTTTTGCTCACTAGATAGTAGGTAGATTTTTTTTCTTTTTTTAATATCTCAATTGTATTAGTGGTGTTATTTTAGAGTAGTATATTTACATACAGCCTTCATATGTCCCTTAAAATACTTTACAAATTTTAAAAGCATTCTACAATTTCCTCCTACAAAATCTCTGTAATATAGAATTAAAATTATCGTCCAGAAAAGGTAAAATACTACTATATTTATATAAAGAATTAAACTGATATTTTGGACAACCAACTATCTCAACAACAAAAAAATGAGTAATATCAGACTATTACTTCACTGCCGCAGCCCCCAACCCCAGTATTTAAATACAAAATAAATTCATGAAACTTAAAAGCATCCCATGCTATAAAATTCCCTCTGCTTTGGCCTTTCAGTTCTCTGTGCCATTTTTACTATAAGACAACTAAAACACTATGGGGCTAAGCAGCAGAAGGGGGGTTTAAGAAAGGTATCAAATCCTTGTTCTCTGTCAAGCAAAGATAGCAAAGAGTTCGGAAAGATAAAGCCTTTTGGGAAAACTGAGTCATCTTAAGTTCTTTAAAACTGAAATACTAAAATTGGTGAATCTTGCTCACATTCACAAGAAAAAAGCATTCGCTCATTTGAAAAATTACCAATAGGGGCAGCAGTTCTAATCTTAGTAACATTTGCAGCCATACATTTGTGAACTTTATTATAAAAAACAAACAAACAAACAAAAAGTCAATGTCCACTTGGTTTTGCCAGGTCTTACTCTGAATAAAACAAAATCAATCTTATTTTAAGCATCTAGACAAGTACATGTGAACCATCAGAATTAATGCCCATGTATTTTAATCTACAGATATTTTCAGAGAAGTATGCTTTAAAAATGCAAAATTTAAGGTTGTTTAAAAAATAAAAGCATTTTCAATGCATTTTATACCTACTTAAAAATAGCTGGTTAACAGTTGATTTGTTTTGATATATTTTAACCTAGTATGGGGAGCTACAGATTTCACTGGTGGTTTTTAACATAAACTCACTTAAATTTTGCCTCAATGTCAATTTAAGTAGCAAACAAAACAACTAAGATGATAAGAGGCAATAGTTTCTCCATCTTAGTGATAATTTTTTCATTCCTTTTATTCTTATGGGACTACCAAAGTTGAATTGATCTCACAAAACAGAAATCAAAGTGTTTCAGTCATTTAGCTTAAAATAAACACACACACACACACGTTGGTATTATGACAGTAAAACTCAAGACCAAGCATTCTTATTTTAAAATGTAACATAGTTGAAGGAAATTTAACTAGTTTTTATTTTCAGTGACTGACTCGTCTATTTTCTGGTTTTTATTTTATGATATTAGCCATGGCACCATTTTAACTAAAAGAAAACATTTAAATCAGAAGCCTGAGAGGGAGAAAATAAACTATTCACTTCCCGATTCACACAGAAAGAGGACTGTGATTCTACATTTAATAGGATGTCTTTTTCCAAAGCCCAGTCATTAGCCTGAAAAGAAAGCTCTTCCATGTTCGATAAATTCATCAAATAAACATTAGAAATTTATTCATGGATGAAGAAGAACTCTAACTTGGTCTATTACAATATAATAGTCATTACTGTCAAGACAAATTATAAGTAGTAATTAATAGCAGTATTTTTATGTATATATTTCTATTTAATCATGATTCAGAAGAAATTGAGATTCAGAGAGGTTAGGTACTTTCCCCTGGTTGCATAGAACTTAAATTTAAACTCATATTTCCTGACTTCAAATTATATGCTCTCAATTAAACTCTTGTTAAAAACTATAACAATTAACCTCTGTGAATGCCATAGTAAGCTGATCATGTACAAATTTACAAAGATATTATGCTAAAGCCTAGTCTGGAGGCATCATGGCCATCTAGTCAATATATAATTTTATAATTAAAGAGAAAAAGAGTAATAGTACTAGAAGAATATGAATTAACTCAAAAAGTCTATATTTATATTTTCTTATTTCTGCTCATATTAATTTATTTTATATGGAATGCTTTGTTCCAATAACAAAATAATCCATTTGTTCATTGTTGACCCACCCAGGGATTGTACATATTATAAATTTTTCTCTCTAACCAATAAATTTATTGCAGAAATTTTATACAGGAAATTCATTAATAAAGTCAAAATTTCCCATTAATTTACACTTTCCCAGAATCAACAAATAATTAGTTCCAAAGAGAAATACCACTTTTTCTAATGCTTCCACTAGCTTGAAATATGGAAGATTTAAAGAAATAAATATCCATCACAACCAGGGAAATGCCTAGAACAGCCACAGTAAAAACAATCCCCCCTTACTTGCAAATAAATGTTTTAACTTAGGATAATACTTCACAAGCATAAACCTGAAATCAGTAATCAGTTATTTATTACAACATTGTGTCAGCAAAGGGCTTTCCATTTTAAAGACTTTCTCACACATGAAGTCATTTCATCACTGGAGTTGCATAGGGTGATGACCTCTTGCAGCATTTGTCAGTGTCTTAACACTAAGAGCACTCAATAATTAGTTACTGGAGAAATATATGATTGAAATGGATGAATGAATGAATAAATGCATGAACCAAGAAATTACAATACCATCATCCATGGCTATGTCAAATATGAGTTTATGGTTTACAGGACATTGTGCATTCATCAAAACCCATAGTACTGTACAACAAAAGAATGAACCCTGATGCAACCTGTGGACTTCAGTTAAAAACACTATTGGTTCATCATTTGTGGCAAGTATACCACATTAATGCAAGATGTTAATTGGAGGACAAATTCTATGGTGGTACAGATGGGATATATGAGAACTCTGAACTTTTTAAACTTTTCTATAAGTCTAAAACTGCTCTAAAAAAGACAGTCTATTTAAAAAGTACCATATGTTTTAAAATTAGGAAATCTCGGGCCTGTCAGAAAAGCTAATCTTTTAGCATTATTTTGAAACAAGAAAAAAAGCAAGAAGAGAAAAAGTAAAACCATATTACCAACACTTCCAATGAAAGATTATCAAAACAGATGACTGCAAAAAGAAAAAAAAAAAATGAACACCATATTTTATTTATTATTTTGATTTATAAAGTGTAGCAATGCAAAAACGCCTGCAGCAACATGTATAAAAATGTGTCAATATACATATTAAAATGAAAATCCTTCAAAACACCCCAAATACAGACTAATAAAGCAGAGAAATACATGAAATTTGCATACATTCAATACAAGTACATGTCTCAAATCACTGGAAAAGATAAACCACCCAGAGTGAGGCTTGTTCAAAGCCCTAACATCTGATAATATAAGCTATAGTCCTATCAGGTCAGGAGGGAATGATATATTTCACCTGAGGGCCCAACATATTTTTAGCCTACAACATCCGAAGCTGTTAAATGATGGCTAGTCCGAACTACTGTGAAACCTGTAAGTTAAGTAGTACCCCAACGGACTGTGATAAGCACATGAAAAAATGCTCAACATCATTGGCCATGAGAGAGATGCAAGTAAAAACCACAATGAGATACCACCTTACGCCTGTCAGAATGGCCATCATCAACAAATCAACAAACAACAAGTGCTGGTGAGGATGTGGAGAAACAGGAAACCTACTGCACTGTTGGTGGGAATGCAGACTGGTGCAGCCACTATGGAAAACAGTATGGAATTACCTCAAAAGATTAAAAATGGAACTGCCTTTTGAACCAGCGACTCCACTACTAGGATTATACCCAAAGAATCTTGAAACACCAATTCAAAAGAACTTATGCACCCCTATGTTCATTGCAGCACTGTTTACAATAGCTAAGTGCTGGAAACAACCTAAGTACCCATCTGTACATGAGTGGATCAAAAAACTGTGGTACATTTACACAATGGAATACTATGTAGCAGAAAGAAAGAAGGAACTCCTGCCATTTGCAACAACATGGATGGAACTAGAGAGAATTATGCTTAGTGAAATAAGCCAGGCAAAGAAAGAAAAATACCATATGATATCACCTAATACAGGAACCTAAAGAACAACACAAACAAAGGAACTAAATAGAACAAAGAGCAGAATAGCAGTCAATAGGGGGGAGGGGAGAGAGAGAGAAGGGGGATAAGTAAGGGAAGGGTTTAGTCAAAGAACCCGTATAAATGACTCATGGACATGGATAATGGGGAGGGATATGATTGCGGGAGAGGGGGTGGGTTGGGTGGGGGAGAGAAATTAGGGGAAAAGGGGACAACTGTAATTGAAAAACCAAAATATTAAAATAAATAAATAAATAAAATAGTATAAATCAACAGGTATACAGAAAAATGCTAAAACCATGACATTTGTAACAAAATTAAACAGAAAGAAAATATTGAAAACAATAAAAGAAAAGAAAAAATAGCAAGTCTAATATTTTACATAAAACAATTAAAATCTGAAAATAAAATCTGCATCATTTCCAATAGCAACAGTACTATGAATAATTTTAAACTAATAAGTATGAATCAAACCCAAATTATAAAATAATAAAAAATGTATCAAATAGTAAACTCAATGTGAATGAAACTTGTGATTGCCAAATACCTAATACATCCCTATAACACACATACGTGTATGTAATATTTTAAGAACTATGTTTGTCTGAAGAGATAGATCTTTGATATTTAAAAGTTAAAAATCATTATCTTGAAATACCAGAATTCTAGGTGACATTAATTTTTATTTATATATCTTTTCCAAATTTACCAATAATTTTTCCAGATTTTCCACAACAAGCATTAATTTTATCATTAAATAGCTTTACTAAAAATAAATTGCTCAATAGTTTTAAAAACATTATTTTCAGAGCAAATAACTGCATTTAAAAAAAATAACATATCTATAAAGACACCTATCTAAAGCATAAATACAGGCTTTTTCCTTCCAAAGCTCATCTTAAAAGCCGCCTTGCTGAACTTTTCCTGTTCCATCTAACAGAGGGAAAATAATATCACACATACTCCAAACAAAGGCGTTCAGGAGGAACATCGCCAATGTCAATAACAAAAAACAATGCACATGAAAATGTATATAGCATTTGTAGGAGAACCATTTCCATAGTTATTCATTACCCTTAACCCTAAAACTAGGTAGATTTGGTATTATTATCCTTACCTTACATTGGAGGAAACAGGTTCAGACAAGTAACTTGACTTACTTGGTGTCAGGGCCAGAAAGTTACAGAGCTGGGATTATATACATCCTGGGTCTTCTTCACAGTCCAGTAATATATTCTACTCTCTATCATATTCCATGTAATCCATAGCCTTTAACAATCTAACTGCAAGTCCTGATGTCCAGTCAAGCCAACTGATGTCTTATTTCCCATTTTTTCCCATTACTCTTACACTTAGTGCATGCTTCCATTAAAACAACTATCTCACTGTACCATAGCTATTTGCTTACAAGCTTCATTTCCCACTACATTGTAAGTTCTGTGATCATAGTAATTATGTCATTTCATCTTGGTTCCCCCAAAACAAGGGAAAGTACTCTACACAAAGGATGCTCCTAGTCAATATTTTCTGAAGGACTATTCTGTAGTTTAAATGCATACAATATATTCTACTCACCCAGCCTCAGAGTACAAAGTAGTAACTAATTACCTGTTAACTATTTCCCTAATCAATTCAGATTGTACTTATTTGTTATATTTCAATATCACTGAACATTAATTTTATTTCTAGACCTTAACATTGTTTGCATTATATTATTTGGTCCATGGGAAGTTTCTGTGTAAACTTTAGTTTATACACATCACTCAAGGCTCTCGGTATCCTCATGTAACAGTAAGTTCAAAGACTTTCTCTGCACAAGTCCCTAAGAACATGAAGAAGGAATAAAAGATGGTCCCCACCTATGAAGATCTAACCTTCTGGGAGAAAGACAAACAATTTGTGTGGCTCAGTGGATTAGGCATCGGCCTGTGAGGCAAGTGTCACTGGTTCGATTCCCAGTCAGGGCATACGACTAGGTTGCATGTCCGGTCCCCAGTTGGGGGCACGAGTGAGAGGCAACCACACAGTGATGTTTCTCTCCCTCTCTTTCTCCTTTCCCCTCTCTCTAAAAATAAATAAATAAATAAACAAACAAACAAATGAATAAATAAATAATTTTAAAAAGAAAGAAAGAAAAAATGCCTGGATGAACTACCAAATGATTGAATTAAAAAAAGAAAAAAAAAAGAAAAACAATTTGATTGTCAGATTAAGGACATCAAAGGAAATCAGGAGTTATATGCATCATACCCACAACTTCCTCTTTGATGGCTCAAATAATCTTACGTGTAATAACATTATTTAGGTAGTAATAATGGGTACAACTGAAAATCGCTTTGCTATTGCAAATACACATTCAAAAGTCAATTATTGTTAATTAGGAAACCCATATATTATAGCTACATACACAAATACATTCAGAGAACACTAAGTAATTTAAGAATCATGTTCTCTAACCAGCTCGAGAAAGGGTTTATTTAAAATATGCTTCAGAATGACTCTCACTAGAAAGTGTTTCATACAATAACATTAACTATCTCTTGTTAAAATGTGTTGATACTGAAGCTTGTGTTAACTAGATTACATGAACAGAGAAGCGAATGGTTCAAACAGCACTACATAACCACAAGCTTAGTTTCCTTGCTCCTTAGGATTTCTTTTCATTCTCATTAGCTTTAGGGAGCAGGTAGGTTTAGAATACAGGAGTCTGGCATTAACAATTGGATGAAGTCCCCAATGGATCTATTCCACATAATGATGTGATGATCCTAGTCTTTCCTGATTTTTATAACTTCACTAATGGACTTACTTTTTTAGCAGTAAACTCCCTCTTTTTATGTTGCTAATTGAAAATATATTATTAATACTTAGAACAGCATCAAAATGGATAAAATTAATGTAAGATAGTTCTAGTAAAACTCAATTAAGGTCTGTTACATATTTGGAAGGATAAAACTGGTTAAAACCATTTGGCTGACTATTACTGAGAAGTGTGTCCTAAATGACCAATTAACTTTTAAACAATACAAACATTCAGTGAATCATTCTTAAATCAAATACTAAAATGGCACTAGGCACAGTTTGGGAAAGGCAAGTGATGAATTGGGAAATGGATGCACATAGTGAAATAACAGGTTATTATCAAGGCAATAAATTTTGTTTTTGATGATAAGGTCAGAGGAACTTACCATATTATTAAAAACAATTGATTAACTTAATAAATGAATAAATTAAAAATGAGTCACGCATAAATCAATGATGAGGAGGTTACAGACTATGGTGTTGTGATTAGTCTAATTTTGTAAATTGGAGGAATAAAATAGTACCAGCCAGAGAAAACTATAAAATTATTACTGTATGATCTGGCAATTGTGTTCCTTGGTATTTACTCAAAGTAGTTGAAAAGTGATATCTACAAAACAAACCTGCACACAAATGTTTATAGCAGCTTCGTTCATAATTGACAAAACTTGGAAGCAACCAAGCTGTTCTTCAATAGGTGAATGGATAAACAAATTCTGGTATATCCATACAAGAGATTATTATTCACTAATGAAAAGAAATAAGCTATTAGGCCATGAAAAGACATGGAACAATCTTTAAATGCATATTGCTGAGTAGAAGGAAATATGAAAAGGTTAGACAAAACTGTGGAGATAGTAAAATGATCAGTGGTTGCCAGGGGTTTGGCAGAGTCAGGAGGGAAAGATGAATAGGTGGAACATGGGATGTTTTGGGCATTGAAAACATTCTCTGTGGTACTGTAATGGTAGAAAGATGCCATTATACATTTGTGAGAACCCATAGACTGTACAACACAAAGAGGTAACCTTAAGGTAAACTCGGGACTTTGGTTGATAATAATGTAACAATACTGGCCTATCAATTGTAATGAATGTACCCCACTAATGCAAGATGTTAATAATGTGGGAAACTTAGGCAGAGTGAGGGCAATAAAACAATAAAAAATACAAATAGCACCAGCCATTTACAAATGCCTAATTAACCACATGGATTTATAATATATGACTAATTTATCTCTATTAAAGTCAATGCATGTTAAGCATGAGGCAAAAATATAATATATGAAATATGTTGGTATACTGGTACTATGGTCAAAATACAGTGCAAAGTAAATATAGTGTTTTTCATAAAAATAAAAACTAAGAACCAATAATAATTGAATCATGTTTTACCACATAACTTTGCAATGATTAGAGGATACATTTTTTAAATGACCCTCCTAGAAAAATAAATAAAATAAAATAAAAAGTGAATCCAAGATTCATAAAATAAACATATATACATATAAATTATACTACAGTTTTAAGTCACTAGCCTCTCCAGTTTCACATATGAATAGGCAAATAAAATTAGAGGCTTATTAACATGACAAGACCAGACAGCTATACTTTATTTAAAATTATTAATCAACTGAAAATATTTAAGCCTATTAAATTGGTGATAAGAAAAACTTGGGGGATTTAGCCTCCTGTAGATATGATCTTATGTTCAAAATACAGAAACATACCATAAATGCATAAGTCAGATTAATAAACACAAACATCTAATTAATAACTTCCAACAGGTTCTGCACACAGAAATTTCCTTGCTCCTGATTCTTAGGCAACTAAGATTCTGCTACATTTATGCGTTCTCAGTTCCAGGCTCTCAGGTCATGTCATCTTAGCACAAAGTAGTAAGTACTGATACAATTAATTTGTATCACATCATATCCACTCACATGGATTTTCTTCCATATATTGTATTGTTTATTTGGGTTTCATAAAGATCTACCAGTAATCTAGAGAAGAGATAGTCATGTATAATTTAAGTCACAGCACTGTAACTTTCTATTTATTTCATCTCATCATAAAACATTTATGAAAAGTAAAAGCTAAACGAACTCATTACTAGAAACTACTTGCACCTCCAACTATCATCAAGCTGCACCATAAGGTCACAGGAGTGGTTAAAAGGAAATTACATAGCCCTGGCTGGTGTAGCTCAGCTACTTGGAGCATCATCCCATTTATGGAAAGGTTGCAAGTTCAATTCCTGGTCATGGCACATGCCTAGGTTGCAGAATCGATCCCCGTTGGGGGAGCCTATGAGAGGCAACCAATGTTTTTTGGTTACATGTCTGTCTGTCTCTCTTTCCGTTCCCCACCTCTAAAAGCAATTAAAATATGCCTTTGAGTGAGGCGGCGAGGATTACATAAAATAGAGGGTCATGTTATATAAACGTAAAATGAACTAAGAAGAGCCCTGGCTGATGTGGCTCCGTGCATGGAGAGCTCACCTGCAAATGAAAGGTCAGCAGCCAGATTCCCATGTGAGAGACAACCAATCGATGTTTCACTAGCCACCAATGTTTCTCTCCCTCTCTTTCTACCTCCCAACTTATCCTGAGAAAAAGACACTTACTAACCCTTTCTGCCTTATTTGAATTACATCTGAATTCAGGTTATACACTGCTTTATCAAAGTTTTATTACATGTATGACCTTTGACTTAACACACTACTTATAATCTTTGAAAATGGAGTTTTCTTTCCTCATCACCATCAACCAAAGGAAAAATGAAGAACAAGTTCTAAACTACTGGTGTCCAATAAGTAAAATTCCTATAGGGAAATGAAAAGACTAATGGCAGCTGTTTATACTCCTTTCCTCAAAGGGCTATACTAAAAAGATTTAGTAATTATCAAGTTTGTATTGAGAGACACACTAGGGTTAAGGTTATATGGTAATTATGTTTGAAAATTTTTAAAGTAAACATGTTCCAATAGACATACAAAATAAGTCCTTGCAATTTGAGCTCAAGAAAAGTATTAAAAGAAAAGGAGGTGCTCAACTTCATACCCAGCTTCATGATGGGAACCAGTGACAGATCCCAAAGACTCCCAGTTTTACCAAGTACAAAATTCAGTCATGTTTAACATTAACCAATGAAACTAGATCACCAACAAATGTCTGCTTAGAAACTTATATATGATTTCTTGCTCACCACACAACCCTGAAGACCTGCACTGGGAGACAAGAAAACTGCAAAGGAGATAGATGAAAAGATAAGTGATGCTACCCTTGAGGAGATTAAAGCAGATTACATTGTGGTGGACAGTAAAATATTGGGTTGGTAAAAAAGATCCTTTAGTTTTTTTGTTTTGTTTTTCTGTAAGATGGCTCTAGTAGCATTTAGTTGTCTTTAACTTTATTCAAAACAATTTTGTTAGGTAGTACTGTGACAGCTGTCATATCAGCAAGTATTTAAAACATAACTTATCAAAATTGGTGAATTTTTGTGTAGCCATTTTAATATTAAAGATGGAAGAAAATACACATTTTTGGCATATTGTTTTATCATTTCAAGAAAGGTAAAAATGCAACTGTAATACAAAAATAAATAAATAAAAAGGATTTGTATAGTGTATGGAGAAGGTGCTGTGACTGATTGAACATGTCAAAAGTGGTTGGCAAAGTTTCGTGCTGGAGATTTCTCACTGGATGATTCTCCATGGTCAGGTAGACCAGTTGAAGTTGATAGCAATGAAATCGAGACATTGAGAACAATCAATATTATACCATGTGGGAGATAGCCAACATACTCAAAATACCCAAATCAATAAAGTTATTGATGAAAATGAGAAATGTGTCTTTTATTTTACAGAAAAAAAAATGTACTTTTTTAGCCAACCCAATATGTAGCAGCTAACAACTGAGTGGCTCCTTTAAACAATTTTCTTTGGGAAAAAACGGAAGCAACTTCTCAAAAGTATAGACAGCTCCTCATTCTATAAACAGTGGCTGTAGTCTCAAATTATTAAGCAGGAAAAAAAATCCATATCCTGATCTTTAAGAATAAGCCTGCCTAGAAAGAATAAAAACCGGGAAGATGACCAATTTCTTATACAGTAAAGTTAAGTAACAGAGAAGGAAAACTCTGACTCCAAAAAACCTCCGCTGCCTTGCGGCATACCTCTTCAGGGGAAAGGCTAAGGGAGTAAACCCCGACAGAAAATCCAGAGCCGGAGTCCCTAAGGCGGTTTGATGTTGTAGTCAACACCGGCAACTCCTGCGGCGCACCTGAAGCCAAGCTGTATTGACTCCGTCTTTCCCTTGGACCCTTCAGCTGCGAAGAGAGGGGGGGTCTGCTGCATGGGCAACAGCAGACCCTCCATATTACCCTGCCCAGGCTCTGTAGCTTCAGCGTCATCGCAAGATGTCGATTCAACACGGGAGGAGACAGATACTACCATGTCACTCCCGAGTCGGACTGCACAGCCATTCTCGGTGGTGCAGATAGACTCTTAAGAAGCTACACCATCGTCTCTCGAGACGGACGGCTGCCGACGACGAAAGTTAAGTAACCTATGATATACAGCATATCTATTTCTTCTAATTTTGATTTTTCATAAAGGCATTCTAATAACACTAATATTACCGTTCCAAAATAAGAGGTCAAGACTGAGTTAATTTTAATATTTCAAAATACATTTTCCTTTCTAAATTACATAAACTCATAGGCTGAGTGAGATGATCTCTGAGACAAAGAACAACTTAACCTTAAGAAAAGCTGAGCATCAATTTTTCATGAGTTAGACACTGGTGAGTTTGCATTTCATAAAAAGAAAGATCAAATGTCAATTTCACACTTGGTGAACTGCCCCAACTACTGATCCAAATGAAAACAAGAAATTCATCACCAACATATTAACAGCTCGTGATTTGTTTCAAGGCATACCTTTTTACCATTATTCGAGTCTGAGGATAACATATTCCTGCTACACCAAGTTAATAGTAGGACTTGACAGAATTGTTTTACTTACTTCTAACACAAAGGTTGAATAGCTTTTGAAGACATCCCTCACAACAGAACTATTTAAATATAATTTGCTCGGATCAAAGGATAGCATAGAGGAATTGATAAATAGTTTCAGTATATACATCTGAAGTTAGACCTAAGAATTTCCTCTTACACAAATCATCTGCTATAAATTTGCTAAAGGAAGAGGATTTTTTTAATAAGAGATTTTGAGTCAGTATTTGCTTCAACTGAGAAAGATGTTACAAAGCCACCACATATTAAAAAAATGCCATGTTAAATGTACATAGACACATATTTGCATTGAGTCATGAGGCATGGATTTTTAAAAAATTAAACAAAAAGAAAACAAGTAAATTTGACATAAGATTAGCATACCAGATGACATTTGTTACTCTATGAAGCTTGAAAGGATTGCCAGCCAGAAACCAGGTCACGTAAAGAACAAAGAGTGAATACAAATAGGAATGACCCCGTGGAAATTACTGAATTAAGTCACCTTTTACTGTGCAAAATGAGGCCTTCACTAAAATAAAACACTACAGGGTTTAAGTAGGGCAGAGCATTTACACAATGCAAAAAACAAAAAAGTACCCTTTTAGAAATAATGTTCATTAAAACTGCTCATTGGTTCACATATAAAAGTTAGTATCAGAAAATACTTCGAGCTGAATATGGTAATTCTGATGACTGTAAGACATTACATGTAGCCTAATTTCTGTGTAACTTTCATGTTATTTATATAATTTTTAGATAAATAAAATGCTACTTTCTCCCCAATCTCCCCCCTTTCTCTCCTGACCCACCCACGCCCCTCCCTGGCTACCCACAGTCAATCCCCATACTGATGTCCATATCCATGGGTCATTTATACATGCTTCCTGACTAGACTCTTCCTCTTCCTTCCCCCTTTATCCTCTTCCCTCCTCCCCTCTGGTCACTGTCAGTCTGTTCCTTGTTCCCATGACTCTAGTTCTATTTTTCTCCTTTGCTTGCTTTGTTCATTAGGTTCGTCTTAAAGGTGAGATCATATGGTATTTGTCTCTTGCCACCTGGTTTATTTCACTCAGCATAATACTCTCCAGTTTGATCCATGCTGTCCCAAAGGCAAGAGTTCCTTCTTTCTGTCTGCTGTGTAGTATTCAATTATGTAAATGTACCAAACTATTTTGATCCACTCATCTACTGATGGGCACTTAGGCTATTTCCAGCACTTGGCTATTATAAATAGCGCTGCTATGAACATGGGGGTTTATAGGTTCTTTTGAATTGGTGTTTCAGGATTTTTGGGTATAATCCTAGGAAGGGAATCGCTGGATCAAAAGGCTTTTCCATTTTTAGTTTTCTGAGGAAATTCCACACTGTTTTCCATAGTGGCTGCACCAGTCTGCATTCCCACCAACAGTGCACTAGGATTCCCATTTCTCCACATCCTTGCCAGCACTTCATTGTTGATTTGTTGATGATGGTCATTCTGATTGGTGTGAAGTGGTATCTCATTGTGGTTTTTATTTGCTTCTCTCTGATGGTTAGTGATGTTGAGCATTCTTTCATATGCCTATGGACCCTCTGTATGTCCTCTTTGGAGAAGTATTTGTTCACGTCCTTTGCCCCTTTTTTAATTGGATTGTCTGTCTTCTTGGTGTTGAGTCATATAATTTCTTTATATATTTGGAGATAAATCCGTTGTCTGAGGTATTATTGGCGAATACGTTTTTCCATACAGTTGGTTCTCTTTACATTTTGATGATGTTTTCTTTAGCCATACAGAAGTTTTTAGTTTGATACAGTCCCATTTGTTTATTCTTTTCTTTATTTCCCTTGCCCTAGAGAATGTATTGGCAGAAATATTGCTGCATGGGATATCTGAAAATCTTATTGCCTATGTTTTCCTTTAGGACTTTTATGGTGTCACTACTTATGTTTAAGTCTTCTATCCATCTTGAGTGTATTCTAGTGTATGGTGTAAGTTGATGGTCTAGTTTCATTTTTTTGCATATACCACTCCAGTTCTCCCAACACTATTTGTTGAAGAGGCTATCTTCACTCCATTTTATGCTCCTACCCAGTTTGCCAAATATCAATTGACCACAGAGACCTGGATTTATTTCTGGGCTCTCTAATCTGTTCCATTGATCTGTGTATCTGTTCCTATACTACTACCAGACTGCTCTGATAACAGTGGCCTTGTAATATAGTTTGATTTCAGTTATTGTCATCCCTCCACCTTTGTTCTACTTTCTCAAAATTGCTGAGGCTATTCGGGTTGTTTATGGTTCCATATAAATTTTTGAAATATTTGTCCTATATATGTAAAATATGTCATTGGTATTTTAATAAGAATTGCATTGAATATATAAATTGCTTTGGGGAGTATGGGCATTTTAGTGATGTTAATTCTTATAATCCATGAACACGGTATATGCTTCCATTTATTTGTATCTTCCTTAATTTCCTTTTGCAGGGTTCTGTAGTTTTCCAAGTACAAGTCTTTTACCGCCTTGGGTAAGCTTATTCCTAGGTATTTTATTTCTCTTGTTGTTATAGTAAATGGGATTTTTTCCCTGGTTTCTGTTTCTGATATTTCATTGTTGGTGTACACACAAAAATGCCTTTAATTTATGAACTTTGTATTCTGCTATTTTGCCATTTTCACTTATTAGAGCAAGTAGTTTTGGAGGAACCAGACTATAGGGTTTTTTTTTCTACTATTATGTCATCTGCAAATAATTTTTACTTCCTCCTTTCAAATATTTTATTTTTCTTGTCTGATTGCTGTGGCTAGAACTTCCAATACTATGTTGAATAAAAGTGGTGAAAGCGGGAACTCTTGTCTTGTTCATGATCTTAGGGGGGAAGCTTTTAGTTTTTGTCAATTGCTTATGATTTTGGCTGTAGGTTTCTTGTATATGGCCTTTATTAGGTTGAGGTACATTCCCTCTATTCCCACCTTGCTGAGCATTTTTATCATAAATAGGTACTACACTTCATCAAATGCTTTCTGAGCATCTATTGATATGATAATGTGATTTTTGCCTTTCATTTTGTTTATATGGTGTATCATGCTTACTTATTTGTGAATATTATTCCATCCTTGCATCTATGGGATGAATCCTAATTGATCATGGTGTATGATCTCTTTAATACAGGCCTGCCTAAAAAATGTAGAAAAATCACAAATAAACATCCTAACCTTTTATCTCCAAGAACTAGAGGAACAATAACAGAGCCCAGAGCAAATTAAACAAAGGAAATAATCAAGATCAGAGCATAATTAAATGACAAAGAGGCAAAAACAAAAATTCAAAGTATCAATGAATCCAGGAGCTGGTTTCTTTGAAAAGATAAACAAAATCAAAAAGCCTTAACCAGTCTCATCAAGAAGAAAAGAGAGGATCCAAATAAATAAAATCAGAAACAAAAGAGGGGAAATCACAACCGATACCACAGAAATACAAAGGATTGTAAGGAATTACTACAAACAACAATATACCATGAATAGTTGACAACCTGGGTGAAATGGACAAATTTCTAGAACATATAATCTTCCAAAACTGAATCAAGAAGAAGCAGGAAGCCTGGATAAACTGGTAAAAACTAGTGAAATTGAAGCACTAATCAAAAAACTTCTGACACACAAAAGACCTGGACTGGATGGCTACTCAGGTGAATTTTACAAACACTTAGGGAAGAACTACACTTATCCTTCTCAAACAATTCTGAAGAATTTAAGAAAATGGAAGAATTCCAACTTATTTTTACAAGGCCAGTATTATCCTAATTTCAAAACGAGGTCAAGACACAACAAAGAAAGAAAAGTACAGGCCAATATTGTTGATGAACATAGATGGTAACCAAATCCAGTAATTCACTCTCCAATCTTTAAAAAACCTGAATTAAACATTTTATTTTAAAAATAAAATCAATTACTTTTGAGAATAAATTTTTCCAATATAGAAAAAATAAAACAGTCTAAATGAGGGATATGTTCCTTACTCATACCCATACTTCATGTCTAGATAATAATAAATCAAAGTAACAAGAAACTAATAGCACTGAACACTCATAACATTTACTATGGACTAGGCCACTATTATAAACATTTTAATCCTTTTAAACTCATGAGAATCAGATGAGAGACTATTATTGTCCTTTCTATTTTACAGAAGAGGAAACTGAGATATGATAAGATAGGTAAACTGCTGAGGGTCACCTAGCTAGTAAGTGGCATAGCCAGTTTCCAACCAAAAGCTCTGATTCTTGAGTTCATTCCTTCTAAGCTACATTGAAGATGCACAATCTCCTTCTTACCCATTGGTGAAAAAGCTAATGGGATCTTGCTAATAGTTCTGTTTTGTTTTTTTAATTGTATTTTTCCATTACCTTTCATCTCCCCTATATCTTCCCCCAATCACCACTTTGTTGTGCCTAAGTCCTTTCTCCTTTTTTATTGATTCCTCCACCTCATAATTCTTGCCCCCAGAGGTGTCAGCCTGCTTTCTATCTATGAGTCTGACTTTGTTTTGCTTGTTAGTTCAGTTTGTTCATTAGATTCCACACAAGTGAAATCATATGATATTTGTCATTCTCTGACTGGCTTATTTGACTTAGCATAAGCAAGTAGTTTTTAACTGATAAATATCTACAACTAGTTTTTGGAGGAGTAAAGCAGTGAAATTCATCTGGTTCAAGTTGTTGAAAAGATGGATGCTCAGGACTTAATGACAGAGATAGGAAAAATAAAGTACAAAATTATAATTTTTTTATGAGAAAGAGTAGAAAATAAGTATGGGGGAACACCGGAGGCAAAGAAAAGCACACACAAAAGTAGTAAGACTGAAAATCTGAAAAAAATTGAAGTAAATTTTATTTAAAACAATAAAATTAAGAATAAAGCCAAAATTGTGGGAGAAGGGATGGGCTGGGAGGGGAGAGCAATGGGGGAAAAAATGGGACAACTGTAATTGAAATTAAAAAAAAAAGAATAAAGCCAAGAAACACATCACACTCCATCTTTAATCCCCAACAAGCCAATTCTCAGATACATCTCTTCACTGAAACTGCTAGTTTTGCCCATAGATTTCCCCAAAACTCTTTTCCATTCTCTTCCTGACCTGTTATCTAACTTCAACCACTGATTATCATCTCTGCTTTTCTAGCTCTTTTTCTCCCTTTGACGTTAACTGTGGCTACTTCCCATAATTCCATAGTGTGTTTCTAGTTCCCCTCCTCAGTGACAATCTTAGAAAGCTTGCCTTTCCACATCTATATTTTTAGTTGCCTAAAATTTATCTCTAATTATATATCCAAATGTGTTGTAAAAGTAAAAACAAAAAATAAATAAAAACAATACACTGCATCTCAAAAAGGCTTCTTCCTATTTCTCCATCACCAAGGCCATTTTCTACTTCCATAGGTTAATCGGCTCCATCCATAGTCAATGCTCTCTGATACTTTAAGATGTGCCTCTTCCTTTGTATGCCCACTGCTATTAACACAGATTCTGAACTGTTACCACCTGGCCCTTGATTTCTGAAACAGTCCCATAGCTCATGCCACTGGCCAAAGCTTCCCCCTGCCAAGTGTCCATTTCCCCCTGCCAAGTGTCCATGTCCAGCTGCCACATCAGCTTGTACCAAACATCGCCTTCAGGATCCACTATGGAGACTTCCAGCCAAGATGGAGGCATAGACAGACACGTTGCATCTCCCTCCACAACTAAGAAGGAATACAACTACCTCAAAACTAGAAACAACCATAAATTCCAGAAAATCAAACTGCATGGAAGTCCAGCAAACAAAGATATAAAGAAGAAATACTCATCCAGACAGAGAGGAAGGGTGGAGCCGCGGAGGAGAGGATGTGGTGTGGTGGTGGCAGCAGCAAAGGCAGCGGTAGGCTGGCACTGCAGAAAATGCAGTCACACGTTGTAAGAAGTCAGGAGGGACACCTGGGGAGCTTTCCCAGCTCATCGCCGGACCACACAGCTCACAGTCCCAGCACTGGGGAAAATTAAGCCTCATTGCTTCTGACTGTGCAGACCAGTGGGTGTTGGGGTAGAGGCATAAACTGATGGTCTCAGCAGAGTCCGCTTATTTAAAGGGACCCCATAGTCTTAGAATGTCTACAGACCCACTCACCCTAGGAACGACAGCCAGGGCAGCAGCTAGAGGGGCGCCAGTCTGCTGAGGAAGTGGGAGAAGTGCCTGGAAAAGGGGTGAGTGCTGTGCAGGTGGAATTGTTCCCTCTTGGACCCCTCCCCCACATACAGCGCCACAACATGGTGAAACAGGTCACCATGTACTGAAGAATCCCTAAGGCTCTGCCCCTTACAACGTAACAGGAGTGACAGCTCTACCTGAGATGCAGAGGCAAACAAACACAGGAGCCTGTCAGAATGAGGAGACAGAGAAGTATGGCTCAAAAGGGGGAATGGATCAAGGTTCCATGGGAGAAGCAAGCAATGAGGAGATAGCCAACCTAACAGCTGAGGAGATAGAGACAACCAAACAGATGAAGAATTCAAAACACTGGTGATAAAGGAGCTCTCAGGCTTGACAGATATGCTTGAGTACGGCAAACACATAAGAGAAAAAGTGAAGGCTATGTTAAGTGAAATGAAGGAAAATCCACACAAAACCAATGGTGAACGGAAGAAAACTGGGGTTCAAATCAATGATTTGGAATATAGGAAGAAAAAAACAGTCAACCAGTGCAGAATGAGGAAACAATAATTGAAAAAAAAAGAGAAAAACTTCCCAAATTTTGCGAAGGAGATGGATATAAAGGTCCAGGAAGCACAGAGGGTCCCAGGAGAGCTGGACCCAGAGGATACCACACCAGGATGCATCATGATTGAGATGCCAAGGTTGAAAGATAAAGACAGAGTTCTGGGGGCCGCAAGAGAGAGGCGGAGAGTTGCCTACAGGGGTTGCCTATAGGACTATCAGCTGATTTCTCAGAGGACACTTTGCAGGCAGGAAGGGACTGGTAAGCAGTATTCAATGTGACGAAAAGCCACCTACAACCAAGATTACTCTATTCAGCAAGGTTATCATTTGGAATGGAAGGGCAGATGAAGTGCTTCCCAGACAAGGTGAAACTAAAGGAGTTCATCATCACCAAGCCATTATTATAAGAAATGTCAAAGGGACTTACTTAAGAAAAAGAAGATCAAAACTATGAACACCAAAATGACAACAAACTCACAACTATCAACAACTGAATCTAAAAAATAAAAACAGAATTCAGCTAAGCAAACCGGAATAGGAATAGAATCATAGGTATGGGGATCGTTTGGAGGGTTATCAGCTGGGAGCGGGGAGGGGGAGAAATGGGGAAATGGTGCAGGGACTAAGAAGCATAATTGGTTGGTACAAAATAAACAGGGAGAAGTTAAGAATAATATAGGAAAGGGTGAAGCCAAAGAACTTATATGCTCAACCCATGGACATGAACTAAGGGGGATGGGATTGCTGGAGGGAAGGTGGGTACTGGGCAGAGGGGAACAAAGGGGAAAAAATTGGAACTACTATAACAACATAATCAATAAAATATACTTAAAATAAAAAAAATTAAAAAATTTAAAAAAATCCACCATGGCCCCCAAATGCTGGATGGATACAACTTTAAGCCTCCAAATTTATTTTCCAAGAAAGATCTGAACAGTTCTCCCAACCTCATTTCCACTTGCATTTCTCACCATTCTTCAATGAGCATTTCCTAATTCAGCCAAAGTGACTAAATTGTACACTCCCATCCAAGGAAATTTTTGTAGACTCCTTACCTCTGTGCCTTCAATAGTAAGCAACTTAAAATATCAAGATCTTGGGGATTTTGAATAGTTAACCACACATTTCTTTTCTGGAAAGTGGGATTGTATAAAATTTCACATTTATTAAATGTCTACCCAAGCAAAGGAACTGTGCTACATTTGTCTTCACTGTAATAGTGCAAAGTAGGTATTATTAAACAATATTATACCTCAGAACAAACAATGACATTAAACCATTAAACCACTTGGCCAAGTTCACAAAGCAGATTCTATTTTTATCCTCCCCCAAGGATATGTTTATTGATTTGAGAGAGAGAGGAAAGGGAGGGAGAGAGACAGAGATAAAGAAACATTGATGTGAGAAACATCGATCAGTTGCCTCCCATAGACATCCTGACTGGAGACTGAACCCACAAGTTAGGCATGTGGCCTGACCAGGGATCGAACCCACAACCTTTTGATGCATGGGGTGACACTCCAACCAACTGAGCCACCTGGCCAGGGCCACACAACAGATTGTAAATCCAACTCCCTCTCCTTTTCTTTGGTATAGTCCATCTTTGAACCCAATTGAAAGCCACAGGTAATGTTGCTGCCTCTCTGAAGTCAGCCATGTGACTTCCTCACTCTAGCTGCTGTTCACCCGCTGATTTTGGAAGCTTCAGACATCCAGGCTCATTCAGTAACTCAGAAACCAAGGTACTGCAGCCTTCAATTTCTTTAATGTGAGCTCTTGGGCCCTGACTACTTAGGTATGACAGTCGCATTGACATTTGTACAAAGTGACAGCTGACAGCAGGAAGAAGACAAAATACCTATAAAAAGCAGACATGAAAACTATTAAATGACAGCCAACTTTGAGCATGAGCCTCTCCTGTTATTCTGTCTGTGGATTTCTCACTGAAATAAAACTGACAAACAAGAACAGAGTAGCTCTCCACCCCCTTTCTATTTTCTGCTCAATGAACACATGAAGAAAAAGAGGGGTATTTTTTTCTAGTCCCTTAAGTTTTCTGTTTAATGCATGACTGCCTCCTTCTGCTTATAAAGATGCCCATGTAACAGACCAAGGCAATGCTCAGTCATCAGCAATTCTGTTAAAATTCACAGGTTTTCCTCAGGAGGCTTCTTAAGGCATCATCCTGTTATTTGAAACTGTTTCTGCAATGAACTCTTACTCACTCTTCAATGCCCAAGGCTACCTCTTCTTGGGTACTTTCCCTAAAGACCCCGGGAATGAGTATAAGAAAATGTGCAGACACCCTAAGAAGCTGATGGTATTATTCCTGTTTTATAGCTGAGGCAACTATGACTCCAGGTTTCCAAGATCAGCATAAGTTTTGTCTCACTTCAAATACCATGTTCTTCCCAACTGTAGTGTAAGTCCCTAACAATTAACTTTTTGATGGTGATGAAGTATCTGACATTAAGCTTTTGATTGCCCAGCCATCCCCATCAAAGACATCCACCTCTAATAAACACATAACCATGGGCAAGACTAGATAAAGAGGTAGGCCACCCCACCCATGAAGTTCTCCTTTTTATAGAGGTCTGGTTGACTTACACTTGCACTCCTTTCAGCATTATGGTCATCTGTCCTATAAAGCTTTCCTAGAAGAGGTACAATTAGAAGTATCTTCCCCATGCTCCTGTTGCATCTGAACCCACATTATTACTACCCAAAATGGCCACTTTCAATGTCTCTCTCCAATGCTGCAATAAACATTCCTAACACCATAATCTAATTGTGCTTTCCATGCACACATAAACCCCTTTGCCTGGAATATCCTTTACTATTTTCTCTACCTTGATAATCCCTATTCATTCTCCAAAAATAAATTACTGCTCCCAATCTGAGGCCTTCTCAAGTATCTCAGGCCATTATAATTCCCAGAGCAGTTGTTTCACACCTTGACTATAGTACATACTACCACACTATAGTATTATTTATTCCTTTACACACTTATCTCTCTAACTAGACTGTGAACTCATCCATGCCAGAAACCCCTTTTTATTCATTGTTTTAGGCCTAGCTCAAGTAGAACAAAACATATAGCAGATGCTCAGGCACTGTTTGGATGAGTGACTGACGAACAAATGAAGCAAGCAGGAACTAAACAATACATGGTGCATTTATTCAGTGGAATTTGAAGTATTATGAACTAACTAGGCTTCAGATCACCATATATGAATTACTGTGATTACTATATTATAGAAAAGGGTATTTTGAAAAGAATGACATCTTCATGCACCATTTCCATTTGAATAAATTACAGGAAAGTATACATATAAGTAGATCCTTCTAGTTAGGGCAAATAAAATATTGCTTCTTGTCTTGAGTTGTTCAGAAAGCAGCACCATTTGATAATTTCAGTATAGCCATAAATAATACTCCATGGGGGTAGATCTTAAAAACAAATACAGATTTAGATTTTTCCCTCCTTCAGTACAAGTTATATTTTTCCTGTTGGTACAAACTTATATAGGAAATAGAGAAAATATAGGATGAAGGCTGGGAATGGGAAACAGAGGGGAAACAAAGATGCAGAAACAAAGATAAAGACAAGAAAGGAATGTAGTTTGCATTTGAAAAGTTCAATGGGAAGGAGCTACAGGTCATCTTCAATTGGGACTACAAAGTTGCCTAGCTTTGATCTAAGACAGGACAGCCTAACAATTTTCATAAGTATTAAATATATTTTATACCAATGAAAATAATATCCTATAATATTGTCCTTTGAGAAAATCACTCTATGCAATTTCCCCCTTCCATTACTTGGTGCTATTGGAGCAAATATAATGAGGTTTAGAAATGTTAAAAAAACTTAAAATATAATTTATTTTTGTTCCCTCTCATAAATTATATATTAAAAAGTGATCAGTCTTGATACAGTAAATTAAAACAATAAGAAAAAAAAGGGAGCATATTTAGATCTTGAACTAACAATTCATGATTAAAATCTTCTATGACATCAAAATAGTCATGCCTTAAAGAAATGTCAGTTAGAGGGGCCAGAAAGGTGGCAGAAGAATGAGTGGAGGCTGTGCTTGCTAACTCCTGAAAAGGGTCTGGAGTTTTGGCTAATTATGGAGAAAGCATCTCAGTTACCATCTGGATACTGGGGAGAGCTGAGCCTTGCGGCGGCATCTGGCAGAGGAGATCTCCTGGGAGTGACCTGTCTGGTGAGGATCATGTTGGAAACCCGGGACAGGGAAGTTCTGGTTGGTTTGGCTCCTAGGGCAGTGGCTGGCTATGCAGAGAGATTTTTCAAAGCCCCTAGGCTTCCCCTGTAGAGGAGTTGGAGGTGAAGATGGAGGCTGTGCCCGCTGGCAGAGACAAGGCAAGGAGCAGAGTATTTTTGTGTGTATGTTTCTTTTTCTTTCTTTTTTTTTTTTATTTTATTTTTTTATTTTGTTGGTTTTTGGTTTTTGATTTCATTGCTTTTTTTTTGCGACCAGGGAGGAAAGGCTAGGGGCGGGGGAAGATTCTTGATGAGTGCACACACACAGGAGCATATCCCAGCCCTCTCTGCCCAGGCTGCACACCCAAGCAGGGGTGCCTTTGGCCCAACCTCCTACCCCCACCTGAGCGCAAGATGGGTGCATTTGGCCGACCCAGAAGTGAGTGCACTCACAGGGGAGAATTTGCTCCCACCCCCACCCAGGCTGTACACTCTCAGGGGTTCATTCCACCGTCCACAAGCAAAGCATGCAGGCAGGGACAAATTTTCCATGCTGTGCACTTGCGCTGGGCTGAGCACTTGCGCTGGGCTGAGCACGCTAGCTGGAGTGCATTTGGCCCACCCAGACAGTACACGTGCGAAGGCACATGCGGTCTGCCCTCCCCTGACTGCAGCCGAAGGAGGATGAAGTGAACAAGAGATGCTTTGGAAAAGTTTTGGGTGCTGGTTTTGGAGAAAGAGTTGGGAGACCAGTGGACCAGACCCAAGTATAGACTCATCCCCAGTGCTACAGGGGAAATCTCTTAAGCAAACTACTCCCCTCCAAGGGGCATGTCGTCGTCGTCGGCAGCCGTCCGTCTCGAGAGACGATGGTGTAGCTTCTTAAGTGTCTATCTGCACCGCCGAGAATGGCTGTGCAGTCCGACTCGGGAGTGACACGGTATCTGTCTCCTCCCGTGTTGAATCGACATCTTGCGATGACGCTGGAGTGTCCTCTCCAGTGAAGCTGAAGCTACAGAGCCTGGGCAGGGTGATATGGAGGGTCTGCTGTTGCCCATGCAGCAGACCCCCCCTCTCTTCGCAGCTGAAGGATCCAAGGGAAAGACGGAGTCAATACAGCTTGGCTTCAGGTGCGCCGCAGGAGTTGCCGGTGTTGACTACAACGTCAAACCGCCTTAGGGACTCCGGCTCCGGATTTTCTGTCGGGGTTTACTCCCTTAGCCTTTCCCCTGAAGAGGTATGCTGCAAGGCAGCGGATCTAAAAAAGTACCCTTCTAAAAATGGGAGATAGTAATTTAAAAAGTTATATAAGATCATTTAGAACAAAGTCAGTTGAGATAAATCTAAGTTCATTATGAAGACACATGAAACTCACAAACTCTCAGAAAATGAACAATAGCTGTATTCAGACCTTTGGAGACTGAGATACATCAAAAATCATTAGTAACCAAGAGTCTTGTAATTAATTCCTACATGTCATACAAAGTTTAATAGGATTGAATACTTCAATGAAAATCTTGATTAAAAACCCAAGAGCCATAGGGTATGCATCCAATCCTAATTAAAAGGTCATTTACACCATGGAGCTGCAGGGATGGGGAAATATGATTTGTACACAACATCCAAGCCTCTTTCACACACTGAAGACAAGGAATTCTGAGGGATAATTTCATAATACTTACAGAACTGTTAGGTATCACAATCATAGCATGTTCAAGGATGCATGAACTTAATATAGTGCTCCATATGGTATATTAACAGGACATACATGTACAAAAAAAGTATGGACAAATACCTACAGAGGAAGTAATCTTTGTGCAGGCTAATCTAAGAATTTTCTATTCAAGTAATTTACTGATATAAGTAAAAGAGGCAATCCTATATTTGTTGCCACTACATTTACATGTCCACTGAAGGGTAGCATAATATGCCAACACACAATATGCCTCTCTGGCATATTGGTTAGTTCAGGCTGTCATTTTTTGAGAACTGCAGAAACAGATGATGCTCTGAAAACCGAGAAGTTGTTACTCTTTTGTAAGAGAAATACACATTTATCAGGGAAATCTCCATTTGTAAGGGTATCTGCCTCTCTGTATCAGGAAAAGGAGGATGACTAAAACTCTAGAAACTCTTATCAGAGGATAAGGCTAAAGCTTAAATCTGCCTAACAACCTTATCTTTGTTTACCATGTTTTTCCTGGTAGCCACCCCCTGGTTCCCCATCCCCTTCAACACCTTTTGTCTTTAGCTGGAAGTGGTATTCAAGGTGATAGCTTAGTCCATGTGAAGGAGTTACTCAGCTTCCCTAGGTATCTCCCATATATATATATATATATATGAGGTATACATGATGTCTTTTTATTATGAGGAGGTTCTTGAAAAACAAATTAGAAGAACAGAGAAGAAATTATTTTTCCTCTCCAACAGCATAATGATTATTTTTAGCAATTATTTTTGAGAAATAACAAGACACAGGATAAGCTCTGAAAACTGACTAAAAGTTACTCTTTTTTAAAACATTTACATTTACAAGGGAAACTTCCATTTATTAGGGTGTCTGCCTCTTGTACCAGGAAGAGAAGGATGATTCTAAATCACAAGAAACTTTATTAATGGAGAAAGGAACCTACTTCACTCTGTACAATACATCTTACCATTGCTTTTCCTGGTCACTTCCCATAACTGGCTAACATCATCCCCCAACCCCCAATATCTTTCTTTTGTCTCTCACTGAAAATAGCATCCAAAGTGGTAGCTCGGGCCATCGCAGGGCCATCTCTCTAGGTAAATGTAAGTATGTATATTAATAAACTTCTGTTTTTCATTGTTAATCTGTCTTTTATTACAGAGTCTCAGCCAAGAACCTAGAAGGGTAGAGGGAAAATTATTATTCTTCCTTTACATCATATACTCATATTTCAATATTAGGCCTTTTGAAACTATTATGTTTATTATAACCACCTCCTTAAAAAGGGCTGGGGTGAAAAAAAATCACACAACATCAACTCTTGCTTAGATAGTAGGTAACAAATGTGGTTGTTCATAAAATATTCTGCAGTAATTAGGTGACAGGGAAGTTTTAAATAAGAAAATAAAAACATATACTAGCTTTTCTTTATTGTCTTTGTTCTGAGACTTTACTAGTTTGGAGTGTAGTTTGGAAATAAAATTGTGGATATTTAAATTCAACTTTGAATACCAAAAATACATTAAAGTCAACAATTACCATGCTTTGGAATACCCAAACAATTACATCTCATCAAAATGCATGGTATATATACAAAGTCATAGATGACAAAACTATAGTAATTTAAACTAAATATATATTAAATAAGAACTGTTACTGTTACCACTAAGTTTTGACACTTCCACCCTCTAATTAAGGCAATATTTAATGAAACAGTGGTTGCTACTAAGAAAAATAATGAGCAAAATCTGGCCTTATCATTAGACAATTTCTTTAAAAAATGTGACAGTATTCTAAGTGAGGATTCAACCACCTAGTTAATTTCTGTCAACATTTTAAGACGAAAATGTTCTAATAGAATCCTTGACCTTCAATAAAGAGTTTAAATGCATCAAACACAAATCATTAAGTATTTTTCAAAAGCATTCAACAGCAATTTTGACATTTTACAAGGTCATTTTTCAGGAGCATAAATGGCTAAAGGTTTCATCCTGTAAAATCAGTAACATAAGTTTTATTAAATTGTATAAAATTAAAATAAGGTCAATCATATTCAATGTTTTCTTTACTAGTATCAAAAACTATGTGACAAAAATAATCTAAGTCAAAAATGGTCATTTCCACATTTCTGAGAATTATATTCCAATTGTGAATGAAGTAATCTAAGGATGGATCTTTTACTGCAGAATTAACTTCCGAACGAACTACTTTGAATTTCAGAGGTTCACAGCTATTTGTCTGACTGTGGCCAGCTGGTTCAGCTGGTTGGAGCATCATCCCATATACCAAAAGGTTGCAGGTTGGATCCCTGGTCAGGGCTTATAATTAGGTTTGGGTTCAATTGTCATTTGAGGTGTGTACAGGAGGCAACTAATCTATGTTTCTCTCTCATATATAGTGAGTTCCAGACCATATGCTTTTCTAGATGCTAAACATCTCTGCCTGGATATATATATATACACCCCTTCCTCTCTAAAATAAACATAACCTTGAGTGAAGATTAAAAAACAAAAGGAATGCCTCATTTTTGCAATTTTTTCATTAACTAAGGCCCTAGACTCAGAAAATATATTCTTCAAGTATTAAATGCCTTAGCCAATATAAGAACACATTCAAATAATTCATCTTTAGAGAATGCTAACCTAACACATTTCATTTATTTGTCAATTGTCTCCTTTGCAAAGTGTGATATATGTGTGTATAGCTATAATGTATTCTAAATGAATAATAAAACTTGCCAACTGACCATCATAAATTATATTTAAAAATGTGGCTGAGTCATAGATAGAGAGAGGATGACAGCTAGTGGGAGGAAGGTTAGGGGGTGGAGGGATTGAGCAAAAAGGAAAGTGTTCATGGACATGGACAACAGTGTGGTGATTGCTGGGAGAAGGAGGGTATAAGGGGACTAAATGTTAATGGAAAAGGTACAATAAAGATTAAATTAATAAGTAAACAAATAAAATTAGTAAAAAAAATGTGACTGACAGTACCTAGTGAGGGTTCAACTACTAAATAACCTCCCAAATCCTCTTCTCCAGGCCAGATTACTCCTGTGATTTCCAGACAATATGCTTTTCTAGTTGCTAAACACCTATACCTGAGTATCATACTCAACAGCATCCACAGTTCATGCTTTCTTTCTCCTACCAAAGCACAGTAGTTTAATATCATCAGTTCCAAGGTAAAAGGCAAAGAGTTTTTATCTTTATAAATACTGTATTGATATTTGTAAATCAGTCAGTTAAAAAAATAGATTCCATGCTTTCTCTATAATAGTCATTCAAATTTTCTTTCATTCCAAAATGTGAATCGAGAGAGAAAGAACATAGGAGAGTTGCTGTTAGCACAGAAATAACTGCATAACACTTTATATACAAGCATGGAACCAGTCATGATATGAACATCATTCATTAACTTGATTTTGTCAGGTTAAATTCTGCTCTAGATCTTCTTCCCTACATCTGTTCTACTAGGAGTAAATCTCTAAACCTCTTTTCTAATTCCCCACATAGAGACAGTCCCAGTGTCCTGCCCTTTTACTACCTTCCACATAAGTCTCCCTCATTAATTGTACTTGTATGCATTGGTCATCTCACTACCCAATACCATTCCCAGAGCTGCCATCAGCTGTGACCATCACACATGGATAACTATGGATGTAAAAAATGAAAAGCAAAGTGAGATTGTCTGATAACACAAAAACACTAATAAAACCTTAAATAAAATGAATGAGATAACTATTACCATTTGGGGGCCTGGCAGGGAGAGGATGGGCAAGTGATTCTGTACCATATGTATGGCCTAAAAGAGAAATAAATGTGGTGGTCTGAAATATAATATGCTTACTGTTATACAATGTTACTCATTACATGAGTTTTGTCAGGGAAGTTCTTTAGATCTCCTACCCAAAATACTTTCAATTAGGAGCAAGTACCAAAGCATCAAAAGGAATATATATGGCAGATAATATGGCTTCTGGTAAAAAGAGAAAGTATAGATCTCTGTAACTGGGTAGGTCAGAACAGAGGTCCCCTGAAAACAGGGGAACCCCACCCCCAAATCCTGCAAAAAGAGGGGATGGTGAAGGATACCCAGGGAGGTTAAGGCACAGCATTTGGGGCACATTGCATAACAAAGGAAGATTACGAGCTCTTGCCTTCCTAAAGGGAGGAGCTTCAGAAGGAGGCTGCTGCTGCCTGAGAAAATTGTAAGCCTGACTGTGAGAAGGCGCACCTGCAGACAGTGACTCCTGGAGGATGGGGAGCTCATAATACAGCACCTGCATGAGTCGTGAGGGCCACATGCCCCCACCCAGGATGGACAGGTGCATGTGCACCTACACATGGCTGGGAAACTTTTGCCCAGACTATAGATGGCAGCTGAATTAAGGTCAAAGGCACTGAGGAGCTGATAAAAATGGTGGACACTGAACACTGTAGGAAAAGCTGGATACTCCCACTGGCCTCTTGCACATGTTGCAGTTTAGAAGGGCTTTCTAAAGTAAAGGAAAGCTCTCTTGTGTGCACCCCCCCCCTCTTGCTCACGCACACTTGGTACAGAGAAGTCACTCTCTTGTTTTGGAGCGTGGTGTAAGCTCTCTCTGGGCTTTTGTCATTGGGACCTTCTTGGCCTCTGGTGCTAATCCCTGCATGGACAGGAGCACTTTTGGGACCAGGAGATGCCGGGCCCACCAGGGGCTTAGACTCTGCATGGAAGGGAGGCTACTCCTGGAGGCAGGGCCCCACACTGGGACATGTGGGCCCCTAAGCTGTGGCATCTGAGACACTATGATCCAGTGCGGCACAGCACATGGGTCCTGGACTGCTACATGAAGACCGAGAGCAGCATACCCCAGACCCTGAAGAAGACAGCTGCTGCAAGAAGATGGTGACTCTGAAACCCACAAGTGCACATTCCAGAGAGGGTGGAGATTTGTTTGCATGGCCGGCTTAAGGACAGATAAGGAAATGGGGAACTTCTGGGTATGGTTTTGGCTTGCAGTCTTTTGGGGAGCAAGGAAAGTGCTTGGTCTCATGGGAGAAAAGGGCTCAGAGCAGGAGTGCTCTCAGCCTCCTCACCAAGATTGGAACTCTGTTAATAAAAAACTATTTCTGCCCTGGCTGCTGTGGCTCAGTGGATTGAGCGTTGGCCTGTGAACTAAGTGTTGCTGGTTCGATTCCCAGTCAGGGCACATGACTAGGTTGCATGTCAGGTCCCCAGTTGGGGGCGTGAGTGAGAGGCAACCACACAGTGATGTTTGTCTCCCTCTCTTTCTCCTTTCCCCTCTCTCTGAAAATAAATAAATAAATAAATAAATAAATAAATAAATTTTTTTAAAAAGACTTGTTAAAGACTTAACAACTTAAAAATAAATTGTTTCCTTCAATGCTAATCATTGGGTCATGTGGATCAAAGGTGCCTAGCAATCAAAACCCAGTTTGCATGGCTACATGTCTACACTATGCTTTCTTGACATTGGTTATCACTGCTATTTATCTAATTATCCTCTGACAGTTCTACTGAGGTTTAATGCCAACTAATCAATCAAAATAATCAAAATAATCATCGATAAACTTCCATGTTTGATAGATCCAAATAAATCCAACCTCCCTATATTTATCATTTAACATTTCAGGCTTAAACTGTGGTCTAGCAACATGCATATCTGTATATTCCCATATACTTGTGAAACATATATCTAAGAACTGCTAATTACTATTGCAAATATTGGGAATTATGAAAATTTAGATAGGATGTGGGTCTGAATGTGCTTGACCAGCAGGGGGGATGCCAAAAATGGAATTTATTTATTAAAACTTGTGTATTTGTTCTTACGTGTTTAAACATCAGTCACCTTCAAAGTACTCTCATTTGATGCAATACACCTATCAAGACTTTATTCCCACTGTTCAAACAATTTTTGAACTCATTGATTTTGATGCTTTTTAGTGCTTCTGCCATTTTTTGTTTCACCTCTACCACATTGGAAAAAATTTCCTTTGAGCACTGTTTTCATCCAGGGAAACAACAAAAAAAGTCATTTGGGGCGAGATGAGGTGAATAGGGAGGGTGGAGTATGGGGGTCATGCTGTTTCTGGTCAAAAGATGATGAATACTCAGCATGCTATAGGCAGGTGCGCTCATAAATCACCCATTATAAAATGGGCAAATGCATTGAGTCTTCAAAAAAAATTCACTGAAGATAAACACAGCCTCTCACAACAATACCAGCTGGTACACTGATATAGATGGGTTCCTATAACACTCACCTACTGAGGGAACCCTGTACTATAAGGGGCCTACCCTCCAGAAGATAATTCTGGTTTTGGGGAGGCCTCCCCCCATATATCCTATGGGAAAAGGATATTGAGGGCAACTCTTTGAAAAGACATTATAGACCATGATTTTCTTTACCGCCTTGCTGTGCTCTAGGTAATTTGGAGTACTTCTTTCTAAAGTAACACTTAATACCTGAAGCACAGTAACTGCACTTAAGATACACTGAAGTTTATACCACCCTGCTACTTTAAAGACAGGAAATACAAACTATTGGTAATATACATGCTCACACGTATACAATAAGTTGTTTCTTCCAGTCATCCATTATGGAAGTGGAGTTTTTAAAATGTACTCACTTCTAAAAGCACTACATTGATTAAACAGAAAACCTCTTACAGCTACTGATATGACACTACTTTATCCCCAGTGAATAGCAAGAAAAAAAAAAGTGATAATTGAATGTAGAGTTTGATAGAATGTTAAAGGGAAAACAATATTGAGGCAATTAGCAAATTCATAAATTATAGTATAGTAAAAAAAAAAAAAAAAACAGCCATGACACACAATGCCTTGGTTTGCATCATCATTCTTCCATTTATTATCTGTGTTATCTTGGGTAGGTTATGTAACTTATCTGTTTCTCATTTTCCTCATATATAAAATGGGACTGGTAATAGCAATGTCAAAGAGTTATTGAGAAGATACAATGAGTTATCCCTGTAAGACAATTGTAACAATGCTCTGCAAAGAGTAAATGTTACGTGTGAGCCATTATTATTATCAACACTGCATTCCCAGTCTTTATTTATAAGTTTACTTATTTAAATTGGACTTTTTTAATGTATAAGGTTATAATCATTCCTGCAGAGGTCAGGAGGTATGCAAATTGCAATTAATGATGCTGCATTTTGAAGTAAGGGGTGCTGAGAAAAGAGAAAATGCTAAGATATATTCCAGATGCCAATTGATATTGACATAGTAATTATAGTAAATATAACACTCCAGGATAACATTTGCCTTACTCCCAAAAAAGAGACATAATTAAGCATCCTTAGTGGAATTAGCTTCCTGCTAGCAAAGGACAAGTAGAGAAGAGGAAAGAATAAAGCAGTACTGAGTAGGAAGCACTACAGAGAATAGTTGGAGGGGTGTACGTGAAGTGAAGGCCAATAGAAGCATGTGTGGTGGCTGCCTATTATATGGCCTGACTCAGCTGTCTCTAGAGCTATGACACTACTGTACAAATTAGAGAAGGACAGTCTCTCTGGCTGGGTGTAGAATTGTGGGTACCCAGTTTGTCAAATAGAGTCTGTGCCAAATGGCCCCTACACTCAGCAGGGCACCCTTATGCAATGAACAACTATAACAGAAGCCCTGAACCTTCAGTACCACACCCCTAGCAGGAGCTTTTTTTGGAATATAAAAATGGGAAAACTAGCATCTTCCAAGACTGGCATTAATCACTTTTTCTACTGCTTAGCATTCCACAACCTTTTATATGTTTTCAATAACTTTTTAAAAGCAATCTGTTTGAAACATTATAGAAAATGTATGTTGATAAGTTGATATACTGATTCCTTTCAGTCAAAGATGCATGCTATTGTGCCTTCAACTGCTATACACAGTCACCACTTAGCAGACATTTGGAAATGACATTGGATCTCAAAATCCCACACAACTAAGAAAGCATTAATATTTGCATTACAGGTGTGAAGAGTAATTTAGGTGCTTAGATTACTGCATTGCTAGGAGTCACATGAACTGGAGGCCTTCAAGAGGCTAGAAGAACATAACTGACAGAATCTAACTCTATATAATCCCTCCTTTTAGTGAGGGTGTATGGTAGAGAAAAAAGCCAGATATACATATAGCAAAACATATAATGCAAGACATGCTGAATTAGCTTAGAACCCTCAGCTTTTACTATAATAGTAAATAAACTTGCAAAACAACTTACACTATTTCCTTATAAGGGAATTCTGAAACACTCCCAACAGTAGTTTCAATAGGGAAGACTTTTTGGTAAGACCTAATATACAGTTGGAGGGGATAAAATAACATCAACTTCTGTTATAAGCTTTTCCTGTTTTTTCCAAATTGCAAATGTCACCTTCAAGATTTGATTCTAAAATAAGTACACTCAGATGCCAAGAACATGTAATATTGTTCAAACTCAGAAGCAACTCTGACAGAAATGTGGATAGTCTGGAAATTCTCCCACAGGCAGTGTTTATCACTGAACCAGACTAATTCTCTTCCTTGCCATCACATGCATGCTGGTTTCCAGATGAACCCCAGACCTGTCTGCCTTGGAATATATCATACCAGTGGAATAGGACTGTGATTTCTATTATATATACTCCCTAAATATGTAAAAGGAACCTAGATTACCAACTAAATAATTGACACCATGTAAATAAACTAAACCTGACTATTTGTGTAGTAATTTAAAGCACTGGGCTAAAGTCAGCTTTGCTACCTACTACCCTTGTGACCTTTGGGCAAGTCACTTAATCTCCCTGTGACCCAGTTATCTAATATTTAAAATTGGAGATAATAACATTAGCTGATAGGTTTTCTTTCATGTGGATTAACTGAGTGATTTAATACAGGTAAAAAGTTCAGAGCAATGTGTTATATGTAACAAATGTTTTATGAATCCACAATTTTCTGTCTCTATGTCCATTCACCTATTACATAAATGCTGACTTCCCAGTTTATATGTACATTCCTGGTAGTCAACTGCTTAGTGCAGTGATTTTCAACAACTATGCCACAAGAATTTTTAAAGTATGCAATGCCTGACTATATAGTCAGGGGCTCTGACTTCTTTTCCCTTAGATTGTCAGATAAAAAAAAAAAAATGACAACACCAACACAGCTATAACCATCCAGTGTGAATAACTTAAAATTAAACCTATTTTTTGGTCATAGCGGCAAAAAATATATTTTTTGGTGTGCCACAGAATTTTAGTAATTAGTTTCTGTGTCCCATGATATAAAAAAGGTTGAAAATTGTTGGCTTAGTGGCTAAGGAATGTAGAGTACCCTCAGCAATCAACCAACAAAATGTTCACAGACCAAACTGAATATAGCACAGTTCTTGAGTGATTTAATAGGTTTATTGCAACTCTATCCATATCAATCCTGAGGTGTTTGTTGGACTCTTACCAACAATATCACTGTTGCTGCAAGAGACAAAAACTGAAGATGGGGGAATTAAGACAATCTACAAAAAGAGAGCCTTACAACTTAATATAATGTAACATTCCAAACAGCATAAGCCCATTGTAATTCTTATGAATATGAAGAAATCCAATGGTAGGTACAGGATTTTTTATAATGTATGGCCCAGGAAAATCTTAAGGCATGAGACTGCACCTATATAGCATGTATCCTAAAGGCCAACAGCCCATTTTCTCTCAAACAGGGATTTAAGATTATCTTTGAAAAAAAAATCATTCAATAAGCCCCAGTAAATCTGGCCATACAAAGGTCTTACTTCTTTTGTTCCTTATTCCTGATCCAAGAGAAAACAAATAGACTAGAGCTAAAGAAAGTGAAATACAAGAAAAAGACTACTATGAAAATATTTAGAGTTGTCCTCCCCTTAGTTGTTCAGGATACATTCCAAGACCCACCAGTGGATGCCTGAAACCACAATAGTACTAAACCCTATATAAACTATGATTTTCATATATACACATACATAGCTGTAACATTTAATTTATAAATTAGATACAGTAAAATATTAATAACAATCACTAATTATAAAATAGAACAATTTCAACAACACACTGTAATAAAAGTTATATGAATATGACATTATTATGTGCAATAAGGCTACTTGTACAAAAGCACAGTGATACCCTAACAGTTGATCTGGTAACTGAGCTAGCTACTGAGCAGCTAAATGGCCCAGAGTCAGACAAAGGGACAGTTTATGTCCAGGATGGGACAGAGCTGTGCAAAACAGAATAGAACACAAAGTGTGGGATTTCATCATGCTACTCAAATGGCATAAAATTTAAAACTTATGAGTTGTTTATTTCTAGAATTTTCCATTTAATATTTTTACAACATTCTTGATCAAGGGTAACTAAAACTGTGAAATAAAAAAACATAGATGAGGGGGGACTATTATAATTCTCTTTGCATTCAACATATATCCCCAAAAGTTCCATACTTTCATATGTTCACAAAAACCAAAGAATGCTCTTAATACTACTACTTTATGAAGTCCTAACTAGGTTACAATCCAATGAACTAAATGTATTTAATGTTCATAATTCTCAAGCAAGTATTATACAACATATAAATGCTGAAGCAAAATATAAACTGCCCACAAGAAAACCGACAATAATATTTTGAAAAGCAATACATCTAAGAAAGCTGAAAACAATAATTAATCTCTTCAATGTCTCTGAAGGTATAAAGAAATGTAGACTAGACTTCGGGCCAAGATGGAGGCCTAGACAGACACACTGCCTCTCCCTCCACAACTAAGAACAAATACAACTACCTCAAAACTAGAGACAATCAGAAGTTTTAGAAAATCGAGCTGCATGGAAGTCCAGCAAACAAAGATATAAAGAAGAAATCCTCATCCAGACAGGTAGGAGGTGCAGAGCCAGGGTGGAGAGGACGCAGTGTGGTGGTTGCAGTAATGGCTGCAGCAGCATCTGCAGGCAACAGACAGTGCAGTCACACATTTTAAAAAGTCAGAAGGGACACCAGGGGAGTGCTCCCAGCACCAGACCAGACCACGAAGCTCACGATCCTAGCGCCAGTAAAATAGAGCCTCATTGCTTCTGACTGTGCAAATGAGTGGGGGTTGTGGTAGAGGAGGAGGCTGCCAGTCGCTCAGGAGAGTCCGCTTGTTTGAAGGGCCCCCGTGGTCCTAGAATATCCACAGGACCACCCACTCTGAGAACAATAGCCAGGGCAACAGCTAGAGGTGCCAGTCCCATACGGAAGTGGGAGAAGTGCCTGGAAAAGGGGTGAGTGCTGAGGAAGTGGCGTTGTTCCCTCTCAGACCCTTCCACACACCCAGCACCACAATATGCTTAAACGAGTCACCTGTACAGACAAATACCTAAGGCTCTGCCCCTTACAATATAACAGGAGCGACAGCCCTACCTAAGACACAGAGGAAAACAAACACAGGAGCCTGTCAAGAGGATGAGACAGAGAAGTATGGCCCAAAAGAGGGAATGTATCAAGGTTCCAGTGGGAAAAATAAGTGACTAGGAGATAGCCAACTTAACAGACAAGGAGATAGTCAACCTAACAGATGTAGAGTTCAAAACCCTGGTGATAAAGATGCTCACAGGCTTGGCAGATATGCTTAAGTATGCCAAGCACATAAAGGAAGAAGTGAAGGCTATCCTAAATGAAATGAAGGAAAATCCACACAAAACCAAGGGTGAAGGGAAGGAAACCAGGGTTCAAATCAATGATTTGGAACATAAGAAAGAATAAAATTCAACTAGTGCAGCATGAGGAAACAAGAATTGAAGAAAAATGAAGAGAGGCTTAGGAACCTCCAGGACAGCTTTAAACACGACAACATCCGACTCATAGGGGTACCAGAAGAAGAAGAGGAAGAACAAGAAATTGAAAGCTTACGGGAGAAAATAATGAAGGAAAACTTCCCAAGTTTAGTGAAGGAAATAGACATCCAAGTCCAGGAAGCACAGAGAGTCCCAAACAAGCTAGACCCAAAGAGGACCACACCAAGACACATCATAATTAAAATGTCAAAGGTTCAAGATAAAGAGAGAATCTTAAGAGCAGCAAGAGAAAAGCAGAGAGTTACCTACAAAGGGGTGCCTATAAGACTATCAGCTGATTTCTCAAAAGAAATTTTGCAGAAAAGAAGGAACTGGCAAGAAGTATTCAAGGTGATGAAGAGCAAGGACTTACAACCAAGATTACTCTATCCAGCAAAGCTATCATTTAGAATGGAAGGGCAGACAAAGTGCTTCCCAGACAAGGTAAAGCTAAAGAAGTTCATCATTACCAAGCCATTATTATATGAAATGTTAAAGGGACTTATTTAAGAAAAAAACGATCAAAACTATAAACACTAAAATGACAACAAACTCACAACCATCAACAACTGAATCTAAAAAAATCCCCCAAAACAAATTCCAACAAAGCAAACCAGAACAGCAACAGAATCATAGATATGGGGATCATTTGGAGGGTTATCAGCTGGGAGGGGGTAGGGGGAGAAATGGGGAAATGGTGCAGGGATTAAGTAGCATAATTGGTTGGTACATAATAGACAAGTGGAAGTTAAGAATAATATAGAAAAGGGTGAAGCCAAAAAACTTATATGCATGACCCATGGACATGAACTAAGGAGGGTGGGATTGCTGGAGGGAAGGGGGCACGGGTGGAGGGGAACAAAGGAAAAAAATTGGGTCCTCTGTAACAACATAATCAATAAAATATACTTAAAAAGTTCTTTAAAAATCTTAAGTCTTCGAAAAAAGTAACCTCATTCCTTTCCATGAAGGTACAACTTCCTAGCTGTGGTTTAAGCTCTAAAGCATGAAGAATAATAGAATTACACATTTCATAAGATAAAATAATATATGTGAAACTATAGGATTAAAAAGGAGTCAGTTAAATCATGCAACAAAATGCACAAGTTACTGAGGGCATAGAAGCCATTAAAAGTCAATGTTACAACATAGGAAAGTAAGTGATTAATACAAATCTGGGTTCAAAACTCAGCTTTGCCACTTACTAGCTATGTAAACAATACATAATGCTTTTTGAGTGACAGCCTGCGAACCAAGTATCGCTGGTTCGATTCTCAGTCAGGGCACATTACTAGGTTGCACGTCAGGTCCCCAGTTGGGGGCATGTGAGAGGCAACCAGACAGTGATGTTTCTCTCCCTCTCTTTCTCCTTTCGCCTCTCTCTAAAAATAAATAAATAAATAAATAAATAAATAAATAGTTAACAAAAAAAAAAAAGACATACTTCTTAATCTCCTGTAGCCTCAGTTCTTGACCTATAAAACAATAATAGCCTCTAGGGCTGGTTTGAGGACTAAATGAGATAAGGATTTAAAATGCTTACCAAAGCACTTGGGACACAACAAGTGCTTAATAAAAGGACCATTATTGTTTTTATTGTTATTATGATTGCTATTAATGTTATTAGTAAAGATGATGTTAGTAGTATAAGCAGTACAATCACCACCACACCATCACCAATATGTAAAGACAGAGCCATTTTGAAGCTCACTAATTTAGAAGGTTCAAGATACACTGTTTTAACTTCTCTCTACCATTAGTGACTCTTATAATTAAACAATGGCATGAATCTCTGGATCACATATTCCTTGTTTCCTCTTCTACAGAAAGAAAGTGATTGATTAATGCTAGACCAGGACAATTGGAAATGAATGTATATGTCAGTTTAAGATAAAACACTTAAAATGTTCATAATTTTAAAAGCTTTGATAAAGTGGTAGATGAAGATAGTCAGTAAGATTATATACAGAAATCCAAAGAATTTAGATATAATAAAATGACAAAATTATATACAGGTATGTAGGGGTTTTTTTGCTGGCTGCCTTCTTGGTTCTTAAGTCTTCTTGGTTGTTCTCTTCCTGTATTAAAGCTTACACTACAGAGCTTGCATATTGTGTCTTCAAGATGACAATTTTTTTGTTTGGATACCTGTCTCTCAGGACACTTTAGCACCAACTTATATAGTGGGTATGTGCTTTGAGACTGATATCTTATTATTTTCAAGTCAATTGCAAGATTTTCTACATTATGAAGACAGAGGTAAATTGCATTTTACCACTTTTTGTTTTTACATCGCTTTACTGAATATAGAAGACTGTATTAAGTAATCAAAAGTATTTTCTAAAGCAGCCAGTTGATTGTAACTAAGACTAAGAAACACAATTTAAAATATGATTCTAGAGGAAAAGTACTTTTATATAAATACATCTTCAAACTCGGTTCCACCATAATTTTGAAGCTATGCCCAATATTTCAAGCAATGCAAAGTGATATTTTTATGTATTCAAAATATTTATAACACCTCAATTTTCTGTTATTATTAAAGCTAAATTGTGCAATAGAAATATATTATTACAGAAACTAAATTGTATTAACTTCTCATGTTTATTTCTCCTATTTCCTCCAAGCAACATTAAAACCAAGAAATTGCTTACAACTTCCAGACACTATCTTTGTTCTTCCTGAAGCCTCTAGAGAACCCTAGAAATTCTAATTAGAATTAGCAGTTATAACCTACAATTTTATTATTATTTCAAGTTTAGCAAACATTAGATACCATAACTTTAATTCTTATATAAGATCAATATTACCTATAATTATTATAAAATCTTAAGGAAAATGACATTATTATTATAGCCTTGATGTTTCTATGTTCGCAAATATTATCAAATTAAATAATAAAACCAGAACACAAATAAAAATTACAATAGTTTTATATATGATATATATTCAAAAGTTCTAATAGGATCTTTTCCAGCTGTCTCTAATATGTAGAGATACATTTTTCCACTAATGCAGAGATCATTTTGAGATATACTTTGTCATACAGCAACATTATGGCTTGTAAGAAAAACCTAAGTATTTTAAGTGTAAGAGCACAGGATTTGGGAACTGAAAGAGACATTAGAGATTAAGAGTTCATACTGGTCAGGACATCACCATATCTTGCCTAGCCTACTCAAATTTATATACTATCAATTCTCGATCACTTATCTGTGAATACCTATCACTTCTCTGTCTGCCAAACACCTGCTGAATGGTTAATCATCAAATTATTGGGCTCGTAACACTTAAAGAACAAAACCCTATTTCTTCAATGTGAAGTTCACTTCACAACCTTCACCCCTAAGTCCCAACCCAACATGCTGTGCTTTCAACACAGTATACACTTCACCCACCCCTTCCATTACTTTGTTAATGGTGTTCTTTGCCTAGAATGCCTTCTTTCCTTCTTTCTCTATTGAAAATCTACTTAAACATCAAGGCTCACCTCAAATAATACCACTTCTAAGGTCTCCATTTGTCCTATGCAAAATTAACTACTTCCATTTTGTGCTGCTATAGTTTTTTAAAAATATTAATGTTGACATTTAATACAACTTGATTAAATGTAGTGCACCTCTTTTTCTCCCTCACTAGATGCTGAGCTCCCTGGTCCAGGAAAAAGCCTTATTCTTTTCTTTGCCTCTTATTTAGTATAATACCTTGCACATAGTGAGGACTCTACAAAAAGAAATTGAATAAAATGAGAGATCCATTCTCTTCTAAAAAAAAAAAAAAGAATTTGTTTTATAATAGAAAATTAAAAATAAATTTATCTACAACTCTAAAAATAAGTCACTCAAATAGAAAGTACAATTTAATGGTACTTCCTCATATTAAATGTTTACACATTAAAATATTATAGGTATCAGAACTAGCGCATTTTAAAACTTCTTTCTATTTAGCAACCAGAAGCAACTTTAAACACCTAAATTAAATATTTTGTAATTTAAACCCCAAAGTTAAACATTTTCTTACAATGCATTTAGGGAAAAGAGACACGAGCTTCCCAAACTTCTTCCAGCAGTAGGAGGAAATTTTCAGAGGTTTTAGAACACTGGGTCTAAGAGATTTGGAAACAGGTACTAGAAACAAGGAGTGCGTGGCTTCTTCCTAAACACAGCTGAGTGACTGGCCAATTGCGCTGAATTGGAAAGAAAGGATTCCCAAGAGCTAGGACTGCCAGGGCAGTGTGGTTCACTGAAGCCAGAGCCTCCTGCTAATTTCTTACTGATCCTTCCACCTATTGACCAAATCTTAAATCAAAGCCCTGCAAATGACAAAGAACTTCAGCTATTACAGTAAGATCAATCGATATTTATTAAGTGTTATTAAAATAAATGGCAGTTTGGTATCATTAAAATGTGTTTTGGCTATATTATAATTGTCTAGAATATGCTATGATGCTTAATTGTTCCTTTAAATAACCCTTCAGAAATAAATATTAGTAAAAGTGATGGTACAGAAAGGTGTTCCTGACCTGATTTGTACTGAAATATTCAAAATTAGAAAAGAAGTAGTAGTAACATTGCTTAGAAAATCCAGAGAATCAGAGTTAAGAGGAATAGAAATGCAGTACTCTGAGCAGTGAGTACATGAGAGCCTTTATATGATTTTTGTTTAGTTTTATTTTGGTTTGATTAGATTTTAGCAGTCACAGTAAGAATTGCTTCTAGGCCCTGGCTGCTGTGGCTCAGTGGATTGAGTGTCGGCCTACAAGCCAAGTGTAGCTGGTTCAATTCCCAGTCAGGGCACATTACTAGGTTGCATATCAGGTCCCCAGTTGGGGGCACCAGTGAGAGGCAACCACACAGTGACGTTTCTCTCCCTCTCTCCTTTCCCCTCTCTCTAAAAATAAAATAAACAAACAAATAAATAAATACATTATTTTTTTTAAAGAATTGCTTCTACTGTAACTGATTGGGCCCACCAAGTGCTGCTCTGAAGAGCATGAAATTCTCTTGCTGAATTAACAGTTGTATTAAGTGTCAATAACTAAAACAAAGTACACACACCCACACAATCGTAAATGAGAGGGAAAAGGGAATTAATATTTATTGAGTACCTGCTGTGCTAAGCACAGTGCTGGATGCTTTAAATATATAACCTTATTTAATTCTCACAACACTACTAGGTAAACATTAGTCTACTCACTTTATAGATGAGAAACTTCAGTCTCAAGAGGTTACAAGTATCACAGTTGGAATGCAAATATGTGTAATCTCCATTTCCTCTGGCTTTCCCCACACTATGCCACACTACTTTTAGAAACACCCTAATGGGTTTTCTAGTTACTTCTATGTTTCAAACTTAATTTTCTCCATTGGTAAAATAGTCACTTCAAAGGTCCAGACTAACACTGAAATTTTATGAAATCCATGATTCTTGTGGGACTCAATACAAATTCATCAGTAAGTAAAAGAGCAAGTGCTCAGTACAGAATGTGCAAAGAACTGTAGGGAAAAGTACACAGAAAAAAAAAAAAGAAATTAAAACTGCCTATGAATAGAACAAAAGCTGCTCATCTTCACTCATAATTTAAGAAGAAAAAATTATAACATGATGATTTACCATTTTCACCTCTGCAATGGGCAAAGGTTGTGTGAACTCATCTATATTTTAGGTGGCACTATAAATGAACACAAACTCTTTGGAAGGCAATTTGATAATATCTATCAAAATTATAAATGTATGCAACATTTTATGTAGAAATTTCACTTCTAGAATTTATCCTACACATAGATCCCATGTGCACAAAGGTATATGTAGGTCCATGTTCACTGAAGCACTGCTTGAAATAGCAAAAGATTTGACCTAATATAAATATCCAGTAATAGGGAACTGATTACATACATTAAAATAGGCCTGACCACAGAATTCTATGCAGTATATAAAAAGAACACAGGAGGTAGACATAAGCTATTATGAAATAATATCCAAGGACATAAAGTGAAAACAGTAGGAAGTAAACACACACACACACATACAAAAGAGAAATATATATATGCTTCTGGAGGCATAGACTATTTTTCTGTAGGCAATGTGAGAAATTGGTAAGAGTGTTTTTCTCTGGGGAAGAAGTTGTAAGTCTGGAATTCAAGGGATATGTTTACCATGCATCTTTTCTTGCTTTCTTTCTTAACTTTATGAAGACCTTAATATAAGTATATTTTACTTATTCAATTTAAAAAAGGGTTTATAATAAATAGTAATTTCTGGAGTCATTAAGGAACCATTTAAATGTGAGGTCTACTATAGCAAAGAAGAAGAAAAAAAGACCTAAGGAGAGAAATTATTTTAAAGGTCAAAATTCTTCAGACTACTCTGATCACCCCAGATTTCTGTGTGTGTGTGTGAACTTCAATTTACAAGTAACAAAATATACAGCACAGGCACCTCCAGTGTGAAAGATGTGATAGAAGGGATGAAAAGGAGTAATTTCTGTTTATCCCCCTCCCTCTCCTACTCCCTTTCTCTGAATCTTCTAAAATTCACATTTTCACAGGCTAGGACATGTTGTGACAAATGATAAAGGTGCTAATTTCAAGGGCACGAGAATATGGAATATTATCAATTTCTTAGTTGTAAAGACTCATTCAGACTGAAAAAAAAATCTTATGCTTAACTGAACTATAAATTATGCAATAATAGTAAAACAATGTTAATATAAACTATCAAAAATTCACAATCACAATGTTTAATTATAAGACTGAGAAATTACTGCTGTAGCACAGAAATTATCTGTGACGTTCACAAGAGCCTAAAGATATCATCATAAACAAGGCACTCTATTATCAAATCAGTAAAATATACTTATTAGGTATTATATTTTGATTTTATTCCAGAAAACCTGCTTATAGAAATAAACTATAAAATTCCCAAGGAAATCAAATTGAAAAGTAACAAATGTAAGAGGAAAGACAATTTAAGCACCATGGCATCAACATTATTCCAATTTTATAAAAACTTTAAGCCATTAGTACTGTTACATTATTTTATCCAACATGGTAAATCAATAAACTCATCTCAGCTTCTCAGGAAAAATGATAACTTTATAATAGATGGATAGTAACATATACTAAATAATAAAAACAAAGCTTATATTTTCAGGTGAACAACATTTATGCAAAAATAAAATTAAATGGAAAAAGAGCTACCTTCTTCAGTTGCTAGTTACATAAAGTTAATGTATTAATCTACTAATGTTTGACTCTGTCCAGTGTGAAAAGATGACACATTTATACATTTGTAGAAATTTTAGCAAAGCAATGACTTCAATATATCAGAATAAAGAATTTCTATTTGAAAAAAATAAAATGTACCTTTTATCTGGGTAGCAAAATTCAGTGCCAATTTTGCAAAGAGATCTGGATTTTCAAACTTGTCCTCCTTAACCTTTAACCAGAAACAGTTCTGAGATAATTCTTTGGGTTCAATCTGAAACAAAAATAACAAAGATGAGTTTCTAAAATATTACTTCATGTTTAATTTTTCAATGAATTCACTTTCATTTACCTACTCAATCAACTTTAGTATCTATCAAAATAACACTTTTTAAGTAAGTACTCATTGGGAAAGGCACATAATTCCATTAGTATATAGAAAAGGTATACGATAGCAATAGCATATCGCAAATTACATTTTAAAAAATCTTTAACTGAAATAAAAAATCTTCTACTGGAAGGAATCTTAAAAATAATTTAGTAAATCCCTCCCAACTCACATACATTCTTCTTGTTCTTGGATTTTTAAAAATGGGGAAACTGAGATTCAGAAATGTGAATTCCCCATGTTCACTGACTAGATTGAAGTCAATAACCATAACAATAGTCGATTTCCATATATAAACTAATCTAATCTAATCCTCACAACAATTATTTGAGGCAGGGCCTGTTATCTCCCTATTAAAGGAGGAAACTGAGCCCCAGAGAGCTTAAGTGGCTGCACAAGCTAGTATATAACAAAGATGGGTTTCAAACCCAGGCAGCGTAGCTCCAGAAAACTGTGCTCTTAGCCAACCACAGAAACCCAAGATTAGAACTGTACATTTTCCAGGATATCATGATGTTTGAAATACCAAGTATCGTTACACTGCACGTTAAGTTGCTAATTTAACATATTGCATTTACACACACAAATGACTGAGCCAACAGATTCTGGATCCAATTGTTTGGTAGATTGTGCCTATATGTTTTAAAATCTATTGTACATTCTAAAACCATTATACTCACTTACTTTTATGAAAAAGGCATTAAGTATATACTTAACTTTAAATTGATTTAACCATTATTCTGATCAAAACAATTTACTATGCAGATACTGTCATATATCACTGTATGTTCTTGGATGAGACATTTCCCCAAATGGTAGTCTGGGTAATTGTATTTTCATCAGCAGTTTAGTTCCTAGTGAATGGGGACTCTGTCAATCACAATAATAAAGCTTTTTACAAGACATATTATTTGATAATATTAACCAAAATAATATTGAAAAGAAAAAAACTTTCATACATCATATCAAAAATCAATTAGGTTATGTCATTACTGACTATTGTCACCTATCCTGCACTATCTGAAAACTAAAAAAAAAATCTTAAAAATCATATCCTAAGAAGAAGAATAACTAAGATAAAAAGTTTCAATAATAAAAAAGATTGCACTTAGTGCTATACTACTTAAAGTTAATAATGGCAAAACAATCAAAATATCAAAATTATTCTTCATTTGGCAATATATATATCATATATTATTTTCTATTACCAACCTCACTTTGATTTTCCTTTTGCCTTCTATGTTAATTTCAACTTATTTGTGGGGTTTCCACTTTATACAAGGAAAGATGAACATAAGATGGTGAACTCATAAAGAAAAGTAAAAGTCAGGAGTCTTGGTCTCAAATATTATATAATACTCATAACAGCTACGCAGTTATTCACACTTTAATAATAAACTATGACTAGACAAAGCCAAAAATCTCTAATTGTAGGATTACCTTTGACCAATTGATTCTCTTCATGGGAACCTCAGGTTTATATATTTTTTTCTGCTTCATTCCATAAGGCAGATCAATTGGTGCTCCAGGAGGAAGAGGAACTCCTCCCAGAGGAGGTGGTGGAGGAGGTCCTCCAAACAAAGGTGGTGGTGGTGGTGGTATACCACCAGTCATTCCAGGTAAAGGAGGGGGAGGAGGCGGCCCTCCTACAGGTAGAGGCGGTGCTGGTGGAGGTGGTGGTGGGGATGACCCACCACCTGGCAATGGAGGCAGTGGAGGAGGGCCTGGAATTCCTGATGTACCTAAGAGTCCATGTCCCTGAAAGATAAATAAGTCAATGTTTAGGTGTTTATAGTAAAATATTGCAGCAAAGAAAACTTATCAGAAGACATTTGTGCTTTAAGTTATAGGCACTTTATTTAATTGAGTAACATCTAATGTCTTAATAGTACATGAAAAAGAGTTGCATAGATTTTTGATAAGCATTATAAACTCTGGACATTGACTACTTTTGCAAACACACTAATACTAGGAAAGTTGGCATCCTCAAAGATTTTGTGAAACACTCCCCCAAAATAATGAAAAAAATTAGCTCTCATTATAACTAAATCAAAAAAGAAATATTATACAAGTTCTGTCCAGAAGGTATGCAGCCATCTAATATGAAAAATAGAGACATTTATTGAAGAAGATAAAAGCAACATTGTACATAGGATAATGACATCTCAGTCCCCTTCAAAATAAGCACTTTGGGACCTCACACAGTTCTCCCAATTGCCACCAGCTGCGCCGTCATATTTTCCTGAATCTAATCGAGAGTCTGAAATCTCTTCCCTTTCAAAGGTGCTTTTGGTTTCGGGAAAAGTCAGAAGTAAGTTTCAGTGTACCAAATCTGGGCTCTAGGGGAGCTGAGTCACCTGGGTAATTTGATGTTTCACAAAAAAACTGCACGAGACATGATGCATGAGCAGGCATGTTGTCATGATGAAGCTGCCAATAGCCAGGTGCCCATAGCTGCAGCTGTTTTCAACATATTGCATCTCTGCACTCATTTCATCATCCCTGAAAGCCTTATGATTCATCCAAATAGTTTCCACAGAGGAATATTCAAGCTTAATGCAAAATTTGATGCAGATTCATTGCTCTACTCGCTCAGTTAGTTTGAAAGCGAAGGCCATACAGTACACATGCTCACTCAATGGAATCTATCGCCCTCACTCACTAGTACAGTGAAGTCATCATGGTTCACGCATGCACATTCCAGCTCACTCTCCTTGGCTGCCAAGTAACATCAATATAACACAAACCGTTGTCATTATATTAACTATGTCTGGATTTTTTCTGGACAGACCTCATATATAGCTTGGGACTATTAGACTAGTTGATTTGAATATGAGATAATTAACACTTAAATGGTCATAGATTTGATTACCTTGGGGACAATTAGCTTTATACAGAAAAGTCTCAGAGCACCAGTAACTTACATTTCTTGTAATACCAATAATTAATAGTAACATCCATTTGCCTATTAATATGTGCTCATCAACATTTTTACATCTATTATTTCTTTTCATTCTTATTACAACCCTGTACTGTAGGTAGGACATTTTTATCTCACTATTAACTCACTGCCTACAGATGAGGAAACTGTAACTACAAAAATGTTAAATGACTAATCAAAGGTCATACAGTCTGAAATGAGATTAAGATTTGAATGTGGTTCTCATACCTAATGCAGTCTTCATTCCACTAAGCAGACTGCCTCTTTATGAATGTGTGCCATTGCCATGAGGGGAATTAATTCACTCAGATTGGATTATAAGGAGAGTATAACTTATGTTACTATCAGAAAGCAACTTCAAACTCTTTAACATGAAGAATGACAAATAAAAGAAAAAAATGGCATTCTATACTGTCTGCTTTTTTGGTGATTAATTTGTATCTGATCCTTTAAACAATTGTTGATTACAATGATTCAGTTTCTAAAATAAATGAATATGGAAGTAAAGTAGTTTATTAAAAACATTCCTGAGAAACTCCTACCAATGAATAGACATCATCTATAATCAAGGTATGACATTAGATTGACTGATTGAAAGATTTAAAATCAATGAAATAAATTGATATAGTGATATTTTTACTTGGAGAGCAAGTCTTCTTCTCTTCACTAATAATATGAATTTCCTATTTAGACTACTTAACTGAGCTAAATAAACTTAGAAATATCCTTACAAAATAAATAATTTGAAGTATATTTTTGGCATAATCAACTTAAAGGACTGCTCTATTTACAAGATTATTGAAAAATAACAATCATGGGTAGATAGGATCATGAAAATGTTTCTCATATTATTCAGTGTGCATTATCCATATATTTTATTCCCATATATGTTTACATTTGTATCTACATATATACAACTAAGGTGTTCATATATATAACAAATGACAATCCTCTAGTATAATGAAACCCTCCCCTTAGATTAGGAAGAATTAAAGATCTGAGTAAAATATGTGAAATTCTTTTAATTTTATTTTAATGCAGCAGAATTATGGAAAACAGCCTGATTTTTAAAATCTTGATGGATATCAAAGAAATTACTGGGGAGAATTAAAATAATTTTCCTGAAAAATTTGGGACATTACTAATTTAACTTACAAACTTGCATATATATTGATTTGTTAAATAATTTGAAAGATAAAATATGTATCCCACTTTTATATCAAAACAGAATTAAAGTATTGCACGTTTGTAAACATAAAATTTTGCATCTATTAACTCATTTATGATATGAATGTGCGCAATCGCTAAAGTTTTATTACTATTCTAAAGCAAGATTTTACTGAAGTTAAATACATATTTTACAAATTTAATAAAGAATCTCAAAGATTTACATTAAATGCCACCAGCCTTTAAAAATCAAGTGATATCAGCCCTTTCATTCCCTCCAGTGAACAATTAGGAAATGAACAATTAAATTAGGCTACAATTGAGTATTGAGAATTAAATATTACAGATGGATAATATTTGACACAATTTTGGATGTACTAGAAAGTACTGTGTGATGCTGTACTTCTACAGATTAGTTAATTTAATAATAAATAAGCAGCTACTCACTAAATGGTAAAGCCCTGTGCTTGGTGCAGTTGGGCCTTGAATAAGAATAGTTAAGTAAAGACACGGTCCTCAAGGTCTTTATGCTCCCATGGAAGAAACAAAGCAGGCACACAAACAAATATGATACGAGTGGTCTACAAAAGTCCACAGAAATTCCTTAATGGAGCTTTTCAATGGATATTTTACTAAGATTATCCATATAGGATATGTTTTGCAGGCACAAACAAATAAGGGAGGGTATTTCTAACGGAGAAGAACAATAAATCAGCATCTCTCAAATAAGTTCAAGAGATGGTTTGAGATAAAGGGCTCTGTGGTTACATGAGTTTGGAAAAGCTTTAAGAAAAAGAGGTGGACAGGTTTAAGTGCAGGACAGCTCAGACCCTTTAATATTATAAGGAGTATTCTAACCCTCCAAGAAGAGAATCTAAAGTGCACCAAATTTATTAGACTATGGAATGCTTTCCTCATGAAAAACCTGTTAGCATCTCTGTAACTAATGTCTGGGAAATGCTGGCAGAAGGAAGTGTGATGACAGTAAATGCTAAACGTGAAGGGAGGAGAGGTGACTTAGCGCAGAAGAGGCTGTAGTTAGGGGAGCAGTCCGAAGCTCTGCTGCAAAGGGGAGACAAGGGAGCCCATGATAAAAGGCTTTCAAACTCCTAGGGAGGAGATTTCTTTCTATTTTATCCTGAATGCAACAGGTAACCACTGAACATATTAAAGCTTAGAGTGACAATCAGGGCAGTGTTTTAGGAAGATTCATTAGCCATTGACAAAAGGGATGAATCTGAGGAGGAAGAGAATATAGACAGGGAGAAAAGTTAAGAAACAATTGTAATATTTGAGGCAGGATGTAATGAGAGTGACCCTGAGTGGTTCTGGGCTTTGATGCAAGGAAAGAAGTTGGGGAAAGAACTGTCATAAAACAGTGACCATCTGTCAGGTGGCGGGGCAGGGACAAGGCAAAAACAAAACAAAACAAAACAAAACCTTCAGCTTCATGATAAAAATGGTGCTAAAATTTAAACAAATAAGAATGGAAATCAAGCTGGTTTGATTTCAACATTTATGTGGAAACATAATCGAGAGCTAGAAATAGAAGACAAACTCAGGAGACCTGACACCTGTTAAAAGGTGATATTTGAATTATAATACTGAATGGGATATTAGTACAAGGACATACAGAGGGGAAAAAAAGCAAAAGACAGAACATTGGGGAATGTCACCATTTAGGGGTCAAAAATATAAAAAGAAACTAAGTTCTCAGAGATGTAAAAAGAGAAGTCAGATGACAGAAAAACGGAAGGAAGGAAGGAAGGAAGGCAGACAGGCAGAGAGAGAGAAAGGAAGGCCCTGCCTTGTGTGGCTTAGTGGGCTGGGCATCGTCCCGCAAACCGGAAGGTCACCAGTTCAATTCCCAGTCAGGGCACATGCCAGGATTGCTAACCAGGTCCCAAGTTGGGGGCATGGGAGAGGCAACTGATCATGTTTCTCTTGTACATTGATGTTACCCTCCTTCTCTTTCCCTTACCCTCTCTCTAAAAAATAAAAATGAAATCTTAAAAAAAGAGAGAAAGAAAGATTTAGTAAAAAGAAATGATCAAATATACATGAGTAAAACAGGCTACTGGTAGGAAAAGGCCACCACATTGGGTAATCTGATGTTCTCTGGTGACTGAGGTCATTTTTAAGTAGACTGATGGAAACAGACCTAATCAATCAGCCAACACCTGAGCATCCACTATGTTAAGAAGTTATCTTACATTTCTTAATATTCATATAAAACATAAAATATGTTAAGAGTACTTAAGTGTATATGGGATCTTTTCATCATAGCAAATGTAGATGTAAGTGTAAATAAAGTTTATAGGTTTTGAAATTATGGTAGTTGAGATTTAAAGAGATTTCAAAAAGCCTTGGGAATAACGACAATTAAGGAGAATTTCCATGTTACTTTCAAAAGAAAATAGTATGCATTTAATTTTTCAATTCATCATGAAAATTTCATATCAGAAACAGTTTTGTTTGTGTAATATATTTCATTAAGGATATTCAGGAAAGGTTAAGCAAAAATTCCTTATTTTTGTCCAAATGTTAAAACAACTTGTTTTCCTAGAAAATCAAATCTTCAGTTATTTCAATGAAAATGTGAATTTGTCAAAAGTCTGCTTCTGGTCATATTTTTCCTTCCATCTAACAAGATAATTTTCTACCATCAAACTCACTGTGACATGACAGAAAGTCTATACTTATTTCATTACCTGGGTTCGAAGTTGCTGGATTTCTGTTTCAAGTTCTTTGATTTTTTCTTCTCTTTTCTGTAGCTCGGCTTGAGCTTCTTGTCGAGCTGTGAATTCTTCATCAAACTGCAATGATCACCACCATAAATGTGCACTTAATAATACAGTTTTGAGAAAGCTTTAAATAAATTAGGTATTAAATAAGTGGAGTGTTTCCTGCTTCACTAAATTCCAAGGTCACTCATAAATTAGAGCTTGATTATTTTCATGACAACTGAGCAGCCCTGTAGGAGTGGGGTGTTGCTGTGGTGGTAGAAGAAACATGCCCCCAATCCAAGGTAAACAAACCCCATTTTAACCCCTAAAAAAATACATAACAAAGTTTCAAAATGGTGAACTGAGAAGTCTATCTTCATATATAACAGCTTTTTCTCTGTTATTAAATGCTAGCTTTTATAGTTATTCATGTTTTCTAATGTTTCATCCCATATTTTCAAATTTATGTAATTAGCAAATGAAACCTAAAAATCATCCATCAAGCAGTTGCAGTTCAACTCCTTAACTATATTTAATCTTGAAACGAGATTGCACTTTTTAGAACGCTAAAATGGATGTACATTAATACAAATTAGAATATTTCTATTATAATCTTATTGTCTAGCATCCAAAAAGTAGTGCTCCTCAAAATCTGACAGTATGCCATAATGGCATTCTTGTCTAAAATGTTGCAAGAAGAAAAATAAGAGGTTATGTTACAGTGTGTTAAGCCAAAGAGACCATCTGAATGGTGAATATCCATTTACTGCATCCTGCCCAGCTCTTACCCCAGTCGGGGTTCTAAGCAGGCCCAAATATGCCTGCATAGTGGGAGGGAAATACTGCTCATGTCCAGCTATAGAACATTTTCCTGTTGTCAGTATCACTTCAAGACATTTTAGAAGTCTATACATTATTCCAATGTTATTTCTGTCTTTAAGAGTGACATCTTACTGTATAAACTGACCCCAGAGATTGTGAAACAATAAAAAAGTATGTTCACTCCTAATATTTATCTTCACAGTCGATTTGACCTTTGCAAATTATAAAATGTCATTCAGATACAAGCCTGAAGAAAGAGTGGGTGAGCAAATTGGATAATCATAATGTTTTGGTCAAACTTGAAATACTACTTAATTATTCACCTCTACTTGAGTCCTAGGAAAATATTCCACATAGGTTGGTCCAAATCCTTTCTAATCTCTTTAAATTTCAAACCCAAACCAGATTCTTCACAGTCGGCAAATGACCTTGTTTCCTAGTTCACTGAGAAGATGAAACTTTTTCCACTTCACTAGTATCACTGTTAAGATTTCTCTGATTCTGTACTTCCATCCTCCCTCCTAAAGTTAACGTCTGTGTGCTTCTCAAGCATGACGTCTACCCAAGCATACTGTACAGTTTTCCTCTACAAATGATTTGTTTGCTAGTACTTTTGAAGAAAGGCACACAGCATTTCTGCTTGAAATGATCTTAATCTGAAAACCCACAGAGAGAATCAGAGAAGCATGATACATGTGAGCTAGAAGATCGGAAGGAAGACTTCCTACAAATCCACTAAACTTATACATTCCTTTTAATGAGAAAGAGACTGTGATCCAAAGAGAGTTAAGTGGCTTACTTAAAATAACAGCTAATTAATAGCAAAGCTGAGATCAAATCTTACAATTACTGCTTCTCATTCTAGCGCTCTCTCTCTGTTTAAACTACTTTATAGTGCCTCTTAAAATCACCAGGATAAGACAAAGTATTCAGACAACCACTGAGAGACCATACATGTTTTCATTCTAAATGTTGGTAAAGCATCAACCACTGAAATTTCTTTTATAGCATTTCAGGACTCCTTTTCCCATATCACAGGCTTACAGAAAATTTTACCATATAGATCATCACAATTTGCTCCTATCTTGTGGTGTGTAAGCACAGTGCCAGTGAAATATTGAAGACATTCTAAGACTTTCAAAGGGAATTTTAAATATGCTACTTAAAACAAGAACATTAGAAATATAAAGGTCTATTGGAGAGAAGATGGCAGAGGAGTGAGGGGAGGCTGCACTTTCAGACTCCCGAGACCTGTCTGTAGTTTGAACTAATTGCAGACAGAACATCTCAGTGAGCAGCTGGACACTGGCAGGAGTTGAGCCTTGGCACTGCTGGATTAGAGAAAAACCATCTGGAAACAACCTGTTTAGTGAGGATAGCGGAGGAAAAAGGGATGAAACGGGATTCCTGACTGGGGCGGCTGCCCAAGCTGTGGCTGGAAATATACACAAAGGCTTTTTGGCGACCACAGCCATTCCCAGAGAGGAGTCGGGAGGAGAGCGGATCTCTGTCTGCTGGCAGACACCGGACTCGACCAAGTGGCATTGGCACTGAAGGACAGGAGACAGCGTACTGCTGTGCAAGTGAGAACATAATACTACTTTATATTTTTCTCTTGTGGGCTGTGGAGAGGGGTGGAAAGTTTGGGGGCGGTAGGACATCCTTGAGGAGTGCAGGTGCAGAGGTGCACTCATCCACTCCCCAACCCTACCCTTGTGTCCCACGGGCGTGCATAGGGAAGTGCCCTCATTCACTGGCCCAGGTGTGTGGCCACGAGTCCAGGTGCCCCTTGGACACGCCCCAACAAACATAAGATCAGTGCCCCAATGGGCAAAGGGAGGGCCAACTGAACATGCAGAAGACCATGTGCAGACACCCCTAGACAGCTCCTGTGGGCGCCAGGCCCCAGGCTGGAACACTGACCACTTGCTTAGGCTCCGCTCATGCCCGCCCACATGGGGGCAGGAACGGCGGGTGGCTGCGGCACGGGAACAGCAGGCAGCAGCAACTCACAGACGCTCACTTCCACTGTGCACAAGTGTCCGGAGCCCTGCCCTAAGAGGCGAGAGACCAACTCCCTGAGCACGGCTCAGCTCCTTGGGAGCACCTTGGCCCGGCTTCAATAGGCGCCAATCACTCACTTCCACTGTGCCCAAGTGTCTAGGACCCCGCCCTGGGAGGTGAGAGGCCAGCTCCTGGAGCGCGGCTCCACTGGCCCAAGGCAAGCTCTCGAGCCGCCCTGCATGCGCAGGGGCGCGCGTGCAAAGGCACCTCAGCTGGCTCCAGCAGGCACCAAGGGAGCACACCTGTGCCGGCCACCGCGGGCTCACACCACTGCTGCAAGGAACAAGAACTTCTGACCCGCCACATTAGACCAGCTGGAGACTGAGAAAAAGAAGACAACACAGGAAGGCTGAACTAAGTAAAAACATTCCCTTTTTTTCCCCTTCCTTAAGAAAGAGAAGGAAGAAGAGAAGAAAGTGGAGAAAAAAAAAAAACTATATCGCTAATTCATTTCATATAATCTCTCCTTCTCATCCTCCCTCTTTAATCGTTGTTTATTTGTGAATCTAGTTTAGCCTCTCATTCACTCTAAATAAATAGAATATAATTACTATATAAATCCAATACTATACAATCCCACTTTCTTACTATATTCTGCATTTTTCCATCATTTTCTTCTATTTTTATTAATATATAATGTAAATATTACCTACTGTCTTGCATAGTCTCAACTATTATTAATCTATCATCCCCTTTCTCAAAAATCATATTTTTCCACCCTAAAAACAACTCTTATCTATTCTTCCTATAGTATAAAAGCTCTAATCTCTCTACATTTATACTAATACTGGCTCATTGGCTGACGATAGTGGGATAGAGGGTGGGGGATATTTTGGAGGGTGTGAGTCTCCTGCCTAGGCTGTATGTTTATGTTTTTAACAGCATCTCCACAAAAGAACTCAAGACAAAGTGGATAGAGTGACTCTCAATCAACTAGCCAGAAGGAAGATCCTAAAAAAGAGCACATGAAATATAAACAGACAGGATAAACAAATAACATAAAGGGTACCCCAAGAACATCAGGCTCAGGAGATCAAAGAGACTGCACCAGTGAAACCCCCAGATCTCCTATAAAGAACCTCATATCACAAAGGTGGGAAGTCAAAGCAGACAAACGCAAAAAACAAAAACAAACAAGAAGAATCCAACATGGGAAGACGCAGAAAAAAAAACTCTCAATGAAAAGAAAAGAGGAATCCCCAGAAAGAGAGGTAGATGGAATAGACAGAGCCCAAGTGTCAGACACGGAATTCAAAACTATGGTGGTGAAGAAGCTCAATATACTCGACAACCTTAAAAACAATTATAACAACCTCCAAGGAAGTTACCAGAAGCTCCAAGAAAATTACAGGGAACTTGCAGAGAACTACACCAGCATAAAAAAAGACATAAAAACTATTAGCAAGAACCAGGAAGAAATGAAGAATGCAATCTGTTAACTAAAAACCACAGTAGAATCAGTCAAAAGCAGACTAAACGAAGCAGAAGATCGGATTAGGAGTTAGAAGATAATGTAGACAAAAACTCCCAGACAATACAGCAAAATGAAAAAAGATTGAAAAAATATGAACAAGATGTAAGGTAATTACAGGATAGCATGAGAAGAAATAATATCAGGATCATCAGAATAAGAGAGGGAGAAGAAAAGGAGCATAGAATTGAAATACTGAAAGGAGAAATAGTGAAAGAAAATTTTCCGAACCTGATGAGAGAAAAAGTTATACAAGTACAGGAAGCACAGAGAGTTCCAATGAAGAGGAACCCCAAAAAACCCACTCCGAGACACATCATAATTAAAATGGCAACATTCCAAGACAAACAGAGAATCCTAAAAGCAGCAAGAGAAAAACAGCAAATAACATACAAAGGAGCTCCAATAAGGCTATCGACCGATTTCTCAACAGAAACACTACCAGCCAGAAGGGAATGGTCAAAATATTTCAAGCAATGAAAAACAAAGGACTACAACCAGAATACTCTACCCAGAAAGGCTCTCATTCAAAATAGAAGGTGAAATAAGGAGTTTCTCAGACAAAGGAAGACTGAAAGAATACATCTCCACCAAACCAGCATTGCAAGAGATGCTAAAGGGAATGTTCTAAGAAAAAAGAAGAAAAAAAAAAAAAGAGAGAGAGAGAGAGAGGAGAGGAACAGATGTACAAAGGGAAATGAATAAACACACGTCAATAATAACTTCAAATGTGAATGGATTAAATGTTCCAATTAAAAGACATAGGGTAACAGAATCAATAAGAAAACAGGACCCACATATTTGCTGTCCACAAGAAACACACCTCAAAACAAAAATTTACATAGACTGAAAGTAAAGGGATATAAAAAAATTTTCAAAGCAAACAAACTGGAAAAAAAAAGCCGTGGTAGCAGTCCTCATATCAGACAAAACGGATTTCAAAGCAAGGACAATAAAAAGAGACAAAGAACGAAATTTCGTAATACTTAAAGGAACAATCCATCAAGAAGATATAACACTGATAAACATATATGTACCCAACAAAGGAGCACACAGATACATAAAGCAAATACTAGAAGACCACAAGAAGGATATCAACAACAACACACTCATAGTAGGGGACTTCAACACTCCATTATCAATAATAGACAGATCATCCAAGCAAAGAAACACCAAAGATATACAGGCATTGAACAACACACTAAACCACATGGACTTAACTGATATATATATATACCTTTCCACCCCACAGAAGCAAAATATACATTTTTTTTCAAATGCACATGGGACATTTTCAAAGATAGACCACATGATATGACACAAAACGAGCCTCAACCAATGCAAAAAATATTGAAAATATACCAAGCATCTTTTCAGACCACAATGTCTTCAAAATAAAAATCAACCTCAGAGAAAAAGATCAAAGACACCCAAACTCATAGAGAATGAATAACGTGCTATTAAATAATGAATGGGTTAACAATGACATCAAGGAAGAAATCAAGAAATTTCTAGAAACTAATGATAATGAACACACAACAACCCAAAACCTATGGGACACAGCAAAAGCAGTCCTAAGAGGGAAGTTCATAGCAATACACGCATATCTGAAAAGGATAGAAGAATCTCAAATAGAAAACCTAACCCTACAGCTACAAGAACTAGAACAACAACAAACAAAGCCTAGGGCAAGAAGACGGAAGGGAATCATCAAGATCAGAGCAGAATTAAATGACATAGAGACTAAACAAACAATCCAAAAGATCAACAAAACTAGGAGCTGGTTCTTCAAAAAAATAAACAAAATTGACAAGCCTCTGGCCAGACTCATCAAGAAAAAAAGAAAGAAGACACAAATAAACAAAATCAGAAATCAAAGAGGAGAAATCACGACTGATACCACAGAAATACAAACGATAGTAAGAAATTACTACAGAAAACTGTATGGCAAGAAATTTGGCAACCTAGAAGAAATGGACAAATTTCTAGAAACATATAACATTCTGAAACTGAATCAAGAAGAAGTGGAAAGTCTCAACAGACCAATAACAAAGAAGGAAATTGAAAGAGTAATCAAAAATCTCCCTGCACACAAAAGCCCTGGACCGGATGGCTTCACAGGCGAATTTTACAAAACATTTAGGGAAAAACTAACTCCTACCCTCCTCAAACTATTCTGAGAAATCCAGGAAGAGAGAAAAATCCCAAACTCTTTCTATGAAGCCAGTATTACCCTAATCACAAAACCAGGTCAAGACACAACAAAGAAAGAAAACTACAGGCCAATATCACTGATGAACAAAGATGCTAAAATCCTCAATAAAATACTGGCAAACAGGATCCAGCAATACATCAAAAAGATTATACACCACGATCAAGTGGGATTCATCCAAGGGATGCAAGGATGGCTTAATGTTCGCAAATCAATAAATATAATACATCACCTAAACAAAATGAAAGACAAAAATCACATGATCATATCTATAGATGCAGAAAAAACATTTGATAAAGTACAACACCCATTAATTATGAAAACACTCAGCAAAATGGGAATAGAGGGAGCATACCTTAACATCATTAAGGCTATATATGAGAAGCCTGAAGCCAACATCATACTCAATGGACAAAAATTGAAAGCATTCCACCTGAGATCAGGAACTAGACAAGGCTGTCCACTCTCCCCACTTCTATTCAACATAGTGTTGGAAGTCCTAGCCACAGCAATCAGACAAGACAAAGAAATAAAAGGCATCCAAATTGGGAAAGAAGGAGTAAAACTATCACTATTTGCAGACGACATGATAGTATACCTAGAAAACCCAATAATCTCCACTAAAAGACTACTGCATATAATAAGTGAATATGGCAATATAGCAGGGTAAAAAATAAATATACAGAAATCTATGGCATTTCTGTACACCAACAATAAAATATCAGAGAGAGAGAGACAACAAAAGAAATACCATTTACTATAGCAACAAGAAAAATAAAGTATCTAGGAATAAACTTAACCAAAGACATAAAAGACCTGTACTCTGAAAATTACGTTACATTGAAGAAAGAAATTAAGGAAGATACAAATAAATGGAAGTAAATACCATGTTCTTGGATAGGAAGAATCAACATCAACAAAATGGCCATACTACCCAAAGCAATTTACAGATTCAATGCAATCCCTATTAAAATACCAATGACATATTTCACAGACCTACAACAAATACTCCAAAAATTCATATGGATCCATAAAAGACCCCGAATAGCAAAAGCAATCTTGAGACAGAAAAACAGAGCAGGAGGAACCACAACACCAGATATCAAACAATACTACAAAGCCACTGTGATCAAAACAGTCTGGTACTGGCATAAAAAAAGACTTATAGATCAGTGTAAGAGAATAGAGAGTCCAGAAATACACCCAGGCCTCTATGGTCAACTAATATTTGATAAAGGAGGAAGGAACATAAAATGGAGTGAGAAGAGCCTCTTTAACAAGTGGTGCTGGGAGAACTGGACAGGGACGTGCAAAAAAATTACACCTGATCACCAACTTACACCACAGACGAGAATAAACTCAAGATGGATCAAAGACTTAAATGTAAGCCATGACACCATAAAAGTCCTAGAGGAAAACATAGGCAGGAAAATTTCAGATATCTCACATAACAATATCTTCATGGATACATCTCCTTAGGCAAGAGAAATAAAGGAAAAAATAAACAAATGGGATTACATCAAACTAAAGAGTTTCTGCTCATCAAAAGAAAGCATCAGCAAGATGAAAAGGAAACCAACCATATGGGAAAACATATTTGCCAATGATATCACAGACAGGGGACTGATCTCCAAAATATATAAAGAGCTTATACGACTTAACATCAAGAAAACAAACAACACAATTAAAAAATGGTCAAAGGACCTGAACAAACTCTTCTCCGAAGAGGACATACAGAAGGTTCATAGACACATGAAAAAATGTTCAACATCACTAGCCATCAGAGAGATGCAAATAAAAACCACAATGAGATACCATTTTACACCAGTCAGAATGGCCATCATCAACAAATCAACAAACAACACGTGCTGGCGAGGATGTGGAGAAACGGGAACCCTACTGCACTGTTAGTGGGAATGCAGACTGGTGCAGCCACTATGAAAAACAGTAAGGAATTACCTCAAAAAACTAAAAATGGAACTGCCTTTTGAACCAGCGATTCCACTGCTAGGATTACACCCGAAAAATCCTAAAACACTAATTCAAAAGAACTTATGCACCCCTATGTTCATAGCAGTACTGTTTACAATAGCTACGTGCTGGAAACAGCCTAAATGCCCATCTGTAGATGAGTGGATCAAAACTGTTGTATGTTTACATAATGGAATACTATGTAGTAGAAAGAAAGAAGGAACTCCTGCCCTTTGCGACAACATGGATGGAACTTGAGAGAATTATGCTTTGTGAAATAAGCCAGGCAAATAAAGAAAAATACCATATGATATCACCTAACACAGGAAAGTAAAGAACAACACAAGCAAAAGAACTAAATAGAACAAAGAACAGAACAGCAGTCAATAGGGGGAGCGGGGAGGGAGAGAAGGGGGATAAGTAAGGGAAGGGTTTAATCAAAGTAAGTGTATAAATGACTCATGGACATGGACAACGGGGAGGGATATGTTTGTGGGAGAAGGGCTGGGCTGGGTGGGGTAGAGAAATGGGGGAAAAGTGGGACAACTGTAATTGTAAAACCAAAAAAATAAAATAAAATAAGAAATATAAAGGTCTATTAATCAAATGCATACATTTTCTTTCACCAATAAAAATGACAGCTTCGCACAAACATTTTACACTCAAACTCTTAAAAATCTATTCTAGTAACTGAAAAAGCAAAGACATTTCTCAAGATGTCTTGAATTAACTTCAGTAATACTCTAATTTTGACTAATAGTAAAATTGATTATCTAATCTCTAAGGTAAATCATAACTTTGAAGAGATAGCAATATGTAAGCACTTAATCTCACTGTCAGAGGCTAAAAACTGGAGAGCTTTTAGACTTGTGCTTCAGTCCTCTCTGCCACCATCAGCAGAAAATACTAGCACTTCATAGGATCTAGAACAACAAAAACAAGAAGTGCAACTTCTGGTACAGGCTAAGAAAATTGTAACTATGCTTTCATAAAACAAGGAAGAGACAATTTAAGATTTAAATAAAATTAAATATTCACAAAGCTGTCATTTATATAAGGGGAACCTCAGATTTCACCAAGCCTACATGAAGTAGCAATATTATTTTTAAAATGATAATTATAACAATTCAAAGAAGGTGAGTCTAAGTAGATAGAGACAGAGAGGGAAAACATTGCATCATTCTGTTGCTATCAGTAGCACTGACATTAGAGTACAACAGATAACACTAGCTAAACGTCTCACAATTCTCCAAGGAGATACTTGTGACAGCTGCAGGAAAGCGGTGGAAGAATATAGTTTGGTTGATTGCTTCTAACTATATCCTTCCAGCAACTTAATTTTATTTCACTTATCACTTTAGTAGAATTTGGCTAGTGTTTTTTGTCCATAAAGGTTTAAAGATGATGAGGAAGGAACAGTAGCAACTTTATCTTATTGGGAAAGAAATCAATATCCTATGGTTATATCTGACTGCAGAAACATAAAGTGCTATGTAATTGAAACAACATTTATAAGAAACAAGGTGGAACACGTATTGTGATTAAATTATTAATTTAGCAATTATTGCTAATATTTTATGAGCCTTACCTTCTTTGAAAATTCCATGGCTTTTTGTTCACATTCTTCAACTTTTGCCTTGCTCACACAAGAATCTATTAATATTGACCAAAAAATGAATAGAAATTATTGCATCAGCTCTATAGGCAAAATATGGCTGCCAGCCTATAATTCTACGATGTACACAATCATGTCTAAGTCGATTGCTATTAAAAGGAAATTGATCTAGACTACACATAAAATATAAACCTCTAGAAATTCTCTTTTGCATACTAACTGAATTCAATGACAGTATTGTTGAGGCACAAAACCAAGTATAGCAATATAAATTTGACTAAATAATCATTGTTTTAAAGGTATTCAATTATTTTGCAATTTCTACAATTATAGAATTTTTAAAAAACTGTTTTGTAGTTTATTATGGGTGAAGGGGTACCCAAGAATCAATGCTTAAGATTATTAAGACTCAAAATTACCCTTAAAATAAGGTTAGAGGGAGAGATACCCAGACTTGTATATAAGTGTTATAGCAGCTTTGTTATAATAGCCTAAAACTAGAAAGAACCCAAATGTCTATCAACAAGTAAATGTATAAATGAATTGCACTATATCCATATACTGGAATACTAGTCACTTATATAAAGGAATGAACTATTGCTACATATAACAGAACAATATAAATGAATCTCAAAATTATTGTGCTGCATGAAAGAAGCCAGGCAAAAGGAGAGTACATGTACATTTCTATTTATGTAAAATTTTAGAAAATGAAAGTAATCTATATTAAGAGAAAGACAATCAGTGATTACCTCAGGCTGAGTAGATGGGGAGAGGCATGAGAAGGGGAAACTACAAAGGAGGCTTTAGGAGTTTTTGGAGGTGACAGAGATATTTATTATCATGAGAGTGATGACAGTGTTAAGTGTAAATGAATATCAAAATTTTATCAAATTGTATACTTTAAAAATGGATAGTTTTTTTCATGTCCAGTACGAAGGAGGACCCAAAAAACCCCAGAATTTGTTTATAAAAAATTATTTATTTATTCTTACATGTTTAAACTTCAGTCACCTTCAAATTACTCTCCATTTGATGTAATACACTTATTGAGACATTTTTTCCACTGTTCAAAACAGTTTTTGAACTGATTGATTTTTACGCCTTTTAGTGCTTCTGCCATTTTTGTTTCACCTCGACAATATCAGCAAAATATTTCCCTTTGAGGCCTTTCTTCATCCGGGGAAACAAAAACAAGAATGCTCAGGGCCAGATTGATTGGGTGAATAGGGAGGGCATGGCATGGGGGTCATGCCATTTTTTTGGCAAAAACAGCTGAACACTCAGCGCAGTATGGGTAGGTGTGCTCAGAAATCACCCATCATGAAATGGGCATTGAAAAAGTCTTCCAAAAAAAGCCACTGAAGCCGAATGCAGGCTCTCACAGTAACGCCAGCTGGTACACTGATACAGATGGGTTCCCAGAATACTCACCTAGCGGGGGGAAGCCTGTACTACAAGAGGCCTGCCTGCAGGAGATAATTTCGGATTTTTTTGGGTCCCCTCACTCATATTTCAGTAAAGCTTCTTCCTTCCTACGTTCCTTCTTTCCTTCCTTCCTTCCTTCCTTCCTTTTTTATTAAATAATTTGTTTGTTTGTTTATTTACTTATTTTTAGAGAGAGGGGAAAGGAGAAAGAGAGGGAGAGAAACATCACTGTGTGGTTTCCTCTCACTTGCGCCCCCAACTGGGGACCTGACGTGCAACCTAGTCATGTGCCCTGACTGGGAATCAAACCAGCAACACTTGGTTCACAGGCCGATGCTCAATCCACTGAGCCACAGCAGCCAGGGTCCTTCCTTCCTTTTTATTGTAAAGAACTATGTGCCTGGAGCAAGGGAACTAACAAGGAAATTGGTAAATGATGAGATCAAAGAGGAGACAGATCTGTGCTGTGCTGTCAATGGTTGATAATAATCTTGATTTAAATTTTAATAGAAAGGTATCAGATATTAGGCAGGAATATTAACTGATTTATAAAAAATACAAGACTTAAAATTTTTGAAATAAGAAGAGGCTCTACGCTCTTAAAGTCCAGGTAACCTTAATACAGAAATCCATAGATTTCCTAGACGTTCGTGAACAACTGCAAATTTTTTGTGAATGTGCACATACATTTGTGTGTTTGTGCACATTCTAATGAAAATTCCACAGCATTCATCAGCTACTGAAAAAAGCCGCTGACCATAAAATATTAAGAACCACACATATATTTGACTTATCTGAATTTAGAGGTATAGGAAACTGAAACCTAGAGAAGTTAAGTGATTTGTTCAGGTAATAATGGGCCTATGATGCTGACTATTCTTTCTCACTTGATCCTTTCTTCTCTCCCCACCCAAACACTCATGATTAATAGTACACAATTATAAAAACCTGGCACACAGTACACAAAACAAATGTCTATGCTAGTCAAAATCAACAGTACAGTGTGTGTGCCAACTATAGTCTATAATAGATTATAAACCAATACAAATATTTAGAAATAGTTGCTTATAACTCAACAAAATATGAAAAAAAAAATACTGAGCTTATCAAGCTCAACGAAAAATAATGCAGTGAAACCAGCATTCACATTAATTGCTAGGCAAGGTAAATTGGTGCATGCTTTCTAAAAATCATTTAGCCTTTAAAGTTTATACCCTTACTTACAGAAGTCAATCCTAAGGAAATAATGAGAAAAATTAAAACATTTATGCAAAGAATATTCACATGAAATTCATTTATAATTGTGAAAATGCAAAAACAATCTAGATACACAATAAGAAAGAACTATTCAAGATGATTAAAGTATGCCATAAAATGGAATGTTATATAGACATTCAAAGTCACATTTTAAAGGTTAACATGAAAAAATGATCAAAGCTCCATTTTAAATGTTAGCATGGTAAAATCCTCATGATACAAATGCTCCATGAAAAATAGAGAGAGAGAGAGAGAGAGAGAGAGAGAGAGAGAGAGAGAGAGAGAGAGAGAGAGAGAGAGAGAATATATTGAGCTGAAAAGTGAGGTTGGTGGTTTATTCCGCCACATAAGTCTCTATATCATCTAGAATAAGGAAGCAGGAGTTTTAAAACCAGAAAAGAATAGCCCTGGCCAGGTAGTTCAGTCGGTTAAAGCATCACCTCAATATGCCAATGTTGTGGATTTAATCCCCAGTCAGGGCACATACAAGAAACAACCAATGAATGCATACGTAAGTGGAACAACAAATTGATATCTGACTCCATCTCTCTCTCTCACATCAATAAGTGAATTAAAAAAGAATAGTACATGATAAATAATAATAAGAAATTCATCTCTGAATATTACTGTGAGTGTGCTCTTGCTATGGAATGAATAATAATATATAATTGGTTTTCAAAAGCTGCTATTTTCTTCTTTTAAAGACAAGACAAATGAATTCATGCTTGAATTTTAGCAATAGTAATTTCAATTAGGTATAAGTAAAACTGCTCAACTATAAGGTCAGATAGCACAGCATATTTCACAAAACAGGTTTTCCATCATCCCACACTGTTCCAGAAAGAATAGCTAATTATCAGTATGGGATGATGTAAGGCATTTCCTCTGCAATCCAAGTAGATGAACATGATCTTCTCAAATTCTTTACTAGCTCTAAGGTCTATGAAGTAGAAATTGATCTAATTTGATAGAAATAAAAGGTCTTAAGTTACTGAAATAACCCTGTATTTATTTTCTCAAACTTGAGCACAAATAACATAGCTATAGGATTAATTAGATCCTATTGTACATGTGATTTCTATAAAGGCATTAAGGTACCAGTATAAACAGAATCAAAGGATTTCAGTCATGTTTCTCAACAGCGAGACATTCATCCATAATAATACAATGGTTTTTGTACGGTATTCATTTTAACCTGAATTCAAGAGTGTTTAAGCCTCTCAAATAGGTTAATGTCTTCAATCACATAGGCATAACTCTCTTGATCATCATAATTAACAATTATACTATTTGAGTACCCATGGACACAATGATTTACCAGATGTTAATAGAGGAAGTTCAGTAAGTGAGCTACCTTTCAAAAATGCCTATTACACAGAAGAGAATAAAGTACAATCAAAAGACATTGAGGATTATATTACATACCTATGAGATGAGTTAAATCAATGTCTAATCTTTGCCTGTACTTGAAATCTGGGTCCATACCACTGCAATGGAGCACTATCTGTGAAACACACTCCTCAATTATTTTGTAATACTGTGGCCTGAAAAAGAAAGAAATTATTCTTGAATACCTTTTCTACCTATACAAATCAATTTTCTTAAGAGGTGATTCAGCATGATAAAAGAACTAAGTCTTTTTCTAACACTGTTTTAAAAAATCTTTTGAGTCATTACACTCCCTTGAGAAGAAATATGCCTACATTTAAAGATAGTCTGGATGCTATAGAGCAAAATCCATTGTGATGTAATCAACTGTGAACACTTAGTGACTTTAGACTCTAGTTCTCAGAGATTCAAGCTTGAGTACAAAGATACTATTAATCACCCTTACCTACTTAAGCTGTTGTTTCTAAAGTTAATGAACACAAATGATCTCTTAGTCCTATATCCATGAATACAGAAATAGTTCTAGGCCTCTACATGGTCTCAAATTCAATAAGGAATGAGTATCTTGGCATTAGGTGGCAATCAATGACTTGAATTTATTCTAATACTTTAACTCAAGATTAGCTATAACAGTTTACAAAACTTGAATGAACTACTCACAGTACAGACTATTCCAAAGATCTACTTATGTGAATATTTTAAAAGAGTCATTTTGTAGAAGCATACACACTTAAAATGCTGGCTATAGCCTCAATTTTTTCAAGGTGCCTACCTAAAATTTTAAATCATATCATAATTCTCTAATCTACCAAGGTAATTCTGGCTTTAAAAATGACCATGTGCATACTTCAAAATTTTAAAAAGACATTTTTTGCATTAATAATTGGGGAAAACTGAATATTGATCACTGGCTAATAAATTCAACAGAGAAAAATCAGAAAGAAATACTACTATAGACAAATTATGACACAAACTTCCTTAAAATTGTGTGGTAATAACTAGCCAACCTACTAGATGTTTACCAATAGGGCCAAACACATTCAAATTACTGTTACATGACTTTTGTCATAGGGCTCATCCCAAGAATGAGAATAAATAGTAATATACAGGGGTGGGCAAAAGTAGGTTTGCAGCTGTAATACAAACAAATAATACAATAATTAATAAATAATAATATAAGAATAAACTCTGTTTCATGTACTCACAACGGTAAACCTACTTTTTCCCACCCCTGTATATTACACATCTGAGGCTCTTGCAAGTCATCATCGAGTCTAGGGTAAATAACATCGGATTATAATCATTCTAGTCAATGACTCTTTGGGTAAATAAGGAAAACACAACTGTGGTCCTTAAGGACAGGTTAATAATCCCTAAGTAGAATATAAGTGCTTGTCACACTTCCACATCACACTGACTTACTCAGAATGAAAAGAATGTCAGATTATAGTAAGTTCTCATTTAATCAAAGTTACTGAGAAATGGAAGGCTTCACACAGTTTCCCCAGGTAACTGAGTACACGCGGACACCGTATCCCTTTAATTACCAGAAGGTATTTTAGGAAAGAATCATCTCAAGAGTATTACCATCTTTTCTACTTTTAAAAAAAGCATAAATTTTAATATTTTAAACATTTTCCTATGTCTCTGTAACATCATGATGTCCATCAGTTACTGTACTGGTCTGAACTACAATAGTTTTCTATGGCTTTAGAACTGTCATTTTTGTTACGACTTACCTGAGCCCATGGTGGCCTGCCTTTTCCCATTAATCAAGCAAGTTTTGAGAAATCAGAAAACCTCAGTTCTCAGAATGTCATGCATATTAGACTATGAAGAACAATTAAGTGTCTCTTGAACAGTTAAACATAAGATCATGATCACCACCTGATGAATAATTTCAATTACTCGGAAACTTTTCTCTAACTTTCTGGTTTTCAGATATATTCCCAGTTACTAGACTCTAAAACTTCTAACTCCATGGATTATTTATGATTACTGAATAGAAACATAATATATTAGCATTATTATTTTCTTAGATAAGAACAAATCTATGACAAGATAAAAACTATAAAATAAAAATTGTAATACCTTACTTATTAAAATGAGTAAGAACTTAAAAGTTCCACCACAGACTATTCAGTGCTGACTCTGTGCTACCATTATCTAGCAAAGAAAATCCATCTTTTTGTCAATAAAATCTGTTGAGTTCCTTGCTATTAAAAGTCCTGTTGTTGGGGTAATCCATTTTTATAAATAAATTCTTCTTGCCCAATTAAAAAAAATTAACAGTGTTTAAAAAATGTCATCTTAAGTCATCAGGCTCTTATACTTTATGTATGCATATATACTACCTAAGCCCCACGACATTGTTTATTTTCCTTTAATATCTAATTCAAAGTACTCTCAGAACTGCTTCTTACCTGATATAATAATCATTTCTGATGAGCAAAAAATGTTGTAGAATAGATAATAAGTAATTTTCAGCAGCTGTGTCCTTCAACATATTGTACAGAAGATGGTATACTTCACTCATATCAGTGAACAGTAAGTCAAGGAAAAAAAACAAAGATTCCTCATGAAAGTTTCATTCATTGATTTATCATTTTGTTTGTACTATTATTTCTAAACTTTCCACTCCTTTATCCTGTATTTAAACATTTACATAATGAAGTCTAATGTATGGAATCATGTTCACCTTTTGACAAGATGAATAGACTTAATAGTATTTCCAAGATCATTTAACCATCAAAATCTTAAATGATCAGTTACTCATTATATTTTAAAGTCTGGTACAACTGGAACAGCAATGCCATTAATAAAAATGGTTTTCTCTTAACCTTTCTGTAGTTGTGATAGAGGACCTATAATATTCATGGAAGTCACTGCTCCTCTCTTTTCGCTGTGACTAAGAGAGAAAGAAAGCAAATGGGCATTATGTGGACTGATAAATGATCATAAGACCAGTTTTATTTTATACAGATGAAATGCTTAACAAAATCTGAAATTATTATTGTTTGCATTCATTTGTATTTCATTATTTAATAAAAGATGGACATTAAAAATAAAACTTGAAACATTTTTCTTAGCATATAAAAAATGGTAGAAGTTTAAGTGCTTTCAGTAAACTAGAAAACAGATTTCAAAAATGGATCTGGAAAATCAATATAAAAGAAAGGTAGAAGAGGAGATATAATTCAATATTCTAAAAATAACTTAAAATGTCAACATTTTCTCTGAAGTAGAGTTAAGTGTATAAGGGATCACTTCTTAGACCTCATGTAAAAGTGTTGTGTTGAAGTCTCATAAGGTCCTTTAGCTTTATGGTGAAGTTTGATTATAAAAAAAAGTCTATATAAAGCAATAAAGCAAGATATTTATTAACAGACATAAAAATCATTTAATATTATGGAAACCACTGTGGACTAGAGTCAATAATGATGGATAAGAAATTATGAGAAATTACACTTATTACCATGATTTGTTGCACACCAAGTACTTAAGCGTAAGACACTTCGATAGGAGCACTGGAGGCAATATATGAAATAGAACATTTCTGCCCTCATTCTCAAAGGGGCATAAATGTGTACATAATAATACAGATACAAAGTACTTTAGGAGTTTCAAGAAGGGAATACTACTTCCAGCTTTTTTTGAGGTGGCGAGGAGGAAGAAGAAAGAAAACATCATAGAAAAAAAAAAAAAGTCCAGCTCAAAGGTCATTTTGGTTCAGAAGTATTTCCCAATTCCCTAGAATCCATAAGTAAGAAATTGAATGGGTGTGAAACAAACAGCCAACAATATAGTGACAATCATCTATGAGATACAAAATCATTGTTGCCATAAGAAGATTGTATTTGACTTGAATGCTTCTAACACACAGCCTTGTTATAGTCAGATATTATCACATCTGAACATTTCTTTGTTTTGCTAGGGAACCAAAATATCTGGATTGAGAATAAGACATTTATTTGAACTGAGTTATATCTCTAAACCACTGAATACTATTTAATAAACTAAAATGTATATTACCAATAGCCACATATGAACTTAGTGAACTTTCCCCCCCAAATCTTTATGCATGAGATAGTTCCTTAAATTCTTTATATTCAAGACCACTGAGGAGAATACACCTATAATACAGCAAGCCACTGTACCAATTTCAATATAATCTGTGTAAATCATCAGGACAGTCTGACAGTTCCTCAACATGAGTTTCAAGGACAGCATCATAGCGAGGTTCTAATATAAATAAATGGATATAAATGGGGCTTGCAGACAAGAATTTTAATAATGGTTCACAATATCACCCACAAATTTCTTTTTTCACAACACACGCAATATAAGTTCTCTGGTTTGTCAAAAGGATATTCCATTTCTGCTCGGATGTCATTGAGACGATGTGATAATTCAGTTAGGTCGTCCTCTTTATTTTCATCGAACACTTTCAACTGAATATCAAGCTCATCATTCTCTTTTTCTTTTAGATCCTAATATTTAAACATAAAACTTTGGTAATAAAGTCCAGACACTATTATTTATTTATACGCACAGAAGAATTTCATATACTGACCCACGCACTTGGTTTCCTGAAAGTAAATGTACTATGTTTTTCTATTTTAAAATAAAATAACCTAATTAAATTCACTGCATTTTCTTTTCATGCCCTAAATTTTGATTATTCACATTAAAAAAACTAACAATCACTTTTATAAAGGAAAAAAAAAAAACCTAAATTTTAACAACCCAAATAAAATGCTGGCATTTTTTACTAAACACACTAATCAAAGATTCTGAAAGAACTCATGCAGTTAGATCATTCACATATGCCTCTGGCCAACAACAAAAAAAAAGTGCAAATATAGATCAATTGTATTAATGAAGAACAAATACAAGGATATACTCAAGCACAACAGTCCCAAGTATGGCATGAGAAATTGAATAAACAAAATTATTGTAAATGATATTTTGTGATTCAAAGCAAAACAGCATCAGGACTTTTTCTCAGGCTGCATATCTAGCCTCCTCCCCCCACCCTTCATTTTTGCTTAGCCTAATCACAAAATACCAACTTGGGCATCAATGATTTGTTTTTGTAATACATTATAAGCACATGCATTACAAACCTCTGATAATTTTCAAAATAATAATATAAGCAAAATCTTTGGAAGCATGCCACACTAGAGATTGTTGAGCTTAATATATATCACCTGGAGTATCTTTTATTATGTGTCCATTAAGTTGCAGAATTCAAAACCCATATGGATAATCACAACTGTGGATGCTCAAGGCTGTACCGAGAGGACTAGGATTTTCAGAGCTGAGCTTGAACTCTAAAAGGAAATGCAAGCATGGTGTACTTCAAATTAGGTCAATAAAACAAAATAGGATGCACTTCTTGTTTCTATTTTTATTCAATAGAACAATTATAAATGGAGATATAATGGCAAATACTGAAGCCAAATTCAAATTCACGTAATTTCTAGACGTTCTTTTCCTAACATTCCCAGACATAACAATAAACTGAAAATACAGCTAAATAGGAGGAAAATATTTATTAATATACACCTGTATAATTTCTTATAAATATATAACAAATAAGCATATTTATACTAGCTTCCTCTTTAGTAATAACTTGCTTTAGGTCTAATTTTCCACTTTGAAGGGGAATGAAGAAATGTATTGGAATACAAAATTATCTAACATTCGTCAGTCATATTATCAGAAAACAGTAGAAGGTAGACACACCCAATATGCTGGTCACTGCAGAAACAAACTTGAACACATTCTGGAATATAAACTTTCCATTATTCTTATATCACATTCTATTTTTTCTTAGATGCTCACTATAAAACTTGAACACATTCAAATATCTTTGAAATAGAAAAATCCAAATTAAATACTGTGATTTAATTAGTATCAGGACTTTATAAAACATGAAATCAATATACATGATTAAAATATTTTCAGTGAATAACCAATGGCACCCCAATAAATTTAATAAGAAACAAATAAATAAAGTTAAAATATTTTCAAAAATAACTTGTAAAATGTTTTAGTTTTAAATTCAGATAACACATTATTTATATAATATATATAGTATGTGAACATATACAGCATAATATACAAATATGGACAGGCATCAATGCAATATCTTATAAATACTGATTAATAATGTTCCATTAAAATAAATATATATGCTATATACACACACATATACATGTATATAAAACTTCCTTTCATTCAAATGTCCGAATTTGAAAGCTATATCTATAAATTCTTGATAAAATAATCATTTAATTAAAGTTTTTATATGCCACAAAGGTGACAGATACCTTATAAAAGTAAATGAAAATGCATAACTAAAGTTTTATCTTTAAATATGTAGAATGTTATAAAATTACTGAATTACACTATTACTAATCGTGTGAAATATTTTAAACACATTTCAGTTATTTTTTAAACAGATTTGCTCTATAGATATGGAACATTTTAGGCGGATTCTCTGAAACACATAATTTTCTATAATATAGTGCACTCCTAAGGAAATCCAAGTTCATTACCAATGCATGACTGATTACCAGTCGAGCAACCAAATTTGAGTCTTCAAAAGAATAAGGGTTTGTCAGTCTTTTAAAAGAGATTAAGAATGCCTGTTACCTATGAATACAACTTCCTACTATCATGTTTCTTCTCAAATTTCATTTGCCTAATATTTTCCTACTTTATTTAACTAAATAAAAGGTAGAGGGAGACTTCACAAGAAATCAATGTAAGTTAGCTACAGAGCAAATACTATTTTAAAAATCACTGCATAGTATGTAATGACTCATTTATCCCAAATTACTAAAGCAATTTTATAAAAAGTGAGTTTTCCACTTTAAATCCTATAATTTATCCATAGAATGGGGGAATTTTGAAATTAATTTTTCTACAGAATGTAATTAAAATAATTGTACTTGAGGAGTCTGATAATTATATAAAAAAGTTTTACTCTACTATAATATTATGGTGGTCTCAGAAGTTACTAAAATACTAAGAATTATTCTTACCTTTTGCTTAATGATTCAAAATAATAATAATTTCTGACCCATATAGAAACTACTAATATTAGCCATGGCCACGTCTAATGGGCTGCTGTATTCTAGAATATTAGGGAGACCCTCTTGCTATAATGAGGTATAAAATAAGAATAGGAAAAGGAAAGGTTATTAAAGACTCATCTATTATTATACTAAGTTCCATCACATGTGTAAAATGTTTAATGCTATTATGAATTCTAGTGGTTTAAATTTATATGTTTAGTAAGTTAATAGTGAATTAATAAGACAGTTGACATGTTAGGTACATCTAGTATACATTACAGAATGACTACTCTAGCCTTTGCTACATATTGTGATAATAAAACTATAAGAATAGCAGTAGCAGCAGTGAAATCTATGTTATTAAAGAATGAATCTCTAATCTCAGGGTCTGCCTGAATTCAGATTCTCATCTTCTATATCAGAATATCTGGGAATGATTTTTTTCAAAACAAACATTTCTTCCCCACCCTCAATAAGATCTTGATAGTCTCTTTTTAGGGGGACATGACCAATGTCATGTTTGAGAATCACAACTATATTTTCCTCCATTGTTTTAGGGAGAAAAAGACCCCCACAAATCCTTGTAGGTTCTCTTCCAAAACTTTAGGAAGCATGACACTTGCCACATTCCTCCTACTTCAGAATCATGGAGACCTAAGATGATGGGCATATTAAAGAGATGTGATACTTAAAGAAAAATGTAATTCTAAGCATGTTTTAAGAATACATATATTGAGAAGTACATGTGCCACAAGAAGCTTTATACATGCCTACTGGGCAAATGGGAAAAGTGTAGCTGAGAAACACTGATGCAAAATCTTAGCTGTCACTGTAATCAAGAGAGTAACATACTATGAGACCACTGAACCCAGCAGAAATTAAGACACACAGACAAAAGTGCAAAAGGAAGTGCAAGAGCTATGATACATACTCTTCCTGAAAAGATGAGGACACAAATAAATTAAAATTAGAGTCACAGCTATTCTGACCAGACATTTAGCAGTATAAGGCAGAAAAAAGGATGTTCAATTATAAATAGACAGAGAGAAATAAAAGATAAAAGGGTAATAACAACAACTAAGGCAGAAAACATGATGTATTAGTAAATGAGTAGAGGATGTTAAGGAGCCCCTACAGCCAGCAAGTACCCAAAGACATTATTACTCTCCCAGAAACAGAAGAATAACCCAGGGTGGTCGAGCATGAAAACCAATGAACAGGCAATTCAAAAGCAAGCTAGAATGAAAGCCATACATTATCTCCAGCTACTGAAGGCCAAAGACTGTTCCTGAAAAAATATTTGTGACAAAACAAGAATAAATGTGTTGTACACACTGTAGTTATATAATGTAACTGTTAATTGAATACTGAATCCTCTGGGTCACTTAAAAGGTTGCTTTGATTCACTGAAACCAATTCCTTGGTTCTTAAATTCATGGATTAAAGAATCATTCAAAGTGGAACTGACATAGAAATTTCTAAAATAAACCCAATCATATATCTGATTAAAATTCGTGTCAATAGACCCAATCATTCATTTTATGATGATGCATTTCAACTAATTACAGTTAAGACACACAAGTAACTGATGCATGCTACACACTTGTTCTTCATCAGGAAAGGTCTCTGATTAAGGTATTTCTAGCTTTTAGTACCCTAAGTCTTATACACATGCTCATTGACATTTGTTTTGTTTTGTGTTTTTCTTTCCTCGTTTTTTTTTTTTTTTTCCTCTCTTTTATAAATTGTTTCTCAGGTGTTTCTCAGGTGTCTTCTTTAACAATGCTATGGTCTGGGAAAAAATTCCCTCTTCAGTTTACATACAAATAAAACATAAAGTCACTGTTGTCGTATTTGTAGTTAAAGAATGTTTGTTCATTTATCTCAGATCAAGTCAATAATATCATTTCAAAAATGTTTCTAACAGTATCATAATTGGAGTAAATGTTCACATTCAGAAATAAAACTATTTTTCTTTAGAAAAGTTCCTACAGGACTGTAACAAGAATACCAATCTTTAAAAAATGTGTCCAGAATATACTAATCAAAATTCTATGCATACTTGTGCAGAATATAAATGAAATCAATCTGAGTTATCAAAGAAAAAAGAAAAATAAATAAATAAAAATTGAAAATGCAAAAAAGTAGTCTTTTCATGTTCTCAGTATTTACATTCAAAGAAAAGACGTTTCCTTCTGACCTCAAGAAGAAAAAAAGCATTTTTGGACAAACCATCAGTTGCATATAAAGACATATTACTACAATAGAAAAAAGTTTATAAAATGTTTAATGCTTTACAAAAGAAAACAGCAAGGCACATTTCTTTACTCCGTTGCACATATTTTTGTCTAAAGAAAGAAAAATGTAAACGTTCATCAAAATAATAAAAGTGTACGCTCAACTTACTGGTAACATTGTTTTTAGTCCTGAACGGAGGAATTCATTCCTTAAATGTATTCGAAAATCAAGTTCATAAGGAGAAGTGACAAGGGCATTTATGAACTGCATACATGCCACCTGCAATTAGAAAGCAAACGTCATTTAAATTTTTTTATTTAAATAAATATTTAATTAATGTATTCAAACAATATTTTTACACTTACTAAAGCATATTTATACAAGTTTAAAGATGACTTTAAAGTATAAAAATAATAATAATTTTAGTGTGCAGAATAATTCTAATGAAGATATGATGGACGGTCAAGTACTTCTATGATTTGCTGAACAATATGAAGGAATATTAACCTTCTTCCTGAGAAACTCAAAGTTCCTGAAGTATGCAAAGAGAGTCCTTTAAAAAGATCATGAAATGTATCTTAAATATTCAGCTGTCCTCAGAGTGCATTTGGCCTGAATTTTATATGGTTATAAACACTTTCTAAAATAAATCAAATAAAGTTCTAAAAGCACCATGCTATTAAACAGGTAACAGTGATAACTTAGAGAAATCATTACATTGATTTATACTCTCTCTATCCTATTATTGGAATGGATTTGCATGAAATTTAGAGTATTAAAATATATGATTAAGATGAATTTATTATGTATAAAATAAATCAAGTGAATTAAGATCAACTAGAAGGCACTGTGATACCAATACTAATGTGCATACATGATGAAGTAAATATAAGGGCTTCTTTTCAAGTGAAGGTGATTCATTAATTATATTGACACTGGAAAATGGGTTTCGCTTTTCTTATCTTCTGCTATTGAGGTTCTCTACTATAAAAGGGGAATTATTTTCTGGGAATTATAAGCTAAAGGTAATCATCAAAATGCTAACTGTCAGGTGTTCCATACATTATTAGTTAATAGCATTTTTAGAAAATGCCACTGAAGTCTAAGGCAAGTGGCTAATAATTTAAGTGAAGAGCTGCACATTTAAATTGATTATTTTTAAAGTATGTGATTACTAGTGGAGTGGTCAAAGAGCTGACTGCAAGGGTACTCCTGGATAATACCAGATTTTGTATATATAGAAGGGGACATAAATAAATTAATAGTTAGGATGGGCTCTACTCTATCTGCCTGAGACCCTGAGGCCTCTTCTGGGCTGGAACACTGACCTCTGTCTTCCCCCCTTTTTGATCCCCCACCTACAAATCCAGCTGTACCTGAAGATGTCCCACAGGGACCCCAGACTGACCAGGTAACCCCCATGATCTTCAAGCCTCCTTTCCTCCTCTGAGCAACAACCAATCTCCTGAGGCTGCCAAAATTAAGTAATAATAGAGACCAGGGGTTGACAAACAACAGACCATGGGTCAACTGCAGCCCACAGGCCTAATCTGGTGTGCTGCCTGCTTGCACCAATAAAGTTTTAACTGCCTCACAAAAAAAAAACCATTATGGAATAAAAACATTAGAAAAAACTATATATACATATCTCAATTGTATTTTGACCTGACTTGTCTAGACCTATTATCATGATAATTATTTTTTCAAGTAGAGAGAAAAGATTAAAAGGTATTTCGCTTTTATTTTTACATCTATATCTTACGCATTTAAGATGATTCTTTGAGAGATGATTACATTTACTTCACATCCAGGTTCAAAAATCAAGAGTTACATGCTTTAAAGGGGATGACTGGGGTTGTTTCTAACATTATTAGATATCTAAACAATAACTGAACAATACGTCTAATCCATATCAATGCTAAAACACTTATGCAACTGACTGAACATTTGCCAAACTTGACATTACTTTAAAAGATGTATCAGATAAATTATTATGGTTATACCTTAATAGACACATATCTCTCCTATTTATAATAAGAAAACATTGAAGTCTTCATAGTAAGGATAGGCTGTGATATGTTTGTATATTCTATACAACCATAGCTATATTTGTTTGAATAATCCTTATTATGTTACAACTATGACATGCCCAAACAAGCCAAAGCACATGTCCAAACTAACATTAATAGAGAGAAGAGTTGGCATCTGGTAGAATTGTTTTTGCCAGAAGAAATTTTAACTTAACATCTTGTACTAATATCCTACAGGTAAAGAGAATACTTTCATAAGAAATAAGTTAATGAGTCTTGGAATTGTACCTTTATACAAATGAAAGTATTTAGAGCAGAAGAAGATAAACATAGTAAAAGTCAGCGAAATTAATGAATGTATCAACATCAAAATACTGTAACTTCACATTTAATAAGAAATATTGCAACACTATTAAATACTTTATATATAATATGTGAATAACTAAATTAATAAAGAAATTGCATCCATTGACTATAGTTTAAAGTAATTAGGAGACAGTGAATTCAGTAGTTAAACAGGTAATGACAATGGTTTATCAATGTACTATTTAATTTTTTATCAAATTCTAATAAATATCTAATTAATTACAAATAATGTAAGATGAATAGTCATACTGCCATGTCATTTTACAACATAATCTGCTAAAGAAATGTTTTTTAATAGAAATATTTACCATATATTTCGCTCAATAAAAGGCACTTTTTTCCCCCCAAAAGTAGGGGGGAAATGTCTATGCGTCTTATGAAGCAAATGTTGCATCACAGACCATGACCTGTCAGCGGTGGTGATAGCTGTTATAAGAGGAAGCGGTGGGCACACGTGAAACCCTTGGGGACACTTAAATGTCCCACTTTACTGCTGAATCTCAGGGCATCTGGTCAGTATGAAGATAGCGAAGAAATTGATATCAGTGATTTTGAGCAACTGGGCTTCATAAATTCTGACACTAGTGATGTTGAGTTCCTGGGGTTCCCAAGAAACTAGAGACATACTTGAACCTTAAAGTCACTCCTCATTTGTTAATGGCAGTGATGATGGTTCTTAATACCGCTGTTGACTGCTGTTCACTTTACGTGATTAAAGTATTATTGTTACATTTTGTTAAATATTTTAGTACACCATTTTGTTCAGATATTATTTTTCTTGTTTTCCTCCTTTCAACGTAGATACGTCTTATGGTCAGGTGAGTCTTATAGTGCAAAAAATATGGTATATTGAATAATGTGCATAACAATAGCCATCTTAATTACCTCTATTCCTTTATAACACTAAAAAATTACAGTTCTTTTCACTGGATGAGAACAAAATCAAAATAATCATCACAATTTAAAACTGTACAAATAAAATATCTAACCCTAAAGCTACAAGAACTAAAACAACAACAACAAACAAAGCCTAGGGCAAGTAGAAGGAAGGAAATCATCAAGATCAGAGCAGAATTAAATGACATAGAGACCAAACAAAAACAATACAAAAGATCAACAAAACTAGGAGCTGGTTATTTGAAAAAATAAACAAAATCAACAAACCTTTAGCCAGGCTCATCAAGAAAAAAGAGAGAAGACACAAATAAACAAAATCAGAAATCAAAGAGGAGAAATCATGACTGATACCACAGAAATACAAACGATAGTAAGAAATTACTACAGAAAACTGTATGGTAAGATATTTGAAAACCTAGATAAAATGGACAAATTTCGAGAAACATATAATCTTCCAAAACTGAATCAAGAAGAAGCAGAAAGCCTGAACAGACCAATAACAACTAATGAAATTGAAACAGTAATCAAAAATCTCCTGGCCTACAAAAGCCCTGGACCAGATGGCTTAACAGGCGAATTTTACAAAACATTTAGGGAAAAACTAACTCCTACCCTCCTCAAACTATTCCGAAAAATCCAAGAGGGAAAAATCCCAAACTCTTTCTATGAAGCCAATATTACCCTAATTCCAAAACCAGGTCAAGACACAACAAAGAAAGAAAACTACAGGCCAATATCACTGATGAACACAGATGCTAAAATCCTCAATAAAATATTGCCAAACAGGGTACGGCAATACATCAAAAAGATCATACACCACGATCAAGTGGGATTCATCCCAGGGATGCAAGGATGATTTAATATTCACAAATCAATAAATATAATACACCACCTAAACAAAATGAAAGACAAAACTCACATGATCATATCAATAGATGCAGAAAAAGCATTTGATAAAGTACAACACCCATTTATGATGAAAACACTCAGCAAAATGGGAATAGAGGGAGCATACCTCCACATAATTAAGGCTATATACGAGAAACCTGAAGCCAACATCATACTCAATGGACAAAAACTGAAAGCATTCCACCTGAGATCAGGAACAAGACAAGGATATCCACTCTCTCCACTCCTATTCAACATAGTGTTGGAAGTCCTAGCCACAGCAATCAGACAAGAAAAAGAAATAAAAGGCATCCAAATAGGGAAAGAGGAAGTAAAATGATCATTATTTGCAGATGACATGATAGTATACATAGAAAATCCTATAGACTCCGCTAAAAAACTACTCGATATAATAAGCAAATTTAGCAAAATAGCAGGGTACAAAATAAATATACAGAAATCTAAGGCATTTCTGTACACCAACAATAAAATATCAGAGACAGAAACAAGAAAGAAAATACCATTTATTATAGCAACAAGAAAAATAAAGTACCTAGGAATAAACTTAACCAAAGACATAAAAGACCTGTACTCTGAAAATTACATTACATTGAAGAAAGAAATTAAGGAAGATACAAATAAATAGAAGCAAATATCATGTTCTTGGATGGGAAGAATCAACATCAACAAAATGGCCATACTACCCAAAACAATTTACAGATTCAATGCAATCCCTAATAAAATACCAATGACATATTTCACGGACCTAGAGCAATTACTTCAAAAATTCATATGGAACCAAAAAGGACCCAGAATAGCCAAAGCAATCTTGAGACAGAAAAACACAGCAGGAGAAACCACAACACCAGATATCAAACAATACTACAAAGCCGCTGTGATCAAAACAGTCTGATACTGGCATAAGAACAGACATATAGATCAGTGGAACAGAATAGAGTCCAGAAATAAATCCAGGACTATATGGTCAACTAATATTTGATAAAGGAGGAAGGAACATAAAATGGAGTGAGAAGAGCCTCTTCAAAAAATGGTGCTGGGAGGACTGGACAGGAACGTGCTAAAAAATGAAACTAGACCACCAACTTAAACCACACACCAGAATAAACTCAAGATGGATCAAAGACTTAAATGTAAACCATGACACCATAAAAGTCCTAGAGGAAAACATAGGCAGGAAAATTTCAGATATCTCACATAACAATATCTTCACAGATACAACTCCTAAGGCAAGAGAAATAAAGGAAAAAATAAACAAATGGGATTACATCAAACTAAAGAGTTTCTGCTCAGCAAAAGAAAACATCAACAAGATGTAAAGGAAACCAACCATATGAGAAAACATATTTGCCAATGATACCTCAGACAAGGGACTGATGTCCAAAATATATAAAGAACTTATATGACTCAACATCAAGAAAACAGACAATCCAATTAAAAAATGGGCAAAGGACCTGAACAAACACTTCTCTGAAGAAGACATACAGAGGGTCCATAGACACATGAAAAAATGTTCAACATCACTAGCCATCAGAGAGATGCAAATAAAAACCACAATGAGATACCACTTTACACCTGTCAGAATGGCCATCATCAACAAATCAACAAACAACAAGTGCTGGCGAGGGTGTGGAGAAACGGGAACCCTACTGCACTGTTGGTAGGAATGCAGACTGGTGCAGCCACTATGGAAAACAGTATGGAATTACCTCAAAAAACTAAAAATGGAACTGCCTTTTGAACCAGCAATTCCACTGCCAGGATTACACCCGAAAAATCCTAAAACCCTAATTCAAAAGAACTTATGCACCCTTATGTTAATAGCAGCACTGTTTACAATAGCTAAGTGCTGGAAATAGCCTAAGTGTCCATCTGTAGATGAGTGGATTAAAAATATGTGGTATATATTTACACAATGGAATACTATGCAACAGAAAGAAGGAACTCCTGTTATTTGCAACAACATGGATGGAACTAGAGAGAATTATGCTTAGTGAAATAAGCCAGGAAAGGAAAGAAAAATACCATATGATATCACCTAATACAGGAAACTAAGGAACAACACAAAAAAATGAACTAAATAGAACAAAGAGCTGAATAGCAGTCAGTAGGGGGGAGGGGAGAGGGAGAGAAGGGGATAAGTAAGGGAAAGGTTTAGTCAAAGAACCCGTATAAATGACTCATGGACATGGACAACGGGGAGGGATATGATTGCGGGAGAGGGGGTGGGTTGGGTGGGGGAGATAAATTGGGGGAAAAGGGGACAACTGTAACTGAAAATCCAAAAATTAAAAAAAAAAAATTCCACTTCAGAGATAGATACTAAAGAATCATAGGATTTTAAAGCTATAGAGAACATAAAATACTTTGGTCTAATATGCTCACTTAAAGGTAAAGAAACTGAAAACCTAGAAAGATTAGGTAATTTTCCCAAGATCATACAGCTAATAATAAACCACAAAGATGACTAGAACTTGGGCTGCATAACTTTTAGTCTTAGATTCTTTCTACTACACTACAATGTACAAACCTGGCATTGTTGAAGAGCAATTTTCCTGGTGCTTAGAGAAAGAATACAAGCACACTGGAATTGAATATCGCGAAGTCTATTATCCAAATTTCTTCTCCTGCTTAGTTCCTTTTATAATGGCTCTAAGTTCAAAATGGTCTGCTATATCTATTTGTTTTAAATACATCCCCCATGAGAATTAAAAATTTTAAATTACAGGAAATCAGTGAATTTTCTCCATTATTAATAAATACGCTTGGCTAGTACTACAATTCTGATTTTAAACCAGTAGAAACAGGTATTTTGTACATTTGTATTTTTATTCAGTAATCTCCTTACATCACAAGGAGATTTCTATATAATACTTATATTAGCAATTAAGTGCATGCATAAACATATATAGATAAAACGACAAATCTGTGCATGTGATTAAACATCCATTAATTTGTGCCATAAATAAGTATATACTAAGCTGAATTACTATCAGTTTTTCTACCACATTCTAACCTTTCCTTTGCTATAACAGTACATTCTCTTTCTACAATAACCACCTGCATTCTTTAATCACAGGGTGCTATTATCTTCAGCCTGGGGTGTGGTATAGGGAGTGGAATATCACAAATAGACTATAAACTTTCTAAAGACAAAGCTCTTTATTTGTTTAGGGTTTTCTGTGTAACCCCTAACTGCCCCTAATGAATTGGTTAAAATATAATGGGTGAATAGTATTTAAATAGTTCAAATTTTATCAGCATAAGTTATATCATTAAAAAAGAAGTTGCATTCAGTTTCTTACCTAAATGGTAGAGAAGGGAATAGTTAAACATGGAACATCTTCAGAGAATTAGTGGGAAATGCTAGAACTTTTTATTTAACTTTTCAGTTCTCAAAACTATACAAACATCTATTTTAATCACAGTTCATAGAGCTATAAAGTACAATATTGTCAACTCCAGGGCATTCTCAGAAATCCATATTGCCATTAGCTGTGACAAACTGCTTTTAAAAATTTTACACTGTCACACATTTGACCTTATTAAGTACTTTGTAGATATTAACAAGGCCTTTCTTTATACTAGCCCAGCAGGGGTTAGGAAAAAAGCATGGTTTAAGTCAAAATAACTACCAACCAAGAAAGATACAAATGTACAGAGCAAGTTAATTAAGTCGAGAAATGGAGAAGGGTTATAGTCAGGACAAAACCATGTACAAAGATACGGAGGTAGAGGTATGAAACAGCATGAAATGTTCAGGAATCTGAGCACAGTACGACTAGACCAAAAAGTATTTGTAGAACAATAGTGGAATATGAGGCTAGAGAGAAATCAGCAAAGAGTCAAATGACAAAATATATTGTGTGGACGAGGACCAGACTTGAATTCTAGTGGCTATAGGAAGCCTTTGCAGGATTTCAAGCAGTGCTATAACATGAATTGCATTTCATAAGTATAACTTTGTGGAAGATGATTTAAAAGGAGCTAGAATGAAGGGTAGAGATGATATGTAAGAGTCCAGGGAAATAATAAAATAGTACCCTGAAACAAAGAAATGGCAGCAGGAGTAGAGGAGGAGGAAGTACAACACTAAGGAGATAGAACTGCCAGAATTTGGTGACTGAGGAGATGTTGAAAAATAGGATTAGAATTGAAGATGATTATTACATTTCTGTTTCATGCTACTTGGAGGATTACGCTAAGGTTAACCAGGATTGGGAACACAAGAGAAAGGCAGCTTAAGGCTGGAGATGGGATTAGAGTTGGAAGAAGGATGAAGAAAAGGAAAGCACGTACTATTAAGGACAATATTGAATTTGAAATACAGTCAAGAGACAGCTGAACATATGGGGTCTGTACGTCAGGAGGAATTTGGAATAAATAATTCAGCAAGATCCGGTACATATAAGTGTTAGTTGATGTCATAAAGATGGATATGGCTTCCTAAGGACAATGTACAGAATGGGCAATGTAAAGGACCCAAGGACTTAGGACCAAGCTCTAGCAATCAGTATATTTAAGCCTACCACAGAGACAGGAGATTTTAAATGCAACTAAAGTAAAAGAAAAGCTAGGAAAACTATCATAGAAGTCAAGGGAAAAGAGATCAACAATAAAGGAGTGATCAGATAGTGTCAAATTGTGCTGGAGAAGCCAATATGATAACTTGAAAAAGGACTGCATTGTACAAATATATCTATATAATTTCCCCATGTACTAACCCTACTTTAAAAATGGTAATAATATACAACTGTCAATAAGGAAAACAACTTTCGTAATATCAGGCATTCATGCAACACTTAATACTTAACACACACATTTGTTTTTCCCAAATTTTCTCCTTATTCATGAGCTGCAGTGTCTTCTTTTATTATAAATGTTCCTCTACTGACACATGATAAATGATTTATCCAAAACTACTTCCTCATATGTGATGGTGTGAGAGCACTAATAGCTAATTTACAAGTACACTTAGAGTGAAATGTTAACACTCGAGAACCACTGTGGACAGAATCAAGCTACAAAGGATCAGTACATATATCTGATGGTTTCTCCATTTAACATCATGTATTTTTGAATAAAAATCTTCCTGAAATAGTTATATAATTCCCATATTCTTAAACAAAATATCCTAAATATAACTTACTACTTTTCTTGCTAACTCAGGGACATGATTAAATATGTGAGTTAATGAGCTACAATATAAAACAGAGATACCCTCAGGAGCTATTGAGGTTTTTAGGGTCACTTGCTCCGACACTAAATGAAACCAAATGTTATAACTTTTGCATTCTAGTTCCAGTCTTTTATTTTGTTTCTTTCTCCTCCTCCCTGGCTTTTTTTCTGTCAGTTGTCACTTCTTGATCATTGTAGTGCACCAGTCTGGAATAAACCCTCTTCCAATCTCACAACCTGTGCTTCTAGTCCAATGTGGATAGAAAAGAAATAACTGGGCTCATTGAGGCACCACAGAAAAACAAACAAACAAAAAAAAAAAAAAACAGTTAATAGGCTCCAATTAAAGGCCAAAAGGTCTTTGTCATCATCAGGTTAACTTGATGGATTTGGTGACATTTTGTAGCCTGCTGAGACTGTTTTACTTTTTTTTAATTTCCTTTTAGGTTCTCAGTTATATTCCAAAATGATAAATCTACCCAGTAGGTAGTCAGGATAAGTGAACCTATTACACATCAGTAAATGTATATTTACTGCTATGTTTTCATGTACCATATCTAATAATGACATGAAAAATTTTTATTATTTTTTGGAATGTTAGAAAACATTTTTAAAATGTCTCAAATCACGCTCAATACACTTCTGCACACAGCACCTGAAACATGTTAAGACATGGCACCTTTCACAGTAACAGCAGCCTGTAAAGACTGGGCTCTTTTTATAATACATCATTGGAGGTTAACTATACTACTTTCTCTTTCCATAACAACTATTATTTATGTTCAGTGTACCCTAGCTTCTCCTGCAGTGGTATGAGGAAATCGGTTTCAACTATATGTTCATATTACCTCACTATGTCTTCTTCTGTGAAGTGACTGGCAGACTACTCTGACTTCAGTTTTTACCTACTGGAAGTCCTTCCCCTGTATCCCATCCTACCATAATACTGGTTCCTATTTACCCTTCAAGACCTAGTTAAAGCATCACCTCCACACTGAAGCCTTCCGAGATTTATGGAGAACATAGCAAAATGTGCCCTCCTTTGTGCTCTCATTAAACCATTCCAAGAGGAAAGGGATATAGGTATGGAAGGGTTGTACTGGGTTGGCCAAAAAATAAGATGGCTCTATTAGTGATTAGTTGCCTTTAACTTCATTCAAAACAATTTTGTTAAATTGTATTGTGACAGCTTTCACAACCATGTGCATTTTTTTAAAAATCAAAATTAGCGAATTTTTGTGTAACCATTTTAATATTGAAGATGGAAGAAGATATGCAACATTTTCAGCATATTATGCTTTATTATTTCAAGAAAGGTAAAATCACAACTGAAATGCAAAACAAAAATATTTCTGCAGTGTATATAAAAGGTGTTGTGACAGATTGAAAATGTCAAAAGAGGTTTGTGAGTCTTGTGCTGGAGATTTCTCGTTGGACAATACTCCATGGTTGGGTAGACCAGCTGAAGTTGATAGCGATCATATTGAGACAACTCAATATTTCAAGTCAAGTTTTCTACATTATAAAACATTTGTGTGCACTTAAAATCTATGGCATATATGTAAAACACCAGTGTAAGTATGGCAAAAACATATGGTACATTTGGGACAGTGGTAAGCTGAAAGTTGAAAGTTGGGGCTACACTGAAAAAGGTCACACATCATGATTAGGCCTCTTCACCTTTACCAATGTAGCAATTAGTCATAAGCATAGCTTTCTAGGAGTGCTACCATGTTTGAATTGGATTTATTTTTTAAGGATAACTGACAACAGCACAAAAGATATATATGGTGAGGAAGAATGCATCAGTATATGGTACTAATTTTAAAGTTTTTTTGAATAATATTGGTGGGGGAAGATAAAGGCAGTAGGGTTAGAAACATGGGGCTGAATCCATAGTCTATCCTATAAAACTTGGTGACTAATTGGATACAAGGACAAGGAAGAATGAAGTCTTGAGGAAAATTCAAGATTAGGTAGATTAGATTTATAATCTAAAATGAGAAAGATGGAAGTATAGATTTCTTTTGAAGGGAATCAGGTTAAGAGAAAGAGAGAGTGAGCTCAGGAGGTATGTGTAATGGTTAAGAGCATGTGCTTTGAGCCAGAAACTCTAGTGTCTAACCTGGGTTTTGCCTCCTATGACCCTAGGAAAGCTATTGTAAACTCTGTGAGCCTCAGTTTACTCACCTATAAAATAGGAATACTACTACTATCTCTCATAGAATTACTGAGAATTTTAAAAATGAGATAACATATGTAAAGTATTTAGAACATTGATGTATGGTTTATAAATGCTATTTTTAGTTTCTTTTTTTTTTTATGATGTTTGCAAGTCACCTAGTTAGGCAATTAGACATATAGGTTTGAATAGAGATAAAGAAAAGTTGGACTTACAAATCTGAGGAATCACTAGAACCTAGTGGATGTTAAAGCTACACAAGCAATTAAGAATATTCGTAAGGAAAATAAAATATATGTGTATTCATATATATGTATATGTGCATATGTATGTACATACACATAAAAATGACAACAGAGGAGGATCAAGGAAAGAACACAGAGAACAAATACCCAAGAAGAGAAACACATTTTAAAAAATAGAGAAAGAGTAGTTAGAGAACAAGAAGAGAATGATGCCTGAAAACCCAAAGGCAGTAAAATTTTCAAAGGGAGAGGGAATAAACAGTGCCAAGTAATAAGGATTGAAAATAGGTGAATGGATTTTCAACTTAGAGAATCAATGTTGACATTTTTGTGGACTGTGAAAAAGCCAAGTTGCAAAAGGTAATGCAGGAAACACAGAAAACAAGTATTAATGATTCTTTTAGAGATTTGAACTATAAAAAGAAAAAGTAAAATGAGAGACAAGTTCAGGATAAGTAGGTTCAAAAGAGGGTGTTGCAGTATGAGGGAAATTTGAAAATGATACTAAGCTAGGAGATCCAAGATGGTAAAGGTTTAAGTGGAAGCTTACTCTAATGTCCTCCCAGAACCAATATGCAATTACAACTAAATTGTAGAGAAGTCATCCTGAATAACCAATTGAACACTAGCTGGAGAGAAGTCTTATAACCATGGACAGACAAAAGAAACCACTTCACAACAATAAGACTGGTAGGGAGTGTGGAGGAGGTGCAAGAGGGCTGCCTGTGCTCCCACAGGTGGCAGCTGAAGTGCTGGAGGGATATTTCAGCAACCGGGGGGCACCCCCTGAGAACTGTGGGGTCTAAACCCCAAGTTGGGCTCCCAAGCCTATAGCGCCAGAGCCAGGAAAGGAACCCATAAAATATCCATCTGTGAAAAGCAGTGGGGTTTCTGTCTGCCAGGGAGAGATGGCTGGAGAATCAGAGAGCCTCTTAAAGTGCCAACATACAAAATTTGGTTCGTAGCCACTTATCATGGGCTCAGGCTGAGTGTGGACAGAGTGGACTAAAGACACTTGCAGAAAGCCTGGGGTATGTGGCTCTAGGAAGAGAGCTGAAGAGTAAGCCAGCAAGATCCCTGTGCTGAATCATTCCCCACATGGCATTAGCCTGATGGGAAGCAATAGCCCCAACCAGTGGAGCTTAAGCTGCGTTGGCGATTACAACTTGAGGCTATATCATTGATTAGTTTAACAACTAAGGTGGATCTCTGAAACCTCCATGAGACTTCAGCTGACCAGTGCCTGGTGCTGACAATGCAGGCTTTGGTTGCAGCCTGGTTCTTTCTGCACACAAACAGGCCCAGTGAGGGGAGTCACAATCTGTGGATTGCTGATAGCTCCAAACAGGTTGCCCAGGACCAGTTACAATCAGAGTCTGACAAAGGCCTACACCAGAGTCTTTGCAGATCTACCTAGTACATAGAAACAAATACAAAGAAGCATCAAAAAAGGGAAGACAAAGAAACAGGCTCCAAATAAAAGAACAAGAGAATAATCCAAAAGAAGAGCCAGATAAAATGGAAGCAAGCAATTTATCAGATAGACAGTTTAGAGTAATAATTACAAGGATACTCAACAGCATGACAAAAGACATAGATACCATAAAAAAGGACCAGTCAAAAAATAAAGGAGTATCAAAAATAAATAATACACCAGAAGGAAAAAAAGGGTAGGTTAGATGTAGCAGAGAACTGAATCAGTTCATTTGATAGACATGGTAGGGGGAAAAAAGGCACAGCAGCAAAAAAAAAAAAAAAAAATTTTTTTAAATTAGGAGAGCTTAAGAAACTTTTGGGACAACATGAAGCATGGCAACATCTGCATCATGGGAATACCAGGAGAAGAGAGAGAGCAAGGGATCGAGAACCTATTTGGAGAAATAATGACTGAAAACTTCCCTAATCTGGTAAAGAAAAGAGACACACAAGTCCAGGAAGCTAAGAGAGTCCCCAAAATTTGGACCTAAAGAGGCCTACACTGAGACACAGAATAATTAAAATGTCATGGGTTAAAGACAAGGAGTGAATTCTAAAAGATGCAAGAGAAAAGTAGCTAGTTACATACAAAGAAACACAAATTAGACTATAATCTGATTTCTCAACAGAAACATTTTAGGCCAAAAGGGAGTGGCGTGAAATATTCAATGTGATGAAAACCAAGGACCTACAACCAAGGCTACTTTACCCAGCAAGACTATCATTTAAATTGAAGGAGAAATAAGGAGATTCCCACACAAGAAAAAGCTAAAGAAGTTTGTTAACACTAAATCAGTACTGTAACAAATGTTAACAGGCTTGCTTTCAGAAAAAGAAGAAAAAGAGAAAAAAAGAAGGAAAAAAACAGGAAAATAGACTAACAATAAAATGGCACTAAAAACGCATCTATCAATAATTATTATATATAAGTGGCTTAAATGCTCCAACCAAAAGACATATGGTAGCTAAATAAATAAGAAAACAAGACCCATATATAAGCTGCTTCCAAGACTTACCTCAGAATGAAAGATACACACAGGCTAAAAGTAAAGAAATAGAAAAAGTTATCTCATGAAAAGGCAAAGGAAAAAAGAAGCTGGGGTAGCAATACTTATATTCAACAAAATATACTCTAAAACCAAGGCTACAGTAAGAGACTAAAAGGACATTACATAATGATAAAGGGAACAATCTAACAAGTGGACATAACCCTAATAATCATTTACACACCCAACATAGGATCACCTAAATATGTAAAGCAAATCTTGATGGACATAAAGTGAGAGACTGTCAGAAATACACTCATAGTCTGGGATTTTAACATCCTATTAACTTCAAAAAACAGATCTTCCAAACAGAAAATCAACGAGGATATAGGGGTCTTAAATGACATACTAGATCAAATTGATGTAATTGATATCTTCAGAGCATCTCAGCCTAAAGCAGCAGAATATGCATACTTTTCAAATGCACATTGAACGTTTTCTAGGATAGATCACATGATAGGTCATTAACAAGTCTTAAAGACTTTAAAGACTGAAATCATATCAAGCATCTTCTCAGACCAAAATGCCAGAGATCAATCACAAGAAGAACACTGAAAAATACAGAAAAACAATGAAAAGGTCATCCAAGAAATCAAGGAATAACTCAAAAGATACCTTGAAACAAATGAAAATGAGGACAGAACAGTCCAAAATCTGTGGGACACTGGGAAAGCAGCCCTAAGGGAAAATTTATAGTATTATAGGCCTATCTCAAAAAACAAGAAAGAGCTCAAATAAACGATCTAACTTTACACTTAAAGGGACTTTAAAAATAAATAAATAAAAAAAATAAAGTCTAAAGTGAGTAGAAGGAAGGAAATAATAAAGATAGAGTCTAAAAAATTGAGGCAAAAGATCACTGAATGCGGAGCTGGTTCTTTAAAAAGATAAAACAGGATTGACAAACCTTTAACCAGACTCATTAAGAAAAAGAGAGTGAACTCAAATAAATAAACTTAGAGATGAAACAGGAGAAATAACAACTGACATCAAAGAAATACAAAGGATTGTGAGAAAATATTATGAACACCTATATACCAATAAACTAAACATCCTGGACGAAATGGAAAAATTCCTAGAAACATACAATCTTCCAAAACTAAATCAGGAACAATCAGAGAATCTGAATTGACAGATTACACCTAGTGAAATTGAAGGAGTAACCAAAAAACTCCCAACAAACAAAAGCTCTGGATCGAATGGTTTCACAGTTCAATTTTACCAAACAGTCTAAGAACTAACACACCTCCTTTTCAGACTATTTCATAAAATTTAAGAGGAGGGAAGGCTTCCAACTCATTTTACAAGGCCAGCATTATCCTTATTCCAAAACTAGATAAAAGACACCCAAAGAAACAAAATTAAAGGCCAATATCCCTGATGAACATAGACTCTAAAATCCTAACAAAATATTAGCAAACCAAATACAGCAATGCGCATCAAAAATATCACACAACATAATCAATTGGGATTTATTCCAGGAATGCAAGGTTGGTACCACCTTCGCAGATCAATAAACGTGATTCATCACAAACAAAATGAAGGCTAAAAATCACCTGATCAATCAATAGACGCATAAAAAGCATTTGATAAAATCCAGAACCCATTTATGATCAAAACTCTCAGGTATGTTTGAAGGAACATACCTAAACATAAAAAAGGCCATATAAGATAAATCCACTGCCAGCACCATATTCATTGGGTAAAAAGTATGAGCATTCCCCCTAAAATCAGGAAAAAGACAAGGCTGTCCACTTTCACCTCTTATTCAACATAGTACTAGAAGTCCTAACCTCAGCAATCAGACAAGGTGAAGAAATAAAAGGCATCCAAATTGGAAAAGAAGTAAAACTGTCATTATTTGCAGATGACATGATACTGTACATAGAGAACCCCAATGATTCCACCAAGAAACTAGTAGAACTGATACATGAATTTGGAAAAGTAGCAGTATACAAAATTAATATCCAGAAATCAGTTGCATTTTTATATGCCAATAATGAACTAATAGAAAAGAAAATTAAGAAAACAATCCCATTCATAATTGCTACTATACACACACACACACACACACACACACACACACATATATTACCTAGGATTAACCTGAGTAAGAAGAACACAGTAGGAGGAATCACAACACCTGATATAAAACTATACTACAAGGCTACTGTAATCAAAACAGCATGGTACTGGCATAAAAACAAACATATATATCAATGGTACAGAATAGAGAGCCCAGAAATGAACCCACACCTTTACAGTCAATTAATATTCAACAGAGGAAGCAAGCACATACAATGGGCTAAAGATAGTTTATTCAATAAATGGTGTTGGAAAACTGGACAGGTATGTGCAGAAAACTGAAACTAGACCACCTTCATACACCACATACAAGAATAAATTCAAAATAGATCAAAGATGTAAATGTTAGACCCTAAACCATAAAAATCATAGAAAAAAAAAGGCAGCAAAATCTCGGATATTGCTCATAGTGATATATTATTGTATATATCTCTCCAGGCAAGAGAAACAAAAGAAACTACATCAAACTAAAAAAGTTTTTTTCACAGGAAAGGAAAACATCAATAAAATAAAAAGACAACCCACAGAATGGGAGAACATACTCGCCGATACATCTGATAAGGGGTTAATATCAAAAATTTATAAAGAACTTACAAAACTCAACACCAAAAAAAACAAACAACCCAACTTTAAAAAGTGGGCAAAGGATCTAAACAGACATTTCTCCAAGAAGGACATACAGGTGACAAATAGGGATATGAAAAGGTGCTAATCATCAGAGAGCTGCAAATTAAAACCACAATGAGATATCATCTCACACCTGTCAGAATGGCCATAATCAATAAACCAACAAACAATAAGTGCTGACGAGGATGTGAAGAAAAGGGAACTGTAGTGAACTGTTGGTGGGAATGCAGATTGGTGCAGCCACTGTGGAAAACAGTATGGAGATAACTGAAAAAATTAAAAATTGATTTGCCTTGTGAGGCAGCAATCCCACACCTGGGAATATATCCAAAGGAATCCAAAATTCTAATCCAAAAGAACATAAGCACCCCAATTTTCATTGTAGTGTTATTTACAATCATCAAGTATGGAAGCAGCCGAACTATCCATCAGTAGATGAGTGGGTAAAACAACTATGGAACATCTACACCATGTAATACTACACAGCCATAAAAAAGAATAAAATTTTACTCTTTGCGACAGTATGGATGGACCTGGAGAACACTATGCTAAGTGAAATAAGCTAGTCAGAGAAAGACAAATAGCATATGATTTCACTCACATGTGGAATCTGATGAACAAACTGAACTAACATGGAAAACGAGGACAGACTCATAGATGGAGAGCAGGATGACAACTGGAGGGGGCAGAGTTTAGGGATTCAGCAAAACGGAGAAAGGACTCATGGACATGGACAACAGTGTGGTGATTTCTGGTGGAGGATGGCAGGTGTAACAGGACTAAACAGTGATGGAAAAAATACAATAAATTTTTAATTAAGAAAAAAAAATGCTACTAAGCTTTAGGGAAGTCAATGAAAAAGAGAGTATATGAAGACATGTGATTTGTTACTGTCTTATCTATTTTTTGAAGTACTGAAGGTAATAAAAATCCAATCACAGTATAAAATTTCACTTTAAAGTTGAGCTAAAAATCCTTTGTTAGAAGTTAATAACCTGTTTTAACATACAAAAAAGAATAAAAGGTATATAGTTGTTATTTTAAAATATAATTAGTCCTGTATTTTAACAAAATTACTTCCTGAGAGTGTAAAAACATTTTGAGAAGTCTCAGGATACTACAGAAATAGAAAAGTCATTCTGTTAAAATATAGCACTAATTATATTTTTTAACAACAGATTTAAACTTCTGTATTTCATTCTACATTCTAAATATATTTTTGAACTTTCAGTTAGTATTTTTTAATTCATATGAAATAGTCCAAATAAACCCACTTCAAAATTCCTGTGAGAGGGTAATATGCTCTGTACATAAAAAGTTACTAATTTTTGTAGCTCTATAGAATAGAAAATTTTATATTGTGATTTGCATCTATATTGAGTATTGTATTCAACAATCTCTTGAATACCTAGCAAGATATCTATAATTTTTCCATATGTTCAGCTGTTAACAACCTGCCATTTTACCATTCCATTGAGCCCAGCTTCCTGCAGGCTAGAAAAATATCATTCCCTTCTCATTATCTGGGTAAACCACTCTACAGCAGAGGTGTCATTTTAAAGATCAGACAATTCAGTATACCAATGTTGGCATCACAAAGACCTGGCTCCAAATCACAGCTCTACCCTGTAACAGTCATGTGATTTTGAGTGAGTGATGGCACTAAGTCTTTGAATATATCTAAAAAACCTAATCCCTCCTAAACAAATTTTGTAAGACAAGTACAAACTCCTACATATGACTGAAAGTCAAAAAAATTTAGTTATGTAAGCCAACCAGAGGAACAAGGACAAAAATTTCCAGAAGTCAACTAAAAAGTTAGTTTTCAAACCTTTCAGTAGAGATATTAAATTAATTATTGAGATACATTTTATAATAAGAAGTGTATTGCAGAAAGGAAAACATGGAGGTAAGTACCCCAATTATTTTTAAAGTATTATAATGGACATAAAAGGCACACCATAAAAGTATATCCAAACTGCTCAGAATAGTTGGAGTGAAACTAACAAGTAACAAATATCCTTAAATATTTGGATAGGGATTATAACTTTATAACACTACAGTATTCTCTTTGGACAAGTCAATTTCTCCAACTGGTTTAGCTTCCATCTCTGGTGAAAAAATACACCAATAATTCATAATACAATAAAAAAAGAGGAAAAGAAAGTGTTTGTTTTACATCAGATAAGAAATTTTAATAATTAAACACTCACTACTAAATAATAGTACCTACATAACTGGGTTGCTGTGCAAATTAAATCAAATAATAGCCACAGACTAAAATGTTTAGTTCAGTATCTTATGCTGTAAGTATGGTCAATAAATATGAGTTCTCACCAGTCAAGAACAAAGTTATCACTCATATGGGTCATTTCCTGAAACCATCTAAGAAAAGTTACTGAGCTTTGTCATTTTTCTAAAGAAAACATTAAGGATGAGTCTACACGGGGCTATCAATTAGACCCTGTCCTAAGAGTTGTAATTCAATCCCAACTATTTCGGTGAGTCAGACTTCAGAATGTTATGTGTATGGCACAAAGTAAGATGTGTTTAGTTTTCTTAAATTTTTACAAGCCCACACATATCATTAACACTTGTTAAGAAGGACATTGGCTGAACTGCTTGTCCTGTTTTCCTTATTATTGCTAAGGCTTTAATTTCTGCAGTTTATTAATTATGAAATTTCTACCCAAATATTAATGATAATCATAATCACATTTATAATAATCCAAAGTACTTTTTCTAATTTTATTTTTTTATTTATTGATTTGAGAGAAAGAGAGAAACATTAATTTGTTGTTCCATTTATTTATGCATTCATTGGTAGACTCTTATATGTTCCCTGACCAGGGATCAAACCAGCAACTGTGGCATATCGGGACAACACCCTAACCAACAGAGCTACCTGGCCAGGGCTTCTTTTTCTAATTTTAAACAAATCGCTATTCTCACAGGTAAAACTTCTAGCTTTTAAAAAGCTTTCTTTAAATTTATTTTTATAGCAAGGGGAAGGAAAGGAGAAAGAGAGGGAGAGAAACATCAATGTGCCAGAGAAATATTCACAGGTTGCCTCTTGCACACCCCCAACTGGGAACCTGACCCGCATCCCAGGCATGTGCCCTGACCAGGAATTGAACAGGTGGCCTTTCGGTTTGCAGGGTGACACTCAAACCACTGAACCACAGCAGTCAGGGCAAAACTTCTAGCTTTTATGAACAACCAAACAACAGAAGAACTTCATTTTTACATTTCGTTCAACTTAAGTGTTAGCTCAAATATAGTTGGTGTCATAAAAAATGAGTACTCCAATTATAATCCTAGAAGCAATTTAATAAAAAACTAACTCACCTGTAATTGCAAAGCTTCATGATTTTCTAATCCTTCCACAATTGGTGAAAATCGTTCCCTGTTATTTCTTTCTGCTGCCGTAGTTATAGCCCCTAAAAGTTTATCTAGACTATAGAAGAAAAAAATAGAAAGCAAATGAGAAATATGTCTCACACAGACATTGGGAATATGGGTTTTCTCTTTCAGTTTTCCCTGATTTCTTCTGGGTACCTGATCATCACAATTAAAAAATTTTGTTCCTGTCTGCATATTTTAACGCATCAAATATTGAGAACTTTAAATGATTTTAAGGCAATAAAATAAAATGTAATTTAAAAATCATAAGGAAAATATTTTTTCTGGGTGGAAATTTTTAAAAGATGATTAACTGCTATACACTGAAACTTAAAATTTCAGGCTTTGATATTTCATTTAACAGATATTAATATCCCTTCAACACAGAATGGCATCCACAATTATTAAAAGTGTATTCAAGTGTAACACAATTGTAATTTTATTTATTTTTTTCTGAATTTTATATTAGTTTATTTGAGCCAAACTAATGACATATGGTAGGAAGTAAGATCTCAAATGTTCTCCTGACTAAAATTTTATAATAAAGTGCTCGAATGCATAAAAAATTTTAAAAGAACTTAAAAACATTAACATTCTTTGAAAATGAAACAAAAGATAATACCTGAAAGAGAAAGCCTAATTAATTAGAAAAGTATCTATAATTACCTAGCTACAAGAAACTTAGTTACCTGAACAAAAATATTGAAGACTATCTCTTCAGTACAGTCTCTGAATCAAATTAAACTCTATGCACTCTTGAAACTGTATATGACATAATATTTAAATCATAACAAGTATAGCAGGGTAGGTTGTATTATATGGATTAGGTATTGAAAAATCTATTTGGGAGATCCAAGATGGCGGAGGAGTAAGTGGAAGCTACACTAACCTCCTCCCAGGACCAGTCTGGATTTACAACTTAATTTTGGAGAAATCATCTGGAATAACCAACGGAACACTAGCTGGAAAGAAGTCTTATAACCACGGAGAGACAGAAAAGGCCGCTACATCACAACGTGACCGGTAGGGAGTGCGGAGACGCGGAAGGGCTGGCTGGGCTCACACGGGTGGCTGCTGAAGGGACTGAGAAACAGCTCAGCAGCCGGGGATTCCCCCTGAGAAGGGCAGGGTCTAAACCCCCAGCTGGGCTTCCCAGCCTACAGCGACAGAGTGGAAAGTAAAATAGTATCAGCTGTGAAAAGCGAAAAGCCACAGGCTTTCTTGCTAGCCGGAGAGAAACAGCAGGAGAAAAAGAGCTCTTAAGTGGATCACATACGAAAATATTTTGGCCACCACTTACCCTGGGCTCAAGCAGACGGAAGGCAGAGAGGACTGGAGACACTTGGGGAGAATTTGGCACGGTGGCTTTGAGGGGAGAACTGGAGGAGCAGCTGACTGGGTCCCAGTGCTGACTCATCCCCAGTACTGCGGGTAGACCATTCCCCTCCAAGTGGCGTCAGCCTGAGGGGAAGCAAAAGCCCTGCCTACAGGAATTAAGCTGCCACACCCACAGTTCTTAAGCCTGACAGCTAATCACAGATTGAATAGATTAACAATCAAAGAAGACAGACAACAGCAGTAGATCCCTGGAAGTCTCCAACAGGCTGCCTAGGGCCAGACTGGTACATGATCTGACGCCACCAGAGGCAGATCCAGGAAGTGCAGATCATTCCAAGAAGCACCAACAAACAATAGGAGTCAAAAAAATGGGGAGACAGAGAAACAACCTCCCATCAAAAGGAAAGGTAGAATCCCCAGAAAGAGTGCTAAATGAAATAGAGGGGAGCGAACTATCAGATATGGAATTCAAAACATGGATTATGGAGAAGCTGAATGAGCTCAGCGGAAACTTCAAAGAACTCCAGAAAAACTACAAGGAACTCACAGAAAATTACGTGAGCATGAAAAAGGACATAGAAGCTATCAATAAGAGCCAGGAGGAAATGAAAAATACGATCTCTGAATTGAAGAACACAGTAGAAGGAATTAAAAGCAGGCTAGAGGAAGCAGAAGATCGGATCAGCGAGCTGGAGGACAACCTACACAAAAACTCCCAGACAATGCAACAAAATGAAAAAAGACTGAACAAGACTGAAGAGGTTCTAAGACAGCTGCAGGACAACATGAAACGTAATAATATCCGTATCATAGGAATTCCAGAAGGAGAAGAAGAAGAGCAAGGGATAGAAAACCTCTTTGAAAAACTAATGACAGAAAACTTTCCTAACATGACGAGAGAAAGAGTCACGCAAGTCCAGGAAGCACAGAGGGTCCCAATGAAGATGAACCCCAACAGGCCCACCTCAAGACACATCATAATTAAAATGGCAACATTCAAAGACAAAGAGAGGATCCTAAAAGCAGCAAGAGAAAAACAACTAATAACATACAAGGGTACTCCAATAAGGCTATCATCAGATTTCTCAGCAGAAACACTACAAGCCAGAAGGGAATGGCAAAAAGTATTCCAAGCAATGAAAAACAAAGGCCTACAACCTAGAATACTATACCCAGCAAAGCTCTCATTCAAAATGGAGGGTGAAATAAGGAGCTTCCAAGACAAAAGAAGGCTAAAAGAATACATCTCCACCAAACCAGCAATGCAAGAGATGCTAAAAGGTCTGCTCTAAGAAGATAAAGAAATAGAGAGAGACAGAGAAGAACACGAGTACAAAGGGGAAAAATGACAATGAATAAGTACTTATCGGTAATAACCTTAAATGTAAATGGATTAAATGCTCCAATTAAAAGACATAGGGTAGCTGAATGGATTAGAAAGAATGACCCACATATATGCTGTCTACGATACCATAAAAGTCCTAGAGGAAAAAATAGGCAGGAAAATTTCAGATATCCCACGTAGCAACATTTTCACTGATATATCTCCTAAGGCAAGGGAAATAAAGGAAAGAATAAACAAATGGGACTACATCAAACTAAAAAGTTTCTGCTCAGCTAAAGAAAACATCAGCAAGATGAAAAGGAAACCAACCATATGGGAAAATATATTCGCCAATGACATCTCAGACAAGGGATTGATCTCCAAAATATATAAAGAACTCATACGACTCAACACCAAGAAGACAGACAACCCAATTAAAAAATGGGCAAAGGACCTGAACAAACACTTCTCCAAAGAAGACATACAGAGGGCCCATAGACATATGAAAATATGCTCAACATCACTAGCCATCAGAGAGATGCAAATAAAAACCACAATGAGATACCACCTCACACCAGTCAGAATGGCCATAATCAACAAATCAACAAACAACTTGTGCTGGAGAGGATGCGGAGAAACAGGAACCCTGGTGCATTGCTGGTGGGAATGCAGACTGGTGCAGCCACTATGGAAAACAGTTTGGAATTTCCTCAAAAAACTAAAAATGGAACTGCCTTTTGAACCAGCAATTCCATTACTGGGATTATATCCGAAAAATCCTGAAACACCAATTCAAAAGAACCTATGCACTCCAATGTTCATAGCAGCACTATTTACAATAGCCAAGTGCTGGAAACAACCTAAATGCCCATCTGTAGATGAGTGGATCAAAAAACTGTGGTACATTTACACAATGGAGTTCTATGTAGCAGAAAGAAAGAAGGAACTTCTACCATTTGCAACAACATGGATGGAACTAGAGAGAATTATGCTTAGCGAAATAAGCCAGGCAACGAAAGAAAAATACGTTATGCTGTCACCTATTACAGGAAACTAATGAACAACACAAACAAATGAGCAAAATTGAACCAGAGGGCATAAGCCTATGACCGCATTACCTGAGTGATTGTCTGTACGCATAAGCCTCACTTAATCCTCTCTGCAGCGCTGCCTCCGGAGACTCAACAGTTTGGCTGAACTAAATGGCTGAGTTGGTGAAGAATGGGGTGGTCTGTGGGCTTCACTTTAAAACTGAGTTCTCTTTTCTATCCTAATGGCTTGGACAGAAAGGGCCCAGAGGTCTGAGAGGGAGGAAACAGAAACTATTTCCCTCAGCCCAAACTAAATAAAATGGGCAAAAGGGTTTTGGACAGGAGAGATGTGCCTAGCACACCTTCCTCCAAAGAAGCCCTTTTTTTTTTTTTTTTTTTTTTCTCCTAATGTGGAACATTGAAAAATTAATCCCTGCCTTTTGCCACCTAGTAGTTATGGATTGAATGATGCTTTTTAACCCTTTTTGCCAAATCTGTTGCCCCCAGAACACAACAAGGATGCCAGCCTGCTAAACCAAGCACGCCGTTGTCCGGAGACAGCCAACTGACCTGGAGTCTGCACGATCCTTCCCCATGTGGGAAGGCCACCCTCCCCTCCACACCCCCACTCTTATTAGGGATTTCTGGACCCAAGGCTAGGTAGGACGACGACCATGTCCAGCTTGAAGCAGCTAGAGGAGCTTGAGACCTTCGCCCATTGTCCTTTACAAGATTACAAAGGGTCTTAATATCTGAGAGGGAGGGATAGTTATTTTTTACGAACCATGGGTATGGACTTGGGGGGGGATGCTGGGGGAGGGAGATACTGGGTGGAGGGGAGTAAAGGGGAAAAAATTGGAACTACTGTAACAGCATAATCAATAAAATATATTTAAAAAAAAAAAAAAGAAAGAAAAATCTATTTGAATAGAAAAACATTTCTTACCCATGTATAGACCAATTTTTTCTATAAAACCAAAGAAAATCTTACTTTTGCATATGTTATCTCATTTATAGTTTAGTCACATTGAGATAAGACAATGCTATACAATAATATTTCTGTTTAGTGTTTATCTTTTGGACTGTAAGGACACTAGCCAGCACTAAGCAACATCTCATTTTATACTAGCTGGTATGAAAAAGTTGATAATTAGAATACTCTTAAATCTATGTATAGGCCCATTCTGATTTAAATTGAAATTATTACTGGCACAACAAAGTGCTTAGAAGAAACATTTTATTTCTGGGCTCTCTATTCTGTTCTGTTGATCTATGTATCTGTTTTTATGCCAGTATCATACTGTTTTGATTACTATGGCCTTATAGTATAGTTTGATATTAGGTAGTGTGACTCCTCCAACTTTGCTCTTCTTTCTCAGGATCACTTTTGCTATGCGGTGCCTTTAGTGGTTCCATAAAAATTTTTTTGAAGTATTTGTTTTAGTTCTGTGAAAATCATCATGGAATCTTGAAAGGAATTATGTTGAACCAATATATTGCTTTGGGTAGTACGAACATTTTTATGATGTAAATTCTTCCTATCCATGAAGACAGTATGTGCTTCCACCAATTTGTATCTTCTTCAATTTCTTTCTTCAGTGTCTTATAATTTTCTGAGTAGAGGTCTTTTACATCCTTGGTTAGGTTTATTCCTAGGTTCTTTTTGTAGCAATTGTGAATGGGACTGTTTTCTTAATTTCCCATTCTGTTGTTCAGTTTTAGCATATAAAAATACAACTGATTTCTGGACTTGAATAGACACTTCTCCAAAGAGGACCTACAAATGACCAATAGACTATGAAAAGATGCTCAACACTACTAATCATCAGAGAGATGCAAATTAAACCCACAATGAAATACCACCTCACACCGGTCAGAATGGCCATCATCAATAAATCAACAAACAATAAGTGCTGGGGAGGATGTGGAGAAAAGGGAACCCCAGTACACTTTTGGTAGGAATGCAGATTTGTGCAGCCACTGTGGAAAGCAGTATGGAGATTACTCAAAAAATTAAAAATGGACCTGCTTTTGACCCAGTGATCCCACTGCTGGGAATACAAGGTCTGTCTGGAAAAATGTCAGCCATTGTTAATATACCATGAATGGAATGCCCAATATCAATGCAACCTTGCAGCCAAGGAGAGTGTACTGAAGTGTGCCTGACTTCTATGTACTCATCAGTGGGGACGGTAGATGCCATTGAGTGAGCCTGTGTATGGTGTGGTCACCGCATTCAAAATGACTGAGCAAGTACAGCAACAAATCTGCATCAAAGTCTACATTAAGCTTGAACATTGCTCCGCAAAAACTATCTGGATAATACATAAGGCCGCAGCTATGGGCAACTGGTGATTGGCAGCTTCATCAAGACAATGCACTCGCTCATGGATCATGGCTGATGAAGAGTTTTTTGGCGAAACATCAAATCACCCAGGTGACTCAGCCCCCCTACAGCCCACATTTGGTGCCTTGTGACTACTGGCTTTCCCCAAAACTAAAAGAGCATTTGAAAGGGAAGAGATTTCAGACCATTGATGAGATTCAGGAAAATATGACAGGCAGCTGATGGCAACTGGGGGAACTGTATGAGGTGTCAAGGTGCCTACTTTGAAGGGGACTGAGGTGTCATTTTCCAATGTACAATGTTTTCTTGTATCTTGTATCTTCTTCAATCAATGTCTCTACTTTTCATATTACATGGCTAGATACCTTCTGGACAGGCCCCATATATCTAAAGTGACATCCCCAGTTCCCATGGTCCCCTCCCCTCCAGCTGCAGATGCCTAGGAGATAACGATGTTTCAGAGCTCCCCGCCTGCAACTGCCTGGGAGATAATGGGGTGATTTAAACTTAAAATAAACTAAAACCGTGTTCCGCTTTCATCAGCCCATTGTACCCGCAGCTGCGAGATAACCTAACGGCCGACTAAGCTCAAAAATCCTTTTTTTCTTCCCCTATAAAGTAACCCTTCTCTCCCCTAGAAGCTTGGAGTACTAGCCACCCACAGCACAGCTCCCTCCCCGCTTGGTAAGCTTGGACTGCCCATGGCTGGGCTCCCTCCCCACTTGCTGATTCTCCCATTAAACTGTTTTACTGCTCACCACATCTTAATGGCCTTCTGAGTGACTATGTTCTTACATGAAGGAACTGAAAATACTAATTCAAAAGAACATATGCACCCCTGTGTTCACTGCAACATTATTTACAGTCACCAAGATTTAGAAGTAGTCCAAGGGTCCACCAGTGGGTAAGTGGATAAAACCACTATGGGACAAGATGAGATGTTACTTGGTGGTAAAAAGAAAATTTTGCCCTTTGTGACAGTATGGATGGACCTGGAGAACATTATGCTAAGTGAAATAAGCCAGTCAGTGAAAGACAAATACCATATGATTTCACTCATATATGGAATCTAATGAACAAACTGAACTAACAAGCAAAATAGAGAAAGACTCACAGAGAAAGAGCAGAATAACAACTAATGGGGTGTGGGGGAGGTTAGGGGGTAGAGGGTTTGAGCAAAAAGGAAAAAGGACTCATGCATATGGATAACAGTGTGGTGATTGTGTGTGGGGGAGGGTATGTGGGGACTAAATGGTACTAGAAAAAAAACAATAAAATAAAAAACAATTTAAAAAAAGAAGAAACATTTTAGTCCATGTCCTTAGCAGGTATTTCATTCTTTATCACAATGGTTTTCTATTAACTAGAGATATTAATGACATCAAATCTAAAATTTTGCTTCTGATTCAATATTTTTTCCATAAGAAGAAATGATCTAATGCATGGTCAGCAAGTGTCATTTTTACATACACTTTGAAAAACTGGCAAAACAGCCTTGTTATTTCTTTTTAAGAGGTTAGTTTATTTCATTCTATAAATAATTGTTTTTTATTTCCCCTTACCATAGGCAGATAAAGTAAAATAATGCTATAAATAATAGTACAAAATAAAAGCATCTAGTTAATTCAATTAGTTAAAGGAGGCCAATTTTGTGATGTGCATGTGTGTAGGGTGTATGTGTGAAGGGGTTAATGTGTGTGTGTGTTTAGCCAAATTTACTCTCTAATTTTTGTCCAATATTTTAGTAATCGCTTTACCTTCACCTAGACAAAATTCTATTCAATCACTTTGAATCCAAATAGGAAGAATTTCCTGTTAGGGTTCTATCTGTTTAAAGCTATTTTTCAAACATCAAAAAGAGCTAAAATGTAAACAGATAAGATAAAAATGCTACTGATGTTTTCCTAAAATTTCCTATTATTTTCATACAAGTTATCTAAAGAAACAGAACAAAAGTAGAATTTGTTAATTTCTTAAGTGTCATTTTCCATGCAGTTAATATAATAACAACAATACTTACATGTTCTCTTCTCCAATAATGCAAATAGCAGAAAGTATTTTTACTATTTCAGTCATCATGTTGGGTTGTTTGGGGTCAATTGCTCTTGCCAAGAGTAAAAGACTTCTTTCATCTCCCAGAATCCTTTGCAATCCAAACTAAAAATATAAGTAATTTCATTGAAGATGTCTTTGGAACATATCTTTCATTTTAAAAAGCAACTTGACAGTGATTTCCTAAAAATCCATACCTTCATAATGAGTTTCTAACTAATTATATGAATTTTCTTCAAACAAGCAATGTGTATGAAAAATTAAGCTGAACAAAAAGGGTAAAATGTTGAAAAACTTTTTGTATACCATATGCCAGTTTAAGCAATAAACTTCTGTACAGATGTTCCTTTACATTATCCCTCTTATCCTCCACCTTTCAGGCTGCTGTGCTGCTTTCCAAAAGCTATGAACCCAAATAAATGACACCTAGATTTCAGTAAGTGTCACATTTAACTAGAGAGAGAAGACAATATTTTCATTTATTTTTCTTGCATATGTGTGTTCAGGTGTGCGTTATAAGAATGAATAAGTCAAGAAATTTTAAAGAAAACCTAAATCTTGAGTTTTCACTACATTAAGAAGGTAATATTTTCTTTGATCTTTGTCCCACAAAGTATTTCTCAGATTTCTTATGAAATATGTTTGCTTCTTTTTGCAGTTTAATGGTAAAATCTGACATTTTATCAGAGCAAAATTGCCATTTCAAGCTAACCTTAAACTAAGTACCAAGTATATAAATATTTTCATGATTGTTAATTTAAGTACTAAAAGAATCCTTGGGGAAAAAACAGCTAAAGCTCCTAAATGTGACTTTACCAGAGGTCATAATAAATAAGAAAATACACAGAGAAAAAAAAAAAAAAAAAAGGAAATGGAAGACAAAATTTAAAAGGAGCAAAGAAAGCAGAAGGGATATGTATGTATAAAGGTGGCCAGTAGATAATAAGTAGTAAGAAAAATAAGTGAAAAGCACAGGTGTAAAAGTGAGAGATTTATGATAACCATGCAATTACCAAACTTAAAATAACAAGTTTAAAAATCAATGAGACTGAGTGTAAAATAATTTAAATTTTTTTAATTTCCACTGATTGTTTTAAGTATTTTCTAATATATAGGGACATACTGAAAATAAAAATCAAGATGTGAGAAGTGATAAAAAACCATAAACCTAAACATCAAAGCAATATTACGCAAAGGAAGTTAAGAAGCAATGGGTGGCTTTTAATGATCCTATTGTGACATGCATTATATAAGGAAAAAATTTTTGATGTAGGTAATATAAACTTCTTGGGGCCAACAAATTTGATATGTAAGTCATTTCATATGAAAGTTTTATTCTTTGATCATGACAATTTATTACGACATGAAATAGATATATCACTCACTGTACATTTTTATTTTGAACACATAGTTTAGGCCTACACTTTCATATTCCTATGAATTTAAAAAATCCACCATTTATTCACATTTGAGCCTTTATGTGCAAGACATTAACAAGCCCTTAACTAAAGCTTAACCTTAGTTCAGAATAATCTAAGTTGAATCATCACATTCATATGGAAATAATACAATAACCAATAAATAATACTGCAAGAATAAAAAGTATTTTGCATACTCAAAACTGTAAACCTACCTTTACACCACGCTGTATATACATACTTACATATAATCCCATATACTTAGGAAAGCCTTTGCAGATTACTTAAGACAATCTTATGGTATTGGTTATTAATAACTATATATCATATTTGGCAAGTTTTTGTTTACTGTTATAATCACTTATCTCTATTAATAAGTTGAGATTATTAAAACACCACCTAAAGGGAATTATGTAGTTAGTGATTTAGTTAGGGGTATTTTACCTATAGAAATATAGAGCAAATCACTTCTAAGATAGTAACAAAATCGTTTAAAAAAAAAAAACCTGTAACTTCATAACCTGAGAAAAGATTACTTTGAGAAGAAAAACCTATGTCTAGACTATTTCACTGATTCCCTTATAATGCAAATAAAAAAGCCCCACTATTTTCCAGAAATGCCTTTTATGCATGTTAACTGACATTAATTGAACAAAAAGGAAGAGAAATCCTAACCTTATAATGCTCTTAGTGAACAAGTCAAACTGTGGCTTGGAATTTTCCTTTCCAAAGAATGAAAACACTTTCTAAGAAAATGGTATTCAACATATGACATTTAAATTTTCCTTCTACCATAATAGAAAGAATAGTATTGTCTAATTTGGGAAATAAGACTTGATTGAGAAAAACTACCAATAAATATTTTGTGAAGCAAAATATATTTTAAATACTATTTACATGAAACATGATGATCTGCATCATAATAGCCCTTTTGTAACTGAATAAGCACACGCACTATTTTATGTGTTTCATACTTTCATACTGTTGGGCAAGTTCTCACCTTTTGTGACAAAGGCAGAAATAAACACTACTTACCTTATTATTCATAAATGCTTTGAGGCACTGAATAAGTTTATACTGATTCTTTTTGTCGATATTTTCTTGCCTGAATAATAGAAAAAAAAAACCCATTATGTTGTGCCTAAACATTTCCCATTTGGTGATTTTTTTCATGTTTATTCTTACTGTTTCTTGTCCAGAAGCTTTTCCAGCACATCCAATAAGAGTCCAAGACCTTCATAGCCAAAGTTGTTAACCCAGCTGTGAAATAAATAAACAAAAAAATATGTATAAGTATACATTCAAACGTATATTGAAAACAAGAACTACTTAAAATGAAATTTTCAATTTCAATTATGATAATCCTGTCTATATTGCTTGTCGTTCTTTTTTCTGTTTCAATTGCTTCAAGCGTCCTCTGTGAGGATGACTTGAGATCCTTACCTCAACCTCAGACTTCTCTTCACTTTTTCAATTGCCCATTCCGCAGCATTGCCTTCGTTGTTTCACCAGCAACATAGACTTAAACCTGAATTTATAAGCTAAATTTATCTTCCTCTGTGCCGCTGCTTCCCTAAATCAACTCCTCTTCCATTCCTTCACATTATGTTAATAACACGACTATCCTTTTAATCATTCAGACTTGAAATACCCCCATCTCTTTGATTTTTGCATTTATTCATTTCATGTATTCAATAAATATTTATTGAGTGATTGTAAAGTACCAGAATGTTCTAGTTGATAGAGATATAACAGGCAACATAACTAAGCCCTTACCCTCATATAGTTTACCATCTCAAAAGAGGGAGACAGACGATAAGCACATAAATATGTAATAAAATGCCACTATCTTGGTACTATGAACAAAAGTAAACCTTGGTAAGTGGAATAAGAAGTGCCAACATGTTATCTTTTCATGTGTGGTTAGGAAAAAATTCTTTGATAAGGTGGTATTTGAGCAGAGCCTTGAAGAAAGTGAGGACTTTCCCAGTAGAGGGAGTGAATGAAGATCAGGTACTAAGATGGTGCCTAGAGTGCTTGGAAAATACCAGGAACTGGAAGAAGACCTGTCCTGTGACCAGGGATGGATAAGCGGGCTTGGGTGAGTAGCAAGAAATAAGTCCCATGTGTGGTAAGAAGGCTAGAAGACTGATCCTGCAGAGCTTCCTTCGACTTTTTGTTATACAGTCATGAATATTCTATTCTAGAATGACTCCCACATGCCTCGCCCTCCTTTCCACTGTCTGCTAACCTTCTAGTTTGGTCCTAGTTACCTTTCTGTTAATATGCCAGGAGCCTACCAATGCAGGTCTCTGCAGCTTCATTTTTTCTTTTATTCATTTTACAAAATAACGAACTAGATTGTACTTTATCAGCCTACTGCCCAAACTTTTTCTCTGGACTACCTAACATATTTCAAAAGTTACTTTTGATCTAGTATCAGCTTACCTTCTCAGCCTCAGGCCTTATACGATATGTTCCAGTAAAAATCAGACAAATTCTCTTTCCTGGTATCCTTCCTGACTTCCCTGCATTAGTTAATATGTGTTTCCTTCCAGAAGGTAACCCCAACTCCATCTGCCTAAACCTTTCAAGGCTCAAATTGAAAGTCAATTGCTCCATTAATGTTTTTTCCCATGAGCCTTCCAACCAAATATGAGTTATTTTTCCTTTGAATTCCCATGTATTTTTATCTCTTATTACTTCTTGTCACATATGGCTTACACACCTTTCTGGATTAAAAATTCTCTGAAGACAGTTAGATTACCTCATTTATCTTTCTGTCATCCATAATACTTAGCAAAGTACCTTGTATATAGTCAACACTAAATAACTATTTGCTACTTCCGACCAAGATGGAGGCCTAGACTGACATGATCCATCTCCCTCCACAACTAAGAAGGAATACAAATACCACAAAACCAGAAATAACCAGAAGTTTCATACATTGGAAGTCCAATATAGGAAGTTATAAAGAAGTAGTGCTCGTCCAGATGGGTAGGAGGTGCGAAGCTGGGGCAGAGAGGTCAAACTGTGCTGACGGCAGCAGCTGTGCTGATGGCGGTGGGAAGGCGGTAAGCACAGACACCTGTATTTAAGGGGAGGTGAGAAGCACCTGGGGGGCACCCCTGGCTACAGACCAAACCCATCAGCTCACGATTCCAACACCAGGGAAGACAGACCCCCATTGCCTCACACGGTGAGGGCCAGAGGGGGTGGGGATGGAGGAGGAGGCTCCCAGTTTGCCAGCAGAGAGTGAACGGTAGGAATCCATCTTGTACCCCTGCCCCCACACAAAATGCCACAGCGTGATGAGAAGGGTCACCCGGAAGTGACGAGTGCATGGTTCTCCACCCCCTATAGCGTAGGAGGTGTGACAGCTCTACCCAGGAAGCAAAGGTAAACAAAAAACTGTCAGGATGCCACAGATCATGATAGAGATCCCGGTGACACAGCTGACCAGACAGCAAATATCTAATCTAATGGCAGAGCAGATAGGAAACCTTTCTGAGGCACAGTTCAAAGCTTTGGTTATATGAATGCTTACAGACCTAATAGCAGATCTTAAATAAGACAGGGAAGGAATAAAGGCTACTCCTGCTGAAAGGAATGAAAACACATATGAAACTAGTAGTGAGGGCAAGAAAACCAGGGATCAAATCAACAAATCAGAACACAGGGAAGGAACAAACAGTCAACCAGTGCAGAAAGAGGAAATGAAAAGTGAGGAAAATGAGGAGAGGCTCAGAAACCTATGAGACAGCTATAAGTGGGCCAACATCTGAATCATAGGGTTGCCAGAAGAAGAAGAACTAGAAATTGAAAAATTATGTGAAAAAATAATGAAGCAGAACTTCCTGAACTTGGGGAAGGAAATAGACTTACAGGTCCAGGAAGCACAGAGAGTTCCAGAAAAACTGGACCCAGGGAGAACCACACCAAGACACATTATAATCAAAATGTCAAAAATTAAGAATAAAGAGAGAATCTTTAAAAAAGCAAGAGAGAAGAAGAGAATTATGTACAAAGGGGTCGCAATAAGATTATCAGCTGATCATACAAGGGAGCTCCAATAAGGCTATCCTCAGATTTCTCAGCAGAAACACTACAAGCCAGAAGGGAATGGCAAAAAAATATTCCAAGCAATGAAAAACAAAGGTCTACAACCAAGAATACTCTACCCAGCAAGGCTCTCATTCAAAATGGAAGGCGAAATAAGGAGTTTCTCAGACAAAGGAAGACTAAAAGAATACATCTCCACCAAACCAGCAATACAAGAGATGCTAAAGGGTCTGCTCTAAGAAGATAAAGAAACAGAGAGAGACAGAGAAGAACACGAGTACAAAGGGGAAAAATGACAATGAATAAGTACTTATCGGTAATAACCTTAAACGTAAATGGATTAAACGTTCCAATTAAAAGACATAGGGTAGCTTAATGGATTAGAAAGAATGACCCACATATATGCTGTCTACAAGAGACCCACCTTAGAACAAAAGATCTACACAGACTGAAAGTAAAGGGATGGAAAAAAGTATTTCGAGCAAATGGACATGAAAAAAAAGCGGGGGTAACAATACTTATATCAGACAAAACAGATTTCACAGCAAAGTCCATAAAAAGAGACAAAGAAGGGCATTTCATAATACTTAAGGGAAAAATCCATCAAGAAGATATAACCCTTATAAATATATATGCACCCAAATTAGGAGCACCCAAATATATAAGGAAAATTTTGAAAGACTCCAAGAAAGATATAGACAGCAACACACTCATCGTAGGGGACTTTAACACCCCCTTGTCAACAATGGACAGACCTTCAAAGCAAAGAAACACCAAAGATATTGAGGCACTGAACAACACTTTAGATCAAATGGACATAGTCGATATATATAGAAGTTTACACCCCAAAGAAGCAAAATATAGATGTTTCTCAAGTGCACATGGAACATTTTCAAAGATAGACCACATGGTAGGACACAAAACAAGCCTCAATAAATTCAAGAAAATTGAAATTATATCAAGCATCTTCTCAGATCACAATGCCTTAAAATTGGAAATCAACCTCAAGGAAAAAACTCAAAAACATTCAAACTCATGGAGAATGAATAACATGCTATTAAATAATGAATGGGTAAACAATGACATCAAGGAAGAAATCAAAAAGTTCCTGGAAACCAATGATAATGAACACACAACAACCCAAAACCTATGGGATACAGTGAAAGCAGTCTTAAGAGGAAAGTTCATAGCAATACAAGCCTACCTAAAAAAGCTAGAAGAATCTCTAATAAAAAATTTAACCCTACAGCTACAAGAACTAGAGGAAGAACAACAAGCAAAACCTAGATCAAGTAGAAGGAAGGAAATCATCAAGATCAGAGCAGAATTAAATGACATAGAGTCTAAAGTAACAATTCAAAAGATCAACAAAAGTAGGAGCTGGTTCTTCGAAAAGATAAACAAAATTGACAAGCCTTTAGCCAGGCTCATCAAGAAAAAAAGAGAGAGGACCCAAATAAATAAAATCAGAAATGAAAGAGGAGAAATCACAACTGATACCACAGAAATACAAAGAATTATAAGAAATTATTACGAACAACTGTATGGCAAGAAATTTGACAACCTAGAGGAAATGGACAGATTCCTGGAAAACTACAGTCTGCCCAAACTGAATCAAGAAGAAGTAGAAAGTCTGAATAGACCAATAACAGCTAGTGAAATTGAAGCAGTAATCAAAAAACTCCTAGCACACAAAAGCCCAGGACCGGATGGCTTCACAAGTGAATTCTACAAAACATTTAGGAAAGAACTAACTCCTATCCTCCTCAGACTATTCCAAAAGATACAAGAAGAGGGAAGACCCCCAAACTCGTTCTATGAAACCAGTATAACCCTAATTCCAAAACCAGGTCAAGACACAACAAAGAAAGAAAACTACAGACCAATATCGCTGATGAACATAGATGCTAAAATCCTCAACAAAATATTGGAAAACCGGATACAGCAACACATTAGAAAGATCATACACCACGATCAAGTAGGATTCATCCCAGGGATGCAAGGATGGTATAATATTCGCAAATCAATAAACGTGATACACCACATAAACAAAATGAAAGACAAAAACCACATGATCATATCAATAGATGCAGAAAAAGCATTTGATAAAGTACAACACCCATTTATGATAAAAACTCTCAGCAAAATGGGAATACAGGGAGCATACCTCAACATAATAAAGGCCATATATGAGAAACCTGAAGCCAACATCATACTCAATGGGCAAAAACTGAGAGCATTCCCCCTGAGATCAGGAACAAGACAAGGATGTCCGCTCTCTCCACTCCTATTCAACATAGTCTTGGAAGTTCTAGCCACAGCAATCAGACAAGAAAGAGAAATAAAAGGCATCCAAATTGGAAAAGAGGAAGTAAAACTGTCATTATTTGCAGATGACATGATAGTGTACTTAGAAAATCCTTTAGACTCCACAAAAAAACTACTCAATCTAATAAGTGAATTGGGCAAAATAGCAGGATACAAAGTCAATATTAAGAAATCGAAGGCATTTTTATACACCAACAATAAAAACTCAGAGATAGAAATTGAAAGAAAAATCCCATTTACCATAGCAACAAGAAAAATAAAATACCTAGGAATAAACTTAACCAAAGAGGTAAAAGACCTGTACACAGAAAACTACATAACACTGAAGAAAGAAATTAAAGAAGATACAAATAAATGGAAGCATATACCATGCTCATGGATGGGAAGAATCAACATCATTAAAATGTCCATACTACCCAAAGCAATTTATAGATTCAATGCAATCCCTATTAAAATACCAGCAACATATTTCACAGACCTAGAACAAATACTTCAAAAATTTATATGGAACCAAAAAAGAGCCCGAATAGCCACAGCAATTTTGAGGCAGAACACAGTAGGAGGAATCACAATACCTGATATCAAACTATACTACAAGGCAACGGTAATCAAAACAGTCTGGTACTGGCATAAAAACAGACATATAGATCAATGGAACAGAATAGAGAGCCCAGAAATAAGCCCAGGTTCATATGGTCAACTAATATTTGACAAAGGGGGAAAGAACATCAAATGGAATGAAAAGAGCCTCTTCAACAAATGGTGTTGGGAGAACTGGACAGGGACATGCAAAAAAATGAAACTAGACCACCAGCTCACACCATACACCAGAATAAACTCAAAATGGATCAAAGACTTAAATGTAAGCCGTGATACCATAAAAGTCCTAGAGGAAAAAATAGGCAAGAAAATTTCAGATATCCCACGTAGCAACATTTTCACTGATATATCTCCTAAGGCAAGGGAAATAAAGGAAAGAATAAACAAATGGGACTACATCAAACTAAAAAGTTACTGCTCAGCTAAAGAAAACATCAGCAAGATGCAAAAGAAACCAACCATATGGGAAAATATATTCGCCAATGACATCTCAGACAAGGGATTGATCTCCAAAATATATAAAGAACTCATACGACTCAACACCAAGAAGACAGACAACCCAATTAAAAAATGGGCAAAGGACCTGAACAAACACTTCTCCAAAGAAGACATACAGAGGGCCCATAGACATATGAAAGTATGCTCAACATCACTAGCCATCAGAGAGATGCAAATTAAAACCACAATGAGATACCACCTCACACCAGTCAGAATGGCAATCATCAACAAATCAACAAACAACTTGTGCTGGAGAGGATGCGGAGAAACGGGAACCCTGGTGCATTGCTGGTGGGAATGCAGACTGGTGCAGCCACTGTGGAAAACAGTTTGGAATTTCCTTAAAAAACTAAAAATGGAACTGCCTTTTGAACCAGCAATTCCATTGCTAGGATTATATCCAAAAAATCCCGAAACACCAATTCAAAAGAACCTATGCACTCCAATGTTCATAGCAGCATTATTTACAATAGCCAAGTGCTGGAAACAACCTAAATGCCCATCTGTAGATGAGTGGATCAAAAAACTATGGTACATTTACACAATGGAATTCTATGTAGCAGAAAGAAAGAAGGAACTTCTACCATTTGCAACAACATGGATGGAACTAGAGAAAATTATGCTTAGTGAAATAAGCCAGGCAACAAAAGAAAAATACCTTATGCTGTCACCTATTACAGGAAACTAATGAACAACACAAACAAATGAGCAAAATTGAACCAGAGGTTTGTAAACAAGAAGTAGACTAACAGTAACAAGGGGGGCGGGGGGGAGGAAAAGAAAGGTGTAAGGGGAAGGGTCAAGTAAAAAAATATATATATATATATGAATGACCCACAGACAGGGGCAACTGAGTGGGGACTAAATGTGGGGGAAGGGAGGGACAGGGTGCAGGGAAACAAGAGGGCTAAAAAAGTGAGACAAATGTAATGGAAAAACAAACAAAATTTTTTTTTAGTGGGGGAAAAATGAAAATATGAAGAATGGAAATGCCAGTTCAGTGAATATTAGGACAAAGATTTTCCTTCACGTTGTATATTTTTCTCCCTATTTGATCCCTCCAGAGTTTGGCATTCTCAACAAGTAAGTAATGACATAAGTTTCTTTGCATAGAACTAATAAGACCAGTTGTCAACAGAGGTTCCTTTTTTTTTTTTTTTTTTTTTTTTTGACCAAGTCTTTGACTGGAATGTCAAGCCTAAAGGAAACATACTTGGGCTCAGATTGTTACCAAAAAGCCCTGAGGAACTGGGAATGACTTTCAAAGGTAATAAAAGCCCGTGAGATAAAAGGCCTGGTACCATGGTTGGTTGTGCGGTCCACAGCAATCTTTCCAGGGAAGGAACGAAGGTTGTTTTCCTGAAAGATGGCTAGAAGGGACCTTAAGGCACAAGGAAAAACCAGAAAGACTTGGAAAAAACAGGTGTGTACAGGCAAGGATGAATGCCGGATATGTGGCTCAGCTTCTGTGCCCTGAAGAACAGACTGAAGGTCACCCCAAATATTCCTTGGGTAAATTCCAGCAAAGCAGAACTAAAGATCATAAGTGATCATTTGCTGCTCTTGTTATGTTTATGCAAACGAACAGGATAAATTAAAAATGGACTTAATGTAGTCCCTTTAAAGACAAGGAGGGTAACCTTAGGGAGAAAAATTATTATTCAAGGAAAATCACAATGATCAGTAGTAGAGTATAAAACAGGGCAACTAACCGTCTTAAAAGTTTCTTCTCATTTAAAATATGGTTTCACTTGAAAATTAAACCATGTCTGTGATATCATCAAAGATATTCAAGTTGCAGGAAAATAGAATTTCAAGTGCCTTGCAACTAGATGTCTTCCCAATACGACAGTCTTACAGATTTAGAGACTTGTTTGTGGGTTATGTTACATAAATTAATACGTGTTTTTTGTTTTCAAAGGACATAAGCCTATGATCGCATTACCTGAGTGATTATCTGTACGCATAAGCCTCACTTAATCCTCTCTGCAGCGCTGCCTCCTGAGACTCAACGGTTTGGCTGAACTAAATGGCTGGGTTGGGGAAGAATGGGGTGGTCTGTGGGCTTCACTTTAAAACGGGTTTCTCTTTTCTATCCTAATGGCTTGGACAGAAAAGGCCCAGAGGTCTGAGAGGGGGAAAACCTAAACTATTTACCTCAGCCCAAACTAAGTATAATGGGCAAAAGGGTTTTGGACAGGTGAGATGTGCCTAGCACACCTTCTTACAAAGAAGCCCTTTTTTTTTTTTTTTTTTTTTTTTTCCTAATATGAAACATTGAAAAATTAATCCTTGCCTTTTGTCATCTACTAGTTATGGATTGAATGATGTCTTTTAACCCTTTTCGCCAAATCTGTTGCCCCCAGAACACAACAAGGACACCAGCCTGTTAAACCAAGCACGTCGTTGACTGGAGACAGCCAACTGACCTGGAGTCTGCACGATCCTTCCCCATGTGGGAAGGCCACCCTCCCCTCCAAACCCCCACTCTTAATAGGGTTTTCTGGACCCAAGGTTAGGTAGGACGACGACCATGTCCAGCTTGAAGCAGCTAGAGGAGCTTGAGACCTTCACCCATTGTCCTTTACAAGATTACAAAGGGTCCTAATATTTGAGAGGGGGGGGGATAGTTAATTTTTACGAACCAGGGGTATGGACTTGGGGGCATTGCTGGGGAAGGGAGGTGATGGGTGGAGGGGAGCAAGGGGGAGAAAATTGGAACTGTTGTAATAATATAATCAATAAAAAACATTTAAAAAAAAGATTATCAGCTGATTTCTCAAAAGAAAATGCAGGCAAGAAGGGACTGGCAAATATTCAAAGTAATGAAAAGCAAAAACATACAACCACAATTACTCTCTCCAGGGAAGCTTGTCATTCAAAATAGAAGGGCAGAGAAAGTGCTTCCAGGACAAAGTAAAACTGAAGGAGTTCATCAGATCCAAACCACTGTTATATGAAATGTTAAAGGGACTTGTTTATGAGAAAGAGGATCAAAACTATGAACATTAAAATGAAAACTGTATCACAACAACCAACAACAGAAGCTAGGGAATTGAAACAAAGGCAGAATAAGTAGGCAACAGGAGTGAGAAAAGAATTATAGGTATGGGGAACATTGTGTGGGGATGTCAGTGGGGAGGGGGAAGGGGGTAAAGGGTGTGAGATGGTACAGGAATTAAGAAGTATCGTAGGAGGGAGTGGAGTAGACAGGAAGAGGTTGAGAAGAACTATATGCACAACCAATGGGCATGGACTAAGAGGGGAGGGACAACTGAAGGGAGGGGGGGTCACTGGGTGGAGGCACTCCAACATTTGGTATATTGCTTAAGAAGGTAAAATCGAAAGACTTTTCCTAAGTTTATTCAAAGGTCACAAAAATATTACTCTCTCTATCAATGAAATACACTGTGAGACCACTTAGTGGCATGGTTAAGTGCATATGCTTTGGAAGACTTGTCTAGGTTCCAATCCCATCTGTACTATATTTTAGAAGTTGTTTTTTTTTTTTTTATCAGTTACTTAAACTCTCTAAGATTGCTTTCTCATCTTCAAAATAGTGATGCTAAAAGTCCCTATATTCCATAATGTTTTTGTGACTACTAAACAAAAAAATGTATGTGAAATAGCACAGTGAAGCATTATTAAAACATTTTTGAAAATATTAAAAACCAAAAATGTGAATGCTCTTTGAATCTTCTAGTCCAAAATACAGTACAAATTTTAGTCATGAAGACTACTTTTCAATAATATTAATACTTAAAATATTATTCATTTATTGAAAAGTATTTTGACTAATATGAAATACGCAGATCTAAATCGACACTACTTCTTCAACAGATAATTTATATATCTGGTATTCATACTACCTGTTGTGTTTTAGCTTGTTACTATTCTACTTTGCATATATTTATTTTTCACTACATTTAGAGCTCACTGGTTCATTGGAATAAACATATAAGTTACAATGGTAAGAGGGGATAGGGAATGTGCAGAGAGAGAGTCTGTTTATAGTTTATGCATTAACCCTGACAGAAAAAATTATCAGTTATATAAAAATTAAAATTAAGGTTTTAAAGCATAAATTTATCCTCAGTCTTCAGAACTTCTGAGTTGTTTTTAAACAACTGACAGTCCATTTATTTAAGGTTCATTTAAGCATCTGTAATGGTAACTACAACCTCCTGGCTCAATACTAATGGAAGTAATCTGCTTAACAATCTCAGAAGCAACATGAAGGTCAATGAGTCACTTGTGGAACCTCATGTGAAAAGGATCCCAAGTCTTAGAACTTTTCCCATGAGGAGTTTTTCTTATAGTGACTCTCAGAGTCAGGGTAGGCATCCAAACTTGTCTATTTACTTTGAGATCCTTTTCCTTTGTGCTTCTGAATAAGACAGCACACATGTTCTCCAAATACTTGGCATTGTAGATGGTTAGAGTAATTCTAATTCAGAGAATCGCTACCTCTAGTTCCACAGGTGTCTTTTCGTATCTTTAAAAGCCATGGCAGAGGTGTGACTTCCTGACCTACTTGTTCCTTGTGAGAGCAAGCAGCAGTGACTGAGAACAGCAGTGAGTCCAGGAGCAGGAGTGGGCAGAACAGAGCTCTTCAATTGCCTCTTCCTCAAAAAGGAGGTCATTATTTTTAAAGGGCCTACTTATACTGATCACCATAATCAAAGGAAAGAAAATCTCATGTTTAATCAAAGTATCAGAGGATTCAATGAACCCTAAATCCATGAAAAGCAATATTTTCTCCTCTAGTTCTTTGGGGAGAAGAAAGTGAGGGAAAATCTATAAATGTACCTATTGAACAAGGGAATGAAAATTCTGCTCCCTCACAGATATGTGTAAAGGAAAACCCTTCACAGTTTCCTAAACCTTCAACCTTTCATCCATAAGTTGAAGTTTCAGACTCTGAATTATTTATAGTTCATGTAAATATAACTTATAATCAACGATATAGTGGACAATAAGTTCAGTACACTAAACAATATAGACATAAGAGGAAACAGTGACTAATGTACATTTATGACTTGATTGTTCAGATTCACAACTATTTTTCAAAAGGGTTAAAGCTAAAATTATTAAGTTCTATCCTGAGTCCCATGAGCTATAAATGCAACTGATCTCGGGTGTGGGAGGTAAATAATTAGTTATGTCATCCCTTTATCATTGTTTGTGCAGTGCTAAAGACTAGTGTAGAAATAGTGGACATCTGGCCAAGATGGAGGTGTAGACAGAAACACTGCATCTCCCTCCACAACTAAGAAGGAATACAAATACCTCAAAACTAGAAACAACCAGAAGTTCCAGAAAATCAAACTGAATGGAAATCCAGCAAACAAAGATATAAAGAAAAAACACTCATCCAGACAGGTAGGAGGGTTGGAGCCGGGGCAGAGAGGATGCGCTATGGTGGTGGCAACAGCAACAACAGCAGCAGCAGCAGCAGCAGACTGGCAGAAAAGCACAGTCACACATTTCAAAAAGTCAGGAGGGACACCTGGGGATTGTTCCCATCTCCTCACCGGACCTCACAGCCAACAGTCCCAGCACCAGGGAAAATAAAGTCTCATTGTTTCTGATTGTGCAGACCAGTGGGGGTTGGGGTGGAGGCAGACTGATGGTCTCAGCAGAGTCCACTTGTTTAAAGGGTCCCCATGGTCCTAGAACATCTGCAGACCCACCCACTCTGGGAGTGACAGCCAGGGAAGCAGCTACAGGGGTGCCAGTCCTGTGTGGAAGTGGAAGAGGTGTCTGAAAAAGGGGCAAGTGCTGGGCAGGCAGCATTGTTCCTCTCGGACCCCACCCCCACATACAGCACCACAATGTGGTGAAACAGGTTGCCCTGTACTGACAAATACCTAAGGCTCCTTCCTTTACAATGTAACAGGAGTGACAGCTCTACCTGGGACATAGAGGCAAACAAACATAGTAGCCTGTCAGAATGAGGAGAGAGAGAAGTATGGCCCAAAAGGAGGAAAGAATCAAGGTTCCAGTGGGAGAACTAATCGAAGAGGAGATAGCCAACCTAACAGATGAGGAGACAGACAACCTAACAGACACAGAATTCAAAACACTGGGGATAAAGATGCTCACAGGCTTGACAGATATGCTTGAGTATGGCAAACGCATAAGAGAAGAAGTGAAGGCTATGGTAAGTAAAACGAAGGAAAATCCACACAAAACCAATGGTGAAGGGAAGGAAACCAGGGTTCAAATAAATGATTTAGAACATAAGGAAGAAATAAAACAGTCAATTAGTGCAGAATGAGGAAGCAAGAATTGAAAAAAGTGAGAAAAACTTCCCAAATTTTGTGAAGGAGATGGACATACAGGCCCAGGAAGCACGGAGGTTCCGGGGCGAGCTGGACCCAGAGAGGACCACACCAGGATGCATCATGATTGAGATGCCAAAGGTGAAAGATAAAGACAGAGTTCTGGGGGCAGCAAGAGAGAGGTGGAGAGTTGCCTACAGGACTATCAGCTGATTTCTCAGAGGACACTTTGCAGGCAGTAAGGGATGTCAAGCAGTACTCAATGTGATGACAGGCAACCTGCAACCAGGACTACTCTATCAAGTAAGGCTATCATTTGGAACGGAAGGGCAGATGAAGTGCTTCCCAGACAAGGCAAAGCTAAAGGAGTTCATCATCATCAAGCCATTATTATATGAAACGTCAAAGGGACTTACTTAATAAAAAGAAGATCAAAACTATGAACACTAAAATGACAACAAACTCGCAACTATCAACAACTGAATCTAAAAAATACAAACAAAATCCAACTAAGAAATCCAGAGTAGGAACAGAATCATAGGTATGGGGATCATTTGGAGGGTTATCAGCTAGGAGAAGGGAGGGAGTAAAATGGAAAAATGGAGCAGAGACTAAGAAACATAACCGATTGGTACAAAATAGACGGGGGAGGTTAAGAATAATATAGGAAAGGGTGAAGCCAAATAACTTATATGCACGACACATGGATATAAACTAAAGGGGTGCGATTGCTTGAGGGAAGGGGGTGACTGGGCAGAGGGGAGCAAAGGGGGAAAAATTGGAACTAATGTAACAACATAATCAATAAAATATACTTTAAAAAAGACTAGTGTAGAGGATTGTGTGTTCTGTACAAAGCATTTCATTTCCCTCTAATGGTCTTCTATTCCTACGTATAATCTCATACTGCAAGCCAAATCATGGGAATATCAAATACAATGAATAATAAATAGTTCAGGGTTTCTTGGGGGGAATTCAGAAAGTTGGTAAAATTATAACACATAAAACAATTAATTCAAAAGTTCAAGAAGACTTTAAAGATGACTATAAATGGTGTTTACATGTTTTATTTAATAGCAGGAAAACATCTCATATTAATACTAATGTTGCCATTTTGAATGCAACTAAAACCAAAGCTCAGTTCTATGTACTTCTGGGATAAAAGAAGGCTGCAGGTGATTAAAATCAACATACAACCCAATGCTAACAATATCGAACATTCAGTATATGGATCAGTATCTCCAAACACTAGCCAGGGAAAACTTAGTATTTTCACCCTTTTAAAATAATTTGTCCAGCTAAATCAACTTCATAGATAATTCCATTATCAATGTATACACTCATTAAAAAATAAAATGTTAAAAACAAGACAACATGGATTTATATATGCTATGACTGCCTTGGTTTTAGTTCAATAAAAACATATATATCTACTCAGTTCTGTCTACATGAAAGTAAACACAATAGCCTGGGGCATTTGAATGTCCGTGCAAACTATTCATCATAGTAGATTAATGCATAAGCTATTTATTAGATGGAATAGTGCAATTTCCAGACATGTGCATATACTCCTTTGAAGCACAACATTCGCTTTCATTTATTTCACCCAATTCATAGAAAGGTTGAATATGTCGATTTTCCAGTTCTGCTTCCCAGTGGTTTTGACTCCCAATATGGAGATAGATAAAAATGTCCTTAGAAAACACCAAAGAGGAAATTCCATCTTTCTCTCTATACTTTATTTGCTTAAGAGAGTTTTATCTGTCTACATTTATTGTCCCCATCAGGTATCACTGGAAAGATCCTGCTGCTTCATACTACTCACACATGTTTAAGACTTCCATACAAAAAGGAAATGCATGTTCTTTCTAGCTGCTCATATAATAAGAAAATACCTCTTACATATTTACAAACTGTGAATGCCTGAGTTCCATATAAAAATCTCTGAGAGCAACAGTTGAAAGAAAAGTGCTCTCTCAAAGGATACAGTTTCCTTGTTTCTTAAAATCAATTTAAGATCTCAAACAACTTTGGAGATAGCTGAAATGGCTCAAGTCCAAATCTTTTAAAATGTCCAGCAGGCTATAGAAAAACTATTTTCCTCTCTTGCACTTCTTTAAAAATTATTGTTAGAAAAGTTTAAGAGATGGTTCTAGTCATATTTTAAATCTTCTTTATAGGTTTGAAGTTGTGAATATAATTATGTTAGGACACTAAGTAAAGTTGCCTCCTTAGTAATATAACTAGTCAAACTTATAATAAAATTTTAACTTCCACAAGAAAAAAATATTGGTTCATTTTCTTAAGTTAAGTGATACAGTTAAAATTCTATCACACACTCCATAGGACATCCAATTTCTTGTAGTTTAGTGGAATTTTGTTAAAATTAAACTATTCCAAGAAATCATATTCCCAATCTGTAAACACTAAAAATGAAACAGAGCCAACATCAAGTTTACCTGTTGTGAATAAAGTAACAGGTTCTTTGAATGCAAGGAGGAAAACTAAGAGGCGTTAGAAAATACCACCCATGCATTTCCTTTTTTCCTATACCAATATGCATGTTACACTGTCTGATTCTGATGGGGACAAGGAGAGTTGAAGAGTAATTACTATTTGATGACCGAACAACAAAAATGCAATAATCCTTCTCCTTTGCCAGGTGTAGTTCCAAAAACATATAATGAAAGACTCATTATAGAATATGATAAGTACATAGACAAAGATCAAAGAAATTTAATGTCCACAAATATTTTTAGTACACAATAACTGCAACCAAACCAAAAAGAGGCATCTCTTAGGGTCCTCATTATGGACACAAAAAAATCTCAGCAAGTCCAAATCTTTTATTGTCTCAGAATGTGATTTGTAAAGTTTTGTTTCTTTTTTCTGGTTTAATTTTATATAATATTTTAAAGTCCCTTCCTAAAAAACTGAAAAACATACTATGGAAATTATGTATGTGTATGTGTGCACATATATGCATCCTTAGCCATAGTTAAATATCTTAATATAATCTCCTTTAATAAATTTTTTCAAAATATAATAATTAAAAAATAAACAGTCACAATCTTTAATAACTACACATTAAACAACTTGGGAACTGTTAAGGCTTATCTATGACAAATTAAGCCAAACATGCTCATTATTTTTCTCTTTCATATATATATAAAACCATCTAAAGGAAAATAACAACAAAACAATAATAAACATGTGCATGACTTATAGAAAAACTTTTACAGAACTACAATGCAGTATACAGTTCCTAAGAAAAAGATACTAGCCACCAACTATATTCAACCTGGCTTCCACTCATTTTCAGAAAAATATAGAAACATAGCTACCCCTAAAAGATACATACTTATATATGTCTTTGAAAACATACAAATGCTTTTTAAAGAAAGCATGTTTTTTTTGTATTTTATTGATTATATTGTTACAATAGTTCCAATTTTCTCCCCTTTACTCCCCTCCCCCCAGCAATCCCCCCCAAGTCCATACCCATGGTTCGTGAAAAATAACTATCCCTCCCTCTCAGATATGTAATCTTGTAAAGGACAATGGGCGAAGCTCTCAAGCTCCTCTAGCTGCTTCAAGCTGGACATGGTCGTCGTCCTACCTACCCTTGGGTCCAGAAAACCCTAATAATAGTGGGGGTGTGGAGGGGAGGGTGGCCTTCCCACATGGGGAAGGATCGTGCAGACTCCAGGTCAATTGGCTGTCCCCAGACAACGGCGTGCTTGATTTAACAGGCTGGCATGTTTTAATTGCTGAAGTATCTTTGATCCTCCTCAAAATTGTAAGAGCTATCTTTTCAATTGCAATAGTTAAAAGCCAAAACAAACACTAACTTTAAATTGATGGCATGGTTTTGTCTTCATTTACAAACAAACCTCACTGAAAGGACACAAACAGCACAGTATCTTTACTGGTTGTGAAATCAAAGTAAGTTACTTCATAATGGCGCTTTCATTTTATAGTTAAAAAAACTAGACAATTTTAGTGACTTGTCTTAGATCATACAGTTTGTTAATGGCAAAACTATGACTGAAATATGATACTTCTCAATCCTTATGCATCTCCTATTCAACTATATTATCAACAACTAACATAAAAATCAATTACTGGTTACAAGTGACTTGGGTTTTTTGTTGTTGTTGTTCCTGAAGAATAATGGATGAAACTGACAACTTATAAAAATATCATCAATGTGTATATTCAGAAGTGAAAGAAGTACCAGGGAGGTTTTGTTATTATTATTATTTACTATGAATTCTATCACCAAGGCAAGGAAAATTTTAGATAAAATATGTAAAGAACGAACAGCATGCTATAAACAACCAACAGATCAAGGAAAAGAGTGAGGGAACTAAAAAAGTACCTTGAGAAAAATAAAAATATAACATACCAAAAGTTACAGGATACAGAAAAAGGAGCTCTAAGAGGGAAATTCATACAAATAAATGCCCAACACACACACACACACACACAGAGTTCTCAAATAAACAACCTAACTTTACACCTCACAAAACTATAAAAAAAACAAACAAAGCCCAAAATTAGTAGAAAAAAGAAAATAAAGATTAGAGCCAAAACAAAATAGAGACTAAAAAAAAAAAAAAAAAAAAAATCAATACAACTAAGAGCTGCTTTTTTTTTTGAAAGATAAAATTAACAAACCTATAGCTAGTTTCAACAAAAAAAAAGGAAAAAAAAAGAGAGAGAGAGGATGCAAACAAAATCTGAAATAAAAGACAATATATTACACCTGATAACACAAAATTAAAAAGAATCGTAAAGGACTACTATGAACAATTTTACACTAACAAATTGAACTAGAATGGGTAAACTCCTAGAAACATACAATCTACCAAGATTGAATCATGATGAAATAGAAAACCTGAACATACCTGTTACTAGTAAGGAGATTCGATAAGTAATCAAAAAATCTGGTGAATTCTCTTAAACATTAAACATTAAAAGAAGAATACCAAAACTTCTCAAACACTTCCAAAAAAATAGAAGAGAGGGAAACTATTCCAAACTCATTTTACAAGGCCAGCATTAGGCTGAAATAAAAATCAAACAAGGATGCCACAAGAAAAGAAAATATCCCTGAAGGACACAGATGCAAAGATTCTCAAGAAAATATTAGCAAACCAATTTCAATAATACATTCAGAGATCATATACCATGATCAAGTGGAATTTATTCTATGTATGCAAAGATGGTTCAACATCCCCAAATCAGTCAAAGTGATACATTGTATTAACAACAACAACAAAAAAAAAAAAGATAAAAATCATGAGATCATATCAATAGATGCAGGAAAAAGAAAGAATTTGACAAAATTCAACATCCATTTATGATAAAAAAAAAAAAACAACTCTCATCAATGCATGCATGTATAGAGAAAAGGTACCTCAGCATAATGTAGGCCTGATATGGCAAGCCAACAGCTAACATCTTGCTCAATAGTAAAAAGCTGAAAGCTTTACTTTTAAAATTAGAAACAAAACAAGGATGCCCACTCTCACCACTTTTATTCAACATAGTATTGAAAGTCCTAGCCAGGGCAATTAGACAAGAAAAACAATAAATAGTATCTAAATTGGAAAGGGAGAAGTAAAACCATCACTATTAACATGTATAGAAAACCCTAAAGACTGCATCAAAAAGTTCTTAGAATAAACAAATTCAGTAAAGTTGCAAAATTTAAAATGAAAATGGACAAATCTGTTGCATTTTCATACATTAATAATAACTATCAAAATGAGAAATTAGGAAAACAATCCTATTTACAATTGCATCAAATAGAATAACATAGCTAAGAATAAATTTCACCAAGAAGATAAAAAACCTGCATATTGAAAACTACAGACATCAATGAGAAAAGAAAAAAAAAACTGAAAAAGACACAAATATATGGGAATCTATTCCATGATCATGGGTTAAAAGAATTAGAATTGTTAAAATGTCCTTACTCCCCAAATCAATCTCTACAATGCAATTCTTATCAACATTCCAATGGCATTTTTTAGAGAAATAAAACAAATAATCCTAAAATTTGTATAAAATAATAAAAGACCCTGACTAGCCAAAGCGATCTTGAAAAGAGAAAACAAAACTGGAGGCAACATGTTCCCTTATTTCAAATTATATTTCAAAGCTATAGTAATCGAGACAGTCTGATACTGACATAATAAAACAGACATAAAGATCAATGGAACAGAATAGAGAGCCCAGAAATACACCTGTGCATATATGGTTAGTTAAAAGAATATATAATGGGGAAAGGACAGTCTCCTCAATAAATGGTGCTGGGAAAAGTGGTCAGTCACATGCAAAAGAAGGAAACTGGACCACTATCTTATACCATACAAAAAAAAATTGGGACAACTGTAATATCATAATCAATAAAATATATTTTAAAATTAACTAAAAATAGATTAAAGACATGAACTTAAGACTGAAAATGTAAAATTCCTAGAAGAAAACAAAGGCAGTAAGTTTCTTCACATAGGGCTTGGCAATGATTTTTTAATTGGACATCAAAAACAAAACTAATAAAAGCAAAACTAAACAAGTGGGACTACATCAAACTATAAAGTTTCTACACAGTCAAGGAAACCATCAACATAATGAAAAAGCAACCTACTGAATAGGAGAAGATATTTTCAAAACATATACTCGTCGTCGTCGGCAGCCGTCCGTCTCGAGAGACGATGGTGTAGCTTCTTAAGAGTCTATCTGCACCGCCGAGAATGGCTGTGCAGTCCGACTCGGGAGTGACATGGTATCTGTCTCCTCCCGTGTTGAATCGACATCTTGTGATGACGCTGAAGCTACAGAGCCTGGGCAGGGTAATATGGAGGGTCTGCTGTTGCCCATGCAGCAGACCCCCCCTCTCTTCGCAGCTGAAGGGTCCAAGGGAAAGACGGAGTCGATACAGCTTGGGTTCAGGTGCGCCGCAGGAGTTGCCGGTGTTGACTACAACGTCAAACCGCCTTAGGGACTCCGGCTCCGGATTTTCTGTCGGGGTTTACTCCCTTAGCCTTTCCCCTGAAGAGGTATGCCGCAAGGCAGCGGAGGTTTTTTGGAGTCAGAGTTTTCCTTCTCTGATGTACCCTGACTGGAAGATCGAACCAGCGACACTTAGCTCGCAGGCCGACGCTCAATCCACTGAGCTAAACCAGCCAGGGCAAAACATATACTAACAATAGGGTAATATACTAAATATATAAGTAACTCATACAACTGAATAGCCAAAAACAAATTTTGACTTAAAAATGTGCAGAAGATCTGAATAGCCATTTTTCCAAAGGAGACATACAGAGGGCCAACTAGTACATGAAAGATGTTCAACAACGTTAATCATAAAGAAAATGCAAACCAAAATCACAATGAGGTATCACCTCACACATGCTTGGACATGACTATACATCCTATAAGAGTGGATGTTAAGAAAAAGACTAGAACTAGCAAGTGTTGGCAAGGACGTGGAGAAAAGGGAACCATTGTGCAGTGTTGGTGGAAATATAAATTTGTGAAGCCACTATAAAAAAGTATGGAAGTTCCTTAAAAATTAAAAATAGAACTACCATATGATCCAGCAATTCTATTTCTGGGTATTCATCTGAAGAATATGAAAACACTACTTCAGAAAGATATACACATCCGTATGTTAACTGCAGCAATATTTACAATAATCAAGACATAGAAACAACCTGAGTACCTACTGATAGATGAATGGCTATGCATACGCGCGCGCGAACACACACACACACACACACACACACACACACACACACTGAAATTGTTCAGCTATAAGAAAAAGAGAAAACTCTTGGGATTAGAAATGGATAAACCTTGAGGGCATTACACTAAACAAAATAAGTCAGATAGAGGAAGACAAATAGATGATGGCTCTTATATGTGGAATCTCAAATATCTATCTATATACATATATATATATATATATATGCATGTAGATAGATAGATAGATAGATAGGTAAAGATCATAGATATAGAGAACAAATTAGTGGTTGCCAGAGGCAGGGATGGAAGGTAGGAGAAATGGGTGAACATTTCTTTTGTTGTTTATTTGTTTGAATAAATTCAACTAAAAAATCGATATAAAGCCCTAAGCACAATATAAAGGAGAAAGAAGAGAAAACTAACTTAAAATTAAATACAGGCATGCCTCATTTCATTGTGCTTTGCTTTATTGTGCCTCAGAGATACTACATTTTCATCAATATAAAGGCAAGACACAATGAGCAAAATGATTACCACTCTCTGAAGGTTCAGATGATGATTATAAGTTTTTATCAATAAAGCATTTTTAAATTCAAGTATTATCATTGTTTTTGAGACGATGTTATTGCACACTTAACAGTCATTTATAACTTTTATATTCACTGGGAAACTAAAAAATTCGTGTGACTTGCTTTATTGCAATATTCACTTTATTGCAGTGGTCTGGAACCAAACCTGCAGCGTCTCTGAGGTATGTCTGTAATAAGTATTCATATGTCTAAATGTTTGGACATGACTATATATACTAGAAGACTGTGTTAAATAGTCAGAGCTTGCACCTATATATAAAACACATATATACATATAAAATGATCATTCATCTATCAGCTAGAAGTGATATATTGGTGAACTAAATTTCAAAAATGAATTGTTCTCAGTAAAATATTTTCTAAAACAGCAAATAATTCTTGCTATAAATTTCTAAAAATATACATAAAACATTCTTCCCTTGAAAAAAATTAAAGAAAATGAGCAAATGTAATGACCAGTATCAAAGATGACTCCAAATCACACACAGGGATCTGAGCCAAAACCATGAATAGATGGGTAAGCTCTCTAAGACAAAGAATATATACAATCAAAAAATAGTTGACCACTATTATGTAATCTCAAATCTGTTGTGAGCTCACAAACTAAAAATTCCAGTATCATGTTATATATAGCTCTATGGTATGTATCCAGCATGTTGCTTATATCTCCACAATACTATTTTATAATTCATATTTATCTAGCATCCCTCACATCAATAGTTTCAGAAATTTCCAGCCATATATTTGAAAAATAAATATGCATATGTAATTTGTTCTTACTCCCCAAAATTTTTTCTATAGCTGTCTGTTATTAACTTGATTACTCCAATTTTTCAAGATCATTTGAAAGAGTTGAGAAATGCATTAAGGTGAATGCTTGCATCAAACTACTGTCATCAGCAAACTTAGACACATAAAATGTGGTCAGTTCCCCTTCCTGGCTCTTATCCTCCCCTGTGCCCAGTACCCTCCACTTTTGTTGCTGTCCCTGCTCTGGAAAAAAATGTTCTAATATTAGTCCTTTGCTCCTTCAATTCCTTTTCCTGAGGATTTTGAATTTTATTTTCCAGCCTTATTAAGTTATAATCAACAAAACTGTATATCGTTAAGGTGTTCAGTGTGATTTTTTAAAATACGTATACATTGTAAAATGATTATCACAATAAAGCTAATAAATGTGTCCATCACCACAAAAAAAAAAACATTTAGACACATGATTTCAACACATAAAGACATTACTGTAATTTATAAACAATACAAAAATAAGCAAAAATGACCAAAAGCTTACATAATAACAACTTGGCACAGTACACACAGCATTCTACTCCTTGGAGAAACTGATGAGCAAATAAACTGACAGGAAAGTTTTTTTTAAGGTACAAAATATGTCATAAAGTCATAGAATACCTGCAGGTAGATATTCCATACCACTAACATTATAAAATTATTTTTCCATTTTAATTGATGCTTATAATGCTGACCTCAACACTACAAAATTATTAAGGATTTCCATATTCTAAAAATCATTACTGCTTCATAGTTTTAGTGCTGGATCCATTTCAGGGTATTCTTATTCTTTGACAAATGCAAATTCATACATGAAAATTTATGATAACCCATTTTGTTTTAAAAATCTTTTTAACAATCCAGTACAGCACTTGGTCTTCAATATTTTTTGATGAATGCTGAATTCACCAATTTAAGAAATGATCTCCGGAAAACTATTTTGAAAGCTGGTATCAAGAGTGGAATGGTACCACACCCTTGCCCCATAAAACATCTAGAGCAGTACTCAGTACTCAGTACTCAGGTAATGTCCTCCAAAATAGAATTGGACTCAATCTTTGTATTTTTAGTAACACTGTATGCTTCAGAACAGACCTAAAAAATAGGACTGGGTCAATTCTGAGTAAAGGAAGGCTTGAGATTCATATTCATTTGGCAGACCACTAAGCATCTCACTTGAAGCTGATTTCATTTTTCAAAGTGCACTATAAGATTATAATGCCTTCTATGTTCTGCCTTCCTGGATTCTATCTCAACAGAAGACTTTCAGGTTCAAACTGCCTGACGTGAGAGGCTGTACAATATATAGCTTTGCTGACCAGGTGGGAAATCTCCACAAATTAGCTGTCTATTATCTAACACCAGTTGAACAGCTGGGGTCATAGAGCAAACACTGTTATCTAGTGCCCACAGATCATTCAATTGACCACACAGCCTACCTGCACTCCAGGTGCTAGCTGGCTCTTAATTGTGAATTTTCAGCTATCCAGTTCCTATCAAAAGTCCAGCTAAGGTGATAGATATTCCAGGGGGAGAGACTTGAAGACACTTCTCAAGTACATCTTGGTAGTGGGTTAGATTACTGGAAGCTACATACTGTTATTATTACTCCGGGTCTTTGTAGAAACATCAGGACCTTGATTTTTTTTTTTTTTTAATTCAAGGCCCCATGTATGAAATAGACATGCAAAGAAATTCTCTGCACTGAATGGAAAACTATCAAAGACTCACTCACTATTTTGTGCAATAGCCCTCATTTAAGGAACCACACAATAAAATTATCTGATCTCAGAATTAGGAAGAATGCTTTCAATAACAGCTGTGTCTCAATACTCTGCCATTTTTCTCCCCTTAGCTATAAGGATAATTGGAACTAAAGTACTTTATACTCAGATCATTACCTGGCATTGTCCTAGGCTTCCCTCCTTGTTTACTTGGAGCTTATATTTTTACCCTCATCTTAATGGTAGTGGGATAGCTGCACTTCTTACTGTAAGCTGCAAGTGCTTTCAGTAATAGTCCCTTAATGATAAGTATGTAAAACTTCACTATGTGTTCGAAACCTTTAAATTAATTTATATAAATAAAAATAAAAATATTTCAAATGCCACATATGTATAAGCATTTTCTTACCAAAACAAATATTCAATATAGTGAAAATGCAATAAAATGTACATAAAATGTTTTCAAATGAATGAACTTTAGTATTCTTTTACCGACTGGCTTATTTCACTTAGCATAATCTCGAGCTCCATCGATCCTATCACAAAAGGCTGGAGTTCCTTCTTTCTTTCTTCTGCATAGTATTCCATTGAGTAAATGTACCACAGTTTTTTTGATCTGGGGGGTAGGGAGATAATGGTGGAAAGAAGAGGAAGGAACTAGACAAAGAACATGTGTGAATGACCCATGGACAAGGGACAGGGACAACAGTGTGGGAATTGACTGTGGGAGTGATGGAGGGGATGGGTGGAGGAGGGCAAAGTTGTAAAAATTGGGACAAATGTAATAGAATAACAAATTGATTTAATAAAAAAAATTTATATTCCATTAAGAAATCCATTTATAGTCCTGGCTGCTGTGGCTCAGTGGATTGAGCATTGGCCTGCAAGCCAAGTGTCGCTGGTTCGATTCCCAGTCAGGGCATATAACTAGGTTGCACGTCAGGTCCCCAGTTAGGGGCGCAAGTGAGAGGCAACCACACAGTGATGTTTCTCTCCCTCTCTTTCTCCTTTCCCCTCTCTCTAAAAATAAAATTAAAACCAACAAATAAATAAATAATTTTTTAAAAGAATTAAAAAAAATCCATTTAATTAGCAGTTTCTTCTATTATGAGCAATAATATTGGATCTGCCTTAAAGTTGTGTTTTAAAGCTAAAATTACATAATTAAAAAATCCAATGTCAATATATATGGTACCAACTTAGCCATATGAGCATAGATATGGTTGCTGTTATTTCAAATTATTGCTCAACATTTTAAAAGAAAGCATGAAACTTAACATAAGTGCACTAAATGCACTACTGTCTGTCCTATGTAAAAATGTACTAGGAGCTCCTAAAATGATTTATGCATTTAAAAGTTAAAGTAAACAAATTTAAAATACCAATAGTAAACAACCCTGCTTTAGTAATACTGCTTTATGAGATGTGCTCAAGTCCTGGTCACATTTCTGCATCACACAAAAATTGTTCTCATTATTCCATTTTTCATAGGTAGACCAATGCAAAATGTTCTAAGTGTATTGATCTGCACCTACCTTTATATTAACCTTCTAAGTAGTGTTGGTTCCTTTGCTGAGTTTTTAATCATTTTAATACAAGCTGTTTAAACATTTATTAACATCCATAATTCAGAAAGTGCTTTCTATTCCTAATTATTACTGTCAATAGCAATTTCATTACAATGATTATGTTAAAATGCACATTTGTTAATGCACAAGAAAAATGTTTAAATCTAAAGGGAAGTTAGAAAATATCAAGTAAAAACAATGTTCTAGATGTAATACAAATGATTACACATATATCAACTCTAAAGGATATTTTGTTTTCACCTGCTTAAAGACATAGATTGAGGAAGCTATCAGTGCACAAAGTGAACATACACACTTTGCCATGAGTTTGGCAGATCAACCACTAAGATTCCAAGTAAAAAAAGAAAAAAAATTGCTAGTGAGGTAAAATACCCCTTAAGCTATTAGGCAGTTTCACAACAACTCTGCAAACAATTCTACACAATCACAACTCTCTGGTACTATTCTTCAAACCAGTATTTGCTGTTTTGTGTCATGTGTTGAGAAACCTTATTCACAATGATTTATTGCTATACATTTCTTTGGATCGTCATAGAATATATTGACAAATACTTATAAATCCTTTAATGGGTTGGCTGGCAATATAATTGTCCTAACTCATTGGTCATTTCTCAGCAGGTACTGCTTCCTTTCATAAACTTCAGTAAAGGAATATGAACAAAATTCTGTAAGTAAAACAACCCTCATTCTAAAACACATAGTTCATGGTATATGCAGAGCCTAATGCAATTTGTGATAGCAGATTGAGATTTATTTTATAGTCAAATTTCATGGATTTTTAGGGTGTTAATAGAGTTATAAACATTCAATTTCATTAATTTAACATGTAACAGTAAAAAGACAATTGCGTAAAGCATGTCATATAGTCTGTAGCTTATTACTATAGTTCAAATCAAAGGAGCAGTTTACATTCCTGTTTGGAGGAAGTTAGCTTCATTCTTTTGCTCTGATTACATCTAAAAATGCATAGCTGCAAAATAATGCCAGATTTATGCAAATTCATTCTCACTGCTAGAGAAGCATCGGTTGTTATTTATGATGGGTCAATATCCACATCAAATCACATATTACTATACCCAAATTATATCCTACCTGCCATTATGAAACAATAAGAGGGCAAGAGTGCTCCTTCCCCAGGGGAGTCTAAAATCTAAAGGAGAAAAGCAGACATACATACATGAAACTATTATAGCACATAAGCAGGTGCAGGTGAATAGAGTACAAAACAACTGTTGAAGGAAATTTGTAGTAAGGGAGTGATTTGGGATATAACCAGTTAATGGTTTATAAAAAGATTTTAAAATATTTTCCTTTAGAAGAAAGTAATATAATGAAATAACTTTCTTAGAGCCTTTATCATCTGAATGAATAAATATCATAAGAATTTTAAATTTTTTACTGTTTAATATTTGAAATGATTGTGCTTTGAAAATGTTTAGCAAAGCTATCAGTGTGTGTTTGTGTGTGTGTGTTCATTAATTTATTATTTTAGTAGGGGCTGAACCAAAATAAACCAGTTAAAACTATTATAGGGAAGAAAACCAGCCATGAGAGGGCAAATGCCAAGATTCTAATGAACATCAGGTTAGAAAAATAACTGTTATGTAACACACTTGGAAATTGCTTTCTTCAATATTTTAAAGGAAATTATAAATACCTGCCTGGCATTGATTAAATATAATACTTATAAATGCAAGAAAACAATGGAATTCTAAGAAATCTTTCAGTCTTACAGAGGAAAATTTTTCTTATTCTTTAAAATCATTTCTAAAAACTAATCTAGTTCCAATAACAAATGTAATAAGATAGGAATTAAGCAAGCGAGAACATAAAACATAGAAGTTTACAGCGAGAAGGCTCCAGTCTCATTTACATGTGGTGAAACTGTAGCTCAAAGATGTCACTTGCTGATTGGACTAAAATTGCAGAAAGTGAAAGATCTAGGACTAGAAATCAGCTCTCATGACTGACATTCTAGTGTGCTTCTATCTTATAACAGGCTGTCTCTCAGAATTTAGAACAACAGAAAGATTTTCTTTATAAAGGGAATGAGGCAAAAAAAATAATAATTTCATTAAGGAGTTATACATAAAAGTAGATCTAGCAGTAGTGTATAGTTCTACTTTTTTAAACATCTTGAACTAGTTAATTTTTTACCTAGACAGAATTTAGCTTAATTTTGTTATTTCAAGGGCTTGAAGGATAACTCTCCTATGCACAAGTGCAGTAGGCTGAATATCATCTATATAGAAAGCAGAATACGACCTTATTTGGAAGTAGGGTATTTACAGATATAGTTAAGGGTAGAGATAACATCTTACTGGATTAGGGAAAGCCTTAAATCCAGTTAAAAGTGTTCTTATGCTAGACACAGAAAGGACACAAAGATACATAGAGGAGATATGACAAGGGAGATAGGTTTAGAAGTACACTGCCCTAAGCCAAGGACTGCCAGAAGCTGGAGGTAGCAAGGAAAGATCCTCGCCTAGAGTCTGAGAAGGGACCTTCCTGCCAAAACTTTGATATCAGACTTCTGGCCACCTTAACTGTAAAAGGAGAAATTTCATTTTTGTTTTTTTTTAAAGATTTCATTTATTTTATTTTTAGAGATAGGGGAAGGGAAGGAGAAAGAGAGGGATAGAAACATCAATGTGTGGTTGCCTCTCACTCGTGTGCCCTCAACTGGGGACCTGGCCCGCAACCACACATATGCCCTGAATGGGAACCAAACTGGTGACCCTTTGGTTTGCAGGCCAGTGCTCAATCCACTGAGCCACAACAGACAGGTTTTTTTATTCTTTTAAGTTACCCAGTTTTTTGATAACTGTTATGGAAGTTCTAGGAAACTAAAACAATAATATTAAATGGTTCCTGTTGAATTTCAAGGGTTATTTACTGTTATATAAGCCATTATGCATTCAAGGTGATTTATCCTTTTATAGACTATTTTTCTTTTCTTTGTTTTCTGTGTTATATAAACTATTCTCATTCTTGGTCTGTTCTTACACCGGTTTCCTCCTTTTCTGATTTTTTGTTGTTGTTTCATAGCTCTTCTTTGCTTATTAGTTTCTATACAAAAGGAAGACTATTTAGTTGTTTGCTGTGTTGTTTTGATTACTTGTTTTTTGGTTTCTATGAGGGAGATTTAAATGAGGGGATGGTCAGATAACAATATCCATAGCTGTTGGTGGGTTTAAATCTGATAGAAATAGAAGATGTAGTTTAGACTATGAAATGGTTATAAGCATTTTTAAGAATAAAATAAGGTGTTTTTTTTTTTTTTTTTTTTTAATTTGGAAACTCTGGGTTTTGAGCAAGTCAAACAAGTTTCTTTCCTGTAGGACTTTTAAAAGACTTAAAAAAATGGTAATGTTCACTGTGCACTCCCAAGAGGGGAAAAGGCACTACACCTCCAGAACTTATTTAACCATGTAATGTAGACACAAATCCTACCACCATCATTTCTCCAGTTTTTTGAAGGGTAGGTTGAGGAGAGTATGCCCTTACCAGGAAGGAAGATTTTTGGACCAGAGTCTACTGGTAGGTAAGTCTAAGGAGAGACCACTGCTTGGAGGTGGCATACTAGAATTTGGAAAGAATTCTCAGGATACTCAAAGGAAAAATAAGGACACTGGTGCCCCTTGTTTTTCCTCTTCTTTCCAAAACACACACATACACACATGCAAACTAGAGACACTTCATGGTAGCAATGTTACTTTTTCCCATTTACTCAACTTGTAATGCCACAAGGGATAATGTTAAAATCTGAATATACAGGATGAATAAAATAATCCTTAACCTTCAGGAGATTTCCTTACAATAACTTTCCTTCTCATCTTATTAAAGTTATTGTGCTGGCCGATGCCTCACAAGTTCATATCCCCTGCTTAGGGGAACACTCCCCAAAGTCACCTTCTGAGGTAACAGTCCAAGGGACTGCCACCCTCTCCCTTACCAAAGGAATCTGACTCAATCAGGGATGGTGGAGCCTGAATTGTCATGTGATAAGCACTTAAGCTGGCCTGCAGAGTGAGCTGGCCTCACATAAAAAGCTTTGCCCAAGCAGAACCAAACGGGGACCAGCATCACCCCATTAAGAATCTCACCTGGGCAATACAGAAAAGGCCAGGAAGTTAATATCATGAAAGGAAGCTGATAATGGGACTAATTAGGGTGACGTACCATGAATTTCTGCTGCTGAGGTAAGGGAGGCTCATGACAAAAATAATCAGGCTCTAGGACTACCTCGGGATTTCAAATGACCCTCTATATCAGCCTCCAAGAAGCACAGCTATACAACTGTCACTGGAATTCCAGTGAGATTTCTAGCTCCCTGTTTCCACACAGAGTTATTCTTTAAAAATCTAGGACAAGTCATGCCATTATTCTCTCAAAACTAACAGCTTCCCAGCTCTCTCAGAGTAAAAGCCAAAGTCTTTCCAATGGTTCCCAAGACTCTACATTGTCTGCCTCCATCCCACTGGGCTCTTTGACATTCCTGAACAGGGCAAGCATTTGCTCTTGCTGTTTCCTGTTTCTAACTATGTTCTCTCTCCAGTGAACCACATAGCTCATTCTCACACTTCCTTCAGACCTCTGCTCAAATACCATTAAAGTCAAGGAGGCCTGCACTGACCATCTGATATAAATAAAATTATTTGAGTTTAAAATTATTTGAGTTCCTGCCCTGGCCGGGTAGTTCAGTTGGTTAGAGCATCATCCCAATATGTCAAGATTGAGCACCGGCTCTCTAGTCAGGGCACATACAACAATTAACCAATGAACACATAAATAAGTGGAACAACAAATCAATGTTTCCCTTTCTTTATTTTTTCCTATGTCTTTCCCTCCTTCTCTTTCTGCATTTCTCTAAATGAATAAAAAAAATATTTTAATTATCTGACTTCTCTTACTAGAATGTAAGATCCATATGGACAAGAATTTTTTTTTTGTTACTCCTTTATGGGCTATCCCTCTGGTATGTAAAAACAAACCACATAATATTAGGTGTTATTCATTGAATTACTCCAGTTATTACCAAAGACAACTAACTCTTAATTGTATAATAGTAAAAAATATTTTCTTAATTTATCATGTAGTAATAAATGGATATAAATATCATACAGATGACATCTGAATTACTACAGGTACTATACCTAATGCACAGGGCAAATAAGTCCCAAATTTCACTATACAGATCCATGTGGTCATCAGAAAAAGAGACTTTTCAATGCAATGATATATATTCTAAAGATATCACACTTCAAAAAAATAGCATTGGTTTAGAGAACATGTAGACTTTCAGATGATTTTTAATCAGTGAAAATACAGTCTCAAAAAGTATTATAGTATCATTAAAGTTAATCTAAGTTATATGGCTGAGTTTTCTACAACAATAAAATACAGTTTTGTATATTGAACTGGTAGGTGAGTTCACATCTGTTTTTATATCTTCATACCTTTTGCTGTAAGATTTCATAGTGGATTTTTAAAAATGAAGTCAGATAAATTTTAATGTAAGAAATAATGTCAAAATATTTAGTATGTGACAAGAGTGAAAGAGGATATTTTGAAAGATGTTCCTTATTGTGAGGAGGAATAAAAAAAGTGGTCTGAAGACACACTGTCTGAGTTGGAATCTCAGCTCTGACACTTAGTAGCCATTTAACATTAAAATGGAGAAAATTACCTAAACTTTCTAAACATCAATTTTCTCATCTATAAAATGAGAACAATACTACTACTAATAATAAAGACAACCTGGTTGAATGTATGTACTTCAAGTTCTTAGAACATTTCCTGGGGGATAATGAATGCTATACAGTGTTCCTTATTATTATTTTTTTAATGTTTAAGACTTCCATGAAGGCATTTGGAGACAGAATTTGAATTTAAAGAAAGAGTCTGAGCTGGAAATATAAATCTAGGTATAACAGGGAAGGATGAATGGACATACACACCCACACACACACTCTTAAAACAGTGTCTATCAGGTAAATACTATGAAATGTTAAAATATTCACATGATAGTGTGCAGATGATGTTTTATTGAATTGTATACTTGAAACCTATATGATTTTCCAAACCAAGGTCAGCCCAATAAATTCAATTAAAATGGTAATTATTATTTTAATATTATTCAGTTATTGTTATTTTAATGACCATTTTAGAAGTCAATTGAATTTAAGCTATCAAAATTAAACTTAACATTAAATGCATAGAGTAGGTCTGATGAATGCAAATTCTTGATGATTATCATTTTTGACTCATCATAATAAAAAGCAGATTGAAATTTTTTAAAAGCCAATAATTTATATTTCTCAGATTATACTCAAAGTCTATTATTACCAGGTAAAAGTAATACTCAACATTTTTACTAACATTTATGACAAGCTTTTCAAATTTATTTTTTCAGTTAATTTAGAATCAACTTTAATATAAGTGCATATATTTCACATGCCTAGGAGCCATAGAAAAACAACCCTGAGTAGACTGTAGTCATCAACTAAGTTCTTCAGATTCCTTAGGCTTAAATATTCCTGCCCAAAATAGTTGATAATATTTCCCCAGGATCTGTATCTTATCCTCAAAGGTTTGGCTCACATAAAAAGCACAACTGGCAAGGAAGGGGAACACAAGACAAGTAATTCACTATCTAAACATAATTGAAAAAGAAGTATTCATGAAGGTGGTTTAAAGTGAATTTTTAAAAATCTCCTATCACTAACATGCACCAAATGTGCATGTATAAAATATTCTAATAATTATATTCTGCTTAAAAATGTTGATTTCAACTCATATTACAGTTAGCCCTATTTACTATTTTTCCACTGCAGTCCCTTACCTGCAGCAGAATCCCAGGAAGGCACATGATTCCATTCAGAAGAATAAGAGGGAGATGGGTACTAGAATATTAACAAACCTTAAAAGGTCCCCAAGGAATATACATGGACAGTTCCCCTCAGGATGGGGAGAAAAAGGGGATGGTACTGGGCCTTAAATTCAGGTGTAGGTATCACATCAGTTCCCAGGCACAAAGGCAGCCCCCAAAAACTTTGTTTTTCTTCCTTTTTTTTTCTTTGCCTTTTTTCTCATTCTGATGGAATATTTCTAGAGTAGAGGAAAAAACGTGGATACCCATCCAAGGGCCAGTTGAATAAACTTGGACTATAAAGTCATAAAAATATCAGATTTTAAACTCAGGTTTCATGCCTTTTTATAAACAATATCACAAAAAAAAATTATGTTTCCTGGACTATTTCTTTCTGTATTCAGACTCTGAGGAAGGAATATGCCCCTCATTTTTTCTCCCCCAGTATGATTTTCCCCAAAGTAAGTAACCTTTTCAACAGAGTATAAAAACAGGTTTATTGTATGTTAACCATTTGAGGTTTAAAGGTGCCACTTAATGATTTCTTTGCTCTTGAGGGGAAGAAAAGTAAAATTTATGCCTCAGAATGCTTAAGTAAGAATTGGTGGTTTTGTAAAGGCTGACAATGAGAGGCCATATTATGACTGTCTCCTTAACAGAACGGATTACTGGCAATGGTGCATTTAAAGGATTTTCTCTGTTTTTGCTGCATCTTTTTGTAACCAAGTAAGACAAATGATGCTTTATTTTTCTACCTGTTGTCTTCTCTAATGAAATAAAATTAGTAGCTTGGAAGATACCATCTTTAAGTATTACTGAGGGTTTACATCAACTTTTTTTAAGTCCCACATAGTAATATAATCTATACTACAATGCATTACTAAGACAAAGATATAACAGATGTTATTGGTATTACATAGAGAAGAGAAAAATTATTCTGGATAATTAAAACTATTATTCCTTTAAAAAAAGTTTTTTTTCAACTGTACTTAGAAAAAAAATCACTTAGAAAAAATCAAAATAAAGATTTTACAAAAATATTTTAATAAAATGTTCAAATAAATTTCAGTCAAACTTACTAAGCTTAATTCTCATATGATTAATTTTATTTGGTTGCCTAACCTATAAGAATAAAACCTTATTATATATAAAATAGAGCATATAGGACTATAGATAATTCTTTAGAACATCAAATTTACAGAAAGTCAGGCATCAATGTACCATGTAACTACAATAGATTGTAATTTAATCCAAATATCACATCTTATTTGAAATATCCATTAAACAATCACATTTTTGTACAAGCATTCAAAGATGACCTTGTTATTTAAACATAGTATAATCTTAATTTTTAAATAAACCTATGGTAAGAAAAGTAAATCAGTCAATAAACAGTGGAACTAAGCATTTGAATCCACACGTTTCTATCATTAACAAATTTAAATTAATTAATTGCTAGATTTAGCAAGAGATAACAATGACTATAATAAGCCAAATCCAAACAGAAAATAAGTTTAATGCAAAAACAACAGAATTTTTTTTGTCTCTTAGTTGGCTCTATGACTGCATCTGCTTTTGCTTAAATCATAAATATTTCAGAAACAAGAAGCTCCCATGCAACTAAATAATTTCCAACTTTTTTCTGTACCGTTTCCTCCCAAAAATTCATCTGATCAAGAGTGTTTTCATTTGCTTGATGGTAAAAACTGCAAAGTCCAATCAATTATCCATCACAATCTTCCTCTGAGCTTCAAATACTGTTAGAAAAACAGAAAAGTTCAAAACAGTTGGAAAAGCAGTGAGGTTCCAACACGATGCCAGTTGAGATCTTTTCTTCCTAAACGTCAACAGGTAAAACTTAGTCACAGTTGCAGTCAGGTGTCTTCAGGAAATGAAAAATCTTCTCGGCGCTTCAATCAGCAGATTTAAAATGCTCTCCATCCGCAGTAGGGTAGATATGGCTCTCGACCATCAGATATTCAAGGGCTTCCTCAATGGCGTTGATGCCGAGGCTGCGAAGCTCGGTCTGGATCTTGCAAATGCTCTTGCCTTCCTGTAGAGGGCACTCTTGAATTAAACACAACACCTCTTTCTGAATGGACTCGAGGCTGGTCACGTGGACCCTGATCCACTTTGGATGGAGCAAGAAGTGCACTTTGCACAAAGGCCACTTCCTGGGCTTTAGCCAGCATCATGTGCGAATTGACCACTTCCAGAATATGTGAGGTGAACTCATTAACGTCTTCCAGGATGCGGATCTGCAATACCTCAAGGATTTTCCCCTCTCCAATACCTCTGAGGATACCAAGCACTTTAGCATAAACTCCCACCAGGCATGGAGTCAGCTTCTGCTTTGCTTTACCTCTGCGTAGCCAGTGACGGCCGTCAATAGACTTGGTGGTCATATCATCAATCTTGTAAAGAATGTAGTCTGGCGCTCTCTCTGCCTTCCTAATGATCCCCAAGATTGAGACCTGGAAAACCACTATCCCCCTAACCTTGAAAACATAGTCAACCAGAGTGGCTGTGAGCAGCTGGTTCATACAACAAGGTACAATGTTCTCGATTCGAGCCCGGGATCTTGGAGCCTTCAGAACAGGAGCTGGGCCGCCCTGGGAGGGTGCGTCATTGTTGCCGCTGGTTCCCCTCACAGCAGAGAGGCCACCATGGCTCCCAAACCCATTCCTACTCATTTTAACGAAATCGCAGGCAGTTAAGTCCGTGGGACTTCGCTCTACTCAGTGAATTCCTCAAGTTAGCTTCTACTTCAACCGAGGGCTACCACTGAACGCATGGCTGGTGAGGACGTATGCAGCCTCACGTCACCCATGGATCCAATCAGCTACCAGAATACAGTTGCCTGTAGCCAGTCAGGATCTGCCAGCTTTTCTCCTGATCGCATAGTTCTTTGCAGTTGTCTAGTACTTGCAGGGCTACATTTTAAAAGGCCAGCGTATAATTTCAGGCCTTTCCTGCCATCTAATAAAAAGGCATTTTTGCTAACTTCCCCTGACCCTGCCATTCCTAAATTTCACAACTTTGTCCACAGTCAGTTCTTTTCCTTCCTTTTTTAAAAAAGATTTTATTTATTTATTTTTAGAGAAAGGGGAAAGGAGGGAGAAAGAGCAGGAGAGAAACATAGATATGCCAGAGAAAATGAAACGTGTCCATCAGTTGCGTCTCGCAACCCCCTACGGGGGGCCCGCCTACCTGTAATCCAGGGATGTGCTCTGACCCCAGTGGAACTTGGGTTTGCAGGACAAGACCCAACCCACTGAGTCACACCAGTAAGGACTTCTACAGTCACTTCTTAAAGATTAATTTCTTCACTCATTGAATCAGTTAACCATTCCAAAGAAATTTGAAAGGACGCAAGTGCACTATAATAGAGTGTTGTAGGTTATGTGAGGGGAAGAAGAGTTGAGGGTGATAGGGGGATGGGGTGGTGAGGGCGTAAACCACCACCATGGTTACTGTTATGAAATAACTCAAATATTTGTTCAAATTATTAAACAGGAAGCATATTTCTTATAGTCCCTTTTTACAGATTAATTTTTGACTCGTTCAACTAGTTAACCATTCAAAAGAAATTTTGGAACACTAAAATGCACTGTGGCAGAGTGCTGTAGGTCACATAGGGATGAAGGAGGCAGGGGCATGAGGGTAGCTAGTTGGTGAAGGGCGACTAGAAGGAAAGGATTGAAGGATGGGGGAGCAGGGTGGATATGGCATGGGGTATCACCACAATAGGTTACTATTCTCAAATAATTCACATACTATTCAAATCATTAAAACCAGAGGCACTCTGGAAAAAACAGCAAGATAGCCACATTTGAATGATTGTATTGAAATGTAAGTTCATCTTACCACTTCCTCTTTGAAGTTATTATTGTAGAATTATAATTTTCCAGTTTTTCTGCTAAATGCATATAGATAAAAATAAATATAGCTGACCTGGCTGGGGGGCTCAGTTTGTTGGATCACCCCAACAACAAAAGCAACAAAAGGTTGAGGTTGGCCTCCCCACACCCCCTCTCCATGGGGCACTGGAGGCAACCCATAAATGTTTCTTTCTCTCTCCCCCCCTCTTCCTTTCTCTCTCTTTCTCTTTCTTTCTCTCTCTCTCTCTCTCTCTCTCTCTCTCTCTAAAAGCATAACTTTGAAAGAGGATTTTTAAAAATAGAATTAAAAAGATAGATTAATAGATAAATTTGACCCTTGAACAACACAGTTTCACATATACTTGTGCAGTTCAAACCTGTACTGTTCAAGGGTCAACTGGCACTGGGAATCCAGGTTATGCAGATAGTTAAGTTATAAGCCAATTTTCTAGTCAGCTGGCAGTGGGCACACCTACCCCCCATGTTGTTCAAGAATCAATGGTAGTATGGTATATTTGAATTTATACATAAATACCAAGGAAATGACTGAGCTCTAAATTATTTTCAAGGCTCTATAGCTAGGTCAGAGAAGATGTGACCCCATTATATGTTATGAAAAACATGTATAAAATCAAAATTTGATTTCTGTATACTCATGCATTAATTTCTGAACTTAAGAGGGCAGCAATTGTGTAAGTAGATCCCAATGTATTTTCATATTGAACTGATAATCTATGTTCCATATAAAAATATTTTATTTTTTGGTATAATTTAAAGGTTCTTTATGATTAATATAGGAACATCAGTTACTGGAATACGCCATTGTCAAGAAACTTGTTGAAAATTCCTTTTCAACAATTTTGAACACTTTATTAATGCTTTCTCTTACTTCTTTTATTGGTTAAAATAATCAAATTTTTGCTATCCCAAATTACAGAAACGTGTAAGTAGTATATCTAAAATGTGTTAAATATAAAATTATATTTACTTCTCAAATTAAAAAATAAATAATATCATAGAGCCAATACAAGGGGGGGGGTGCCAAAAAATATCACTGGAATTTCTTTACAAAAAATTGTTTATTTATTCTTACATGTTTAAACTTCAATCACCTCCAAAGCGCTCTCCATTTGATGCAACACACCTATGGAGATGTTTTTTCCACTGCTCAAAACCATTTTTGAAATAATCGATTTTGATGACTTTTAGTGCTTCTGCCCTTTTTTGTTTCACCTTTTTCACAACAGCAAAACATTTTCCTTTGAGCACTTTTTTCATCCGGGGAAACAAAAAAAAAATTTTGCTCAAGGTGAGATCAGGTGAATAAGAAGGGTAGGTCATACGGGTCATGCAGTTTTTGGTCCAAAATTACTGAACAGTCAGCACAGTGTGGGCAGGTGCACTCATAAATAACTGATTATGAAATGGGCAAACACAATGAAAGAGTTTTCCAAAAAAATTCACTGAAGCCAAATACAGCCTCTCACAATAATGCCACTTGGTACACTTATACAGATGGATTCCTAGAACGCTCACCTAGCAGGGAAAGTATATACAACAAGGGGTCCTCCCTCCAGACGCTAATTCCAGGTTTTGTGCCCTTCTCCAAAAACTGAATTTGTTTTACAAATAAATTACCTGAGTACCGAGATTTCCATGTAAATGTGCATATTCAACTTTTGGATCCATGTTTATATAATCAAAGATGAATTAAACATATAAGTAATATTTGTATTCTTAAAACTGAACAGTATTAGAGATCAGATTAACTACACTTTTTAAATGCTTACACCCTCATATTAGACACTGCTGTTTTATTATATTAGGTAGCATCAGACTTCTGGTTAGAAAATCTTCAGGTTCAAATGATATGACTGATTATATTCCCAACAATTATATACAGTATAAATTGTATGAATCATATCAAAACAAATAAGAACCACCTACCTGACAGGATTGCTGGTTAAAGAAACCCTCAGAGATTCTAGGCAGTTAAGAAGTTTCTCATCTGAAATACCAGATCGTAATTCATGAACATATTCTTGTGAAGACAGGGTGCATTCATGTTTGCTGTTTTTCAGTCCTCCCTATTTAAGAAAAGGATAGCAGTTAAGACAAACCACATATTTTTGTAAAACTTTTAAAATAAAATAATGCACAGATTTAAGATATTAAGATTTTACTGTGTAAAATTATGTGAAGGTGAAGAGTGCTAGGCCCTTAAAAATCCACAGTCATAGAACTGATGCGGTAAAATCATGTTGGACATATCTCAACACTCTCCCTAGCCTCATTTAAAAGAAAATCACACTGCTGGTGCTCATGACCTAAATGGAATATGGAATTGAGTTGCTCTGACAGGAACGCATAAATTTACAATCCAGGCATTAGGATTAACATTAGCTGCTCCTAAACTCACAGGATGAACATTTAGCAATCATCTTATTAATTTTCCTAGCTAAGGTATTTATATTCTATTCCACAAAACACAGTGAATAAAATTTAATATAAAGCATTATACATTATCCACATTTATTGAAATATCAGGGGCTTCCAGTCAAGATGGAGGCTTAGACTGACACGCTCTGTCTCCCTCCACAACCGAGTGGGAATACAACTACATCAAAACCAAAGATAACCAGAAATTCCAGAAAATAAAACTACATGGAAGCCCAACATATAAAGTTATAAACCAGCGGTGCTCGTCTGGACGGGTTGGAGGGGCAAAATCGGACTCAGGACAGAAATCTCAGGCTGTGCTTTCCGTGATAGCAGTGGGGATAATGGCGGGACTGTGAGAAATGCCAGGGGAGCAATCCTGGCCGCAGTCGAGACCCGACAGTTCACAATTCCAATACTGGGGAAGGGAGACCCCCCCCATTGCCTTGGACAGTGAGGCCATGGGGAAGAAGCCTCCCAGTCTCAGCGGAGAGTAATGGCAGGAATTCATCTTGAACTCCCGCCCCCACACAAAGTGCCACAGAGTGGTGAAAAAGGTCCCTGGTTGCCGGGCAGTGACAAGTGCACAGGGTGCCGCACCCTACAGCCCATCCAGGAGACAAAGGTAAACAGAAAACTGACAGGATGAAACAGACCATGATTGAAATACTGGTGACGCAGCTCACCGGGCAGCAGATGAGAGACATGACAGAGGAACAAATAAGAAACCTTTCTGAGGCTCAGTTCAGAGCTATAGACATAAGGTGGCTTACAGAATTAACAAAAGATTTTGAAAAAGACAGGGAAGGAACGAAAGCTACTCATACTGAAATGAACGAAAACACAAACGAGACAAGTGGTGAGGAAATAAAATCCAAAGATCAATCAACAAACCAGAACATAGGAAAAGGAACAAACAGACAACCAGTGCAGAAAGAGGAAACAAAAAGTAAGGAAAGTGAGATGATCAGAAACCTCTGAGACAGCTACAAGCATTCGAACATTCGGATAATAGGATTGCCAGAGGGTGAAGAAGAAGAACTAGAAATTGAAAAATTATGTGAAAAAATAATGAAGCAGAACTTCCCAAACTTGGAGAAGGAGATAGACTTACAGGGCCAGGAAGCACAGAGAGTTCCAGAAAAACTGGACCCAGGGAGAACCACTCCAAGACACATTATAATCAAATTGTCAAAAATTAAAGATAAAGAGAGAATCTTAAAAGCAGCAAGAGAGAAAAAAAGAATCATGTACAAAGGGGTCCCAATTAGACTATCAGTAGATTTCTCAAAAGAGACCCTGCAGGCAAGAAGGGACTGGCAAGAAATATTCAAATTAATGAAAATCCAAAACCTACAGCCATGAATACTCAATCCAGCGAAACTGTCATTCAGAATAGAAGGGGAGAGAAAGTGCTTCCAGGACAAAGTAAAACTGAAGGAGTTCATTAGATCCAAACCACTATTATATGAGATGTTAAAGGGACTGGTTTAGGAGAAATAGGATCAAAACTATGAACATTAAAATGAAAACTGCATCACAACAACCAACAGCAGAAGCTAGGAAATCGAAACAAAGGCAAACTAAGTAGGCAACGAGAGTGGAAAAAGAACTATAGGTATGGGGAACATATTGGGGAGGGTCACCAGGAAGAGGGAAGGGGGGGAAGGGAGGGAGATCGTACAGGAATTAAGAAGCATAGTAGGAGGGAATGGAGTAGACAGGAATAGGTTGAGAAGAACTATATGCACAACTAATGAACACGGACTAAAAGGGGGGGGACAACTGGAGGGAGGGGAGCCACTGGGTAGAGGGGAGCAGAGGGAAAAGAAGTTGGGACAACTGTAACAACATAATCAATGAAACATATTTAAAAAATTTAAAAAATAAAAAAATAAAAGTAGATTGAATAGATTAGTGGACTGGAAAATGGAGCAGAGCACTGACGCTTAATAAAGTCAATTATTCCTAAAAAAAAAAAAAAAGAATATATAGAATTTTAAAAATGTGTTAATAATGAGAAATGGACTCCTTAGGGTATCATTGTTTTGACTTTTTATTGAAAATATCTTCTCAATATAGAAATTGTCAATCATTCCTAATGATTCCTAATGTCTGATTTTTTAAAAAATTCCATTAAATAGTAAACATTTAAAGTCTGACAAAGTCTTAGGTATGGAAACTATTCCCTTATAGTACTATGGCACTATCACTCCTATGGCATGTAAGATATTGGGGCAGAGGTCATTATTTCTGTCCATCTCTCTTCTGGACTGGTAAGTTCATGTATACCAAGGACCTAACACAGTGAATGAATTTAGAGAGACTCAACAAAAGTGTGCTGTTATTGAATCCATCCATAACAATAGCAGAACAAGGAATATAACTTCATACTTTTAGCCCATATTTTGTGTATTAGCCACTGACCTGATATTTCTTGGTTAGGATTTATAGATGTTCAAGAATCTACTGTATGAATCACCACATACATGACACAGTAAGTAAAACCACCACCGTGAAATCATTTCCACATTTCTATAACTGATTTATCCACCCATTAAGGCTACATACAAATCCACAAGGAACTCCAAAAGTAAACATCTATAGTATAGAATTGTGCAAGTTTATTGCCACATACCACTTTCATATGAAATTCAAACTTTTTTCTTCATTAATGGATAACAAGGCTCTACTAGTCCCCTGGAGGCTTGCATATAAAGCTTATTCCTGTAGGATGAATTTTGTATTTGCTGTTTTCTCTGTCTGGAAGACTCTGGCTCCTGACCTCTCCATTGCTGGATCTCTTCATTTCAGTTTCAGCCCAACAGCCTTCTGCCCTCTACACACCAATTACCATCACAACACCATTGTAAAACCCATTTAGTGCATTAGGTTTATGTAAGTTTATCTTCTTCAGCTCTTTCTTTGTTTACTGTGTCTTCCTCACTAAAACATAAGCTCTATGAGGCAGCAATCTTGCCTACCTTTTTCATCACTGTATCTCCAAATCTTAACACTGTGCTTGGCACACAGTAAGTACTCAACACATATTTATTGAATGAAAGGACAAATGGGTGAATGGATGGAGAACAAACAAATGAGTGAATGACTGCTGAGTTTTCAACATGCAGAAGCATCCAACTTCAGTTTAGTTTCGCTTCAGAATATTAGAGATCTGAGGCGTTCCATTGCAATATATTCAGAGATGCTAGTATAGAACAGGTAAATTGGGACAATGTATGATGGTATCTGGGGAACACTCAAAATGCCACTGGTTTGAATCATGGCCCCCTCCCTTACATTCCAGGTAACCTTTAAGAAGGCTGTTGCACTAATCTCTATAAACCTGCTGGCTCATCCATGATATAGGGGTAATAAATATCTAACTCCTTCATGATTATTATGAATATTAAGTAAGAAAATGCATATGAAGTGCCTAAAAGAGGCATTTTCTTTTTGTCACCTCACAGAGTAAGCTGCTCAGACAATGTTAGTTCCCTGCTTCCATATGATGGTTGCTGAGATACTATCTATGCAACAGTTGGACCAGCCCATCACATTGATATTCACCACTTCCCCAAGTCTTAGAAACAAGTTTAAACTATATAATTTAGAATAATCTCTGGTTATAAGGAGTGAAAGCAAAAGATCTAATGGAAAAATACAAAAATATATAGAGCTTAATAGAACAAATGCCTTTTATCAAGCTTAGAAGGACTTAGAGGTTTTATCCTAAGTTCATATTTGATAATTATGACAATGTGATAACATATAAATGCTGGACTGGCCCTTAAATATCAGCTCTTCTAATATCGTAATTACGGAAATTGAGAATAGCAGTGATTACCAAAGTTCACATAATTAGTAAGTTTGCAGGACTAAAACACTAATATTCTAGTCCTCGGGTTACTTCTTTTTCTACTACATGTTATTTTTCCCCAATATTGAATAAAAAATTAAAGCAGCAAGTATTTAACTCTTAAATCTCTTTACAAAATGTCAAAGAATCTTCAGCATAATCAATATGGTACAACCTAATTAAAGACATAACCTAAAAACAAAACAGTGCAATATATTAAACTAATTCTCACTATCTTTAATAGGGCTGTAATATAAGAATGGCTTATTATTAACACCCTGTTCTAATACTGAACAAAGGAAACAACTAGATAATGGATGGATAATAATAAAAAATTTAATTAGCTGCTCTGCATGAGATTAATGAAAATTACCACTATGCCCATTTGATCTTTAAAAAATAATGCAGACAAAGTTAGCAATTAGCATACATCATGCTACTCTAAAGCTAGGTGAACAAAAAGCATTCCTAATTTGAAGCTATTTTTTAATTTGAAAACCATTAGGATGGAGACACTTGTCCATGTGACTATGTTTGTATTATTCTAAGATACTACACAAAGAACCAAAAAGGTACTTTGGGTCAGTATAATAATCACATCCTCCTACCCTGATATGAAATGTTAGTATCAAAACCAGACAAGCAATACTCTAAAAGGAGCATTTTAAGTTTGCAGTGAAGATACCACTTGTGATTGAGGATGGCCAGTTCTGAGGATGAGCTGTCATTCTTAAATGTAAAAACATATTTACTTAAAATTTGAGGAAAGCTTCATAGTTCTAAGCTATAAGTTATCCTGCTATAGACACTAGGAAGAACTGATTGTACATAGGTCATCAATTATGATGCAGACACAAATATCAATTACTATCAGTGGTGTCATCTTCAAGGACTATGAACAATATTATTGACATGAAACGACTAATACTGTTACAATTATTGACCATGATTTATAAACCCTAATGTAGTAAGGTTAATTTGGCTACTTTAATCAAGTGAGTTTCTTATCTGTGATTGCAGCTCTCTGAAAAAGCAATGTCAGAAGTTTAACAAATTTGGAATTACATCTTGAAAGGTCATGGTGTTGTCCTTTGAGAAGCTCCTAAACCTTTAAAAGTATAGGAAATTAAAAAGCTATTTTCACCCTGGCTGGTACGGCTAAGAGGGTTGAGTGCTAGCCTGAGAACTGAAAGGTCACCATGCCTGGGCTGCAGGCCAGGTCCCCAGATGGGGGTGTGCAAGATGTATCTTTTACACATTGATGTTTCTCTCCCTCTTATTCTCTCCCTTTCCCCCTCTCTCTAAAAGTAAATAAATGAATAAAATCTTAAAAAAAAAAACAACAACAACATGACTTCTGGCCAAGATAGAGGCCTAGACAGACATGTTGCGTCTCCTTCCACAACTAAGGAATACAACTACTTCAAAACTAGCGACAACCAGAAGTTCCAGAAAATCAAGCTGCATGGAAATCCAACAAACAAAGATATAAAGAAGAAATACTCATCAAGACAGATAGGATGGGAGGAGCCAGGGTGGAGAGGAGGCAGTGTGCTGGTGGCAGCGGTGGCAGTGACAGGCCAGTGCAAAGCGCAATCTCATATTTGAAAAAGTTGGGAGGGACACCAGGGAGTATTCCCAACCTCAGACCAAACCACGCAGCTCACAATCCCAGTGGCAGGGAAAGTCAAGCCTCATTGCTTCGGACTGTGCAAACCAGTGGGGGTGGAGGCAGAGGAAGAAAACTGCCAGTCTCTCGGCAGAGTCCACTTGTTTAAAGAGTCCCCAAGGTCCTATAACATCTACAGACCCACCCACTCTGGGAAAAAAAGCCAGGGCATCAGCTACAAAGGCACCGGTCCCATAGGAAAGTGGGAGAAATGCCTAGAAAAGGGGTGAGTGCTCAGCAAGTGGCATTGTTCCCTCTCAGACCTCTCCCCCACATACAGCACCACAACATGATGAAATGAGTCGCCCTGTACTGACAAATACCTAAGGCTCTGCCCCTTACAATGTAACAGGAGTGACAGCTCTACCTAAGACGCAGAGGCAAACAAACACAGGAGCCTGTCAAGATGAAGAGATAGAGAAGTATGACCCAAAAGGGGAAACAGATCAAGGTTCCAGTGGGAGAGCTAAGTGACTAGGAGATAGCTAACTGAACAGACAAGGAGAGAGCCAATCTAGCAAATGCAGTGTTCAAAACACTGGTGATAAAAGTGCTCACAGGCTAGACAGATATGCTTGAGTATGGCAAACACATAAGGGAAGAAGTGAAGGCTATGCTAAATGAAACAAAGGAAAATCCACACAAAACCAATGGTGAAGGGAAGGAAACCAGGGTTCAAACCAATGATTTGGAACATGAGGAAGAAAAAACAGTCAACCAATACAGAATGAGGAAACAAGAATTGAAAAAAATGAGGAGAGGCTTAGGAACCTCTGGGACAACTTAAAATGTGCCAACATCCGAATCATAAGGGTGCCAGAAGGAGAAGAGTAAGAGCAAGAAATTGGAAGCTTATGTGAGAAAATAATGAAGGAAAACTTCCCAATTTGGCAAAGGAAATAGACATACAAGTCCAGGAAGCACAGGGAGTCCCAAACAAGCTTGACCCAAATCGGACCACACCAAGACACATCATAATTAAAATGCCAAAAGTGAAAGATAAAGAGAGAATCCTAAAAGCAACAAGAGAAAAGCAGAAAGTTACTTACAAAGGGGTTCCTATAAGACTATCAGCTGATTCCTCAAAAGAAACTTTGCAGGCAAGATGGGACTAGCAAGAAGTATTCAATGTGATGAAAAGCAAGGACCTACAACCAAGATCACTCTCTCCAGCAAAGCTATCATTTAGAATGGAAGGGCACATAGAGTACTTCCCAGACAACGTAAAGCTAAAAGAGTTCATTATCACCAAGCCATTATTATATGAAATGTTAAAGGAACTTACTTAAGAAAAAGAAGATCAAAACTATAAACAGTAAAATGACAACAAACTCACAACTATCAACAACTGAATCTAAAAAATACAAACAAAATCCAACTAAGAAAACCAGAATAGGAACAGAATCATAGGTATGGGGATCATTTGGAGGGTTATCAGCTGGGAAGGGGGAGGGGGAGAAATGGGGATATGGTGCAGGGATTAAGAAGCATAATTGGTTGGTACAAAACAGACAGGGGGAAGTTAAGAATAATATAGGAGGGGGTGAAGCCAAAGAACTTATATGCATGACCCATGGACATAAACTAAAAAGGGTGGGATTGCTGGAGGGAAGGGGGTTACTGGGCAGAGGGGAGCAAAGGGGAAAAAACTGGAACCACTGTAACAACATCATCAATAAAATATACTTAAAAAATAATAAATAAATAAATAAGAGAACATACCCTAAATATGAGGACAGAAATAAAAATTCCACAGCAATGTAGATATATCATAATTGTTTAGATTATACATACCATTTGTCCCAAAAGAATTGACTAAATTCATTTAAATGATTAGCCAAAAAGCTTTTTTAAAAATGTAAGATTTTCTATGAAAAATTACTTATTGTTTAATAAGCATTCTACCCCCAAATTTGACTCTAAAACCATCACAGAAAAAATATTTAAAGTATTCTTGCAGCATACATACTGTTACAAATATCAAGTACACAAAGAAACTCCAAACATATATTTAAATTATGTCACCCTATTGGTATTTCTTTTGTTATGAAACACATTTAATTTTTAAAGTATGAAAAAATAATTTATAAAGTACAGAGGAAAATATTTCATAATATCATCAAGGAATTACTCAATTAAATACACAAATTTTAATTTTTAACATTAATAAAAGGATATTTTAGTTCACAGGATGGCACTCAATCCACTGAGCCACCCAGCCATGTGGATATGATATTTTAATAAGTAGAATGTTGATCCCAAAACACTGAACTTCACTTCTTGTAAAACGTCTCTTGTCAAACAATCTCAGTTGATCTACATACTCTGAGATACATCAACAATGAAAAGCAAAACCACTGTTAAATGATTTGCTAGAGAAAGCTAATTAAGATATTTAATAATATTCAAAATTAACCAATCTGCATAATAAACAATTTGATATGTTTCGCTTTCATATCAAACACAATATATGTGTGGTCTTTTCCGTACTTAAAATCTACCCATACTTACCTTTTATAACTGGTATTAAGCAATTATGGTAAACAATGTGCATAAGGGTGAATGGTACCAAATAAGTCTTTAAAACTATAACCTGTTACTACTAGCATTTTTTAGCCCTTTCACCACCCACAATACTTGATAAAAGAAAGCTTAAGCATTACCTTTTACTTGACAGAGGCCCTGAAGATATATCACATGATGAAATGTAAACAGAAAATAATCCAGGGGTTCTTAACCCTGTGTCCGAATTCAGGAAGTATGTAAACTTGAAAGAGGAAAAATGACACCTTTACTTTCAGTAACTGCTTACTTGAATTCAGCATCTCTTCCAATTATGAATATAGACAATAGATCACAGCTCCATAAGCAGTACCTACAACTTGGTCACTATGACTCATAGAAGTCACAGATATTTCCTATCACACCACAAATACCACATTTGTGGCAGTGTCTCCAAAATATCATGTACGCTTACCATTTCTTCAAAATTAACCTAGTTATACAAACTGCCACTTTGTCTTGTTATTTAACAAATTTTATAAAGAAATATTATTGTGTTTCAATATTCGAATTAAACTTTCTATTTTGAGGTCATTGTAAATATGTAAGCAGTTGTAAGAAAAATGCAAAGAACTTCTTTGTTTCCCCAATGGTAGCATCATGCTTAAAACTATTTTACAATATCACAACTTGTGGGGAACTAAAAAGTTCCTCGGCTAAAGTCTTGCTGACCGGCATCCTAAAGTTCTGCTTGGCATGGCCTCATTATCCCATAATAGTTGTCTGCTCCTAATTAAGGGCAACTTCCCTCTTTCTCTTCCTGGGAGTTGCTGTCCTTCATTTTAACTCTTATCTGTCAGATAATGCCCCAGCTGCGGCTGCACTCCTCCCTAATGAAAACTTCCTCTTCTCCTGAGCTACAAAAATACTGCTTTGACTAAGAATAAACAAGACTTGATCAGAGCACTGTCTTGTCTCCATTCTTTGTGCCTCTTGCCCCTTTCTTATCCTCACTCCCCCTCTAGGGTCCTCGTTGCTCGACCTGCGGGGACGGGTCAACAACTGAAATACTGACATTGAGAAATCCCACCTGTTTTATTCAGAGTTCCCTAGTTTTATTCACACTTGTGTGTGTATGTTTAGTTCTATGCAAATTAATCACATGTAAATTCATGTATCCAACCACCAAAATCAAGATACCAAATAGTTCCATGAACACAAGGATCCCTCATGTTGCTGTTTCATAACCATACTTAAATCCCTCCCACAGTCCTCCAACCCTGGCAGTCACTAATCTATTCTCCATTTCTATAAATTTTGACTTCGAGAATGTCATACGTAGCATTGCCACACAGTAGCAATCTTTTCACATGGGTTTTTTTTTTCACTCAGCATAATGCCCAGAAGACTCATACACATATTGCACATAGCACTAGCTTATTCCTGTTTATTATTGCATAATATTCCATGGTATGGCTGTACTACAGTTATTTAACCATTTACCTCTTGAGGATATTATTGTTTCCAGTTTTTGTCTATTATGAATAAAACTACTATAAAATATATCCACAGGTTTCTGTGTGAATGTAAGTATCTAATTCTCTGGAAGGAGTCATAATTTTAAAATATAATTTAAGTATATTTTAATATAATTGGTTTCCTTTTTAATCCTATGTATTTTATGTTTTACATTTAAAAACATGATTCTGAGAAGGTGCCATAGGTTTGCCAGACTGCCAAAGGGGCCCATGATACAAAGCAAGTTAAGGGCCCTTATAGTAGCCTGCTTCCTTTATTTTGTAATCTCACAACATTTACTCTATCTACTGCCCTATCAAGGGAGAAAATGTATGCCACCATTTTAGGTAGAGAAAGCTCATCTATGAAAATAATGACTTAAAAATATGGGCAGAATTTGATCAATGATAATGTCCAATAACTTGGCATAACCAATTTCTTCATTGTATCTCTTAAAGATAAAAACAATAGCGAAAACTTTATCAGTATTTGTTATTTTGGGCAAAGACAATGAAGATATTTAAATATAATGTATTCACTCCCTGCTTTACAATTTTTTAGGTCCAATTCTAAGAATAAGTTTAGACACTGTAACAAAGCCAATTTAATAATACTTTTGCAGATTATAAATGTTTCCTACAGTCTAGATAGAAACTGTTTTAAGTAGCCAATGAAACTGTAAATTGTAAATGAAGTAAAGAAAAATATCTTCTGGCAAACAATAAACTACCCCATTATTTTCAAACCCTTAGCCTTCAAAGCATTTTAGTAAATGCTGTAACACAAAATGCAAACAGTGGGTTTTATTCAATTCCTTGGCCATCTGCCTCAATAGCACATCAATAGTAAAATATCCAAAGGCTAGGAAAACAAGGACAAGTAAAAGGTCTATGATTAATTGACATGTAAAAAATGGATGTGTATCTTCAGCACTAAGATTCATAGATTTATATATCAAATATTTTACATTTCTATAGCACAAACAGCTTTCACAACTTTTACTACATATGCTTTCATCTGAATCTAATCTAAAGCAGAAGATATTAAAACCATTTTTCTTTTTGCAGTGTGAAAACTGAGCCATGGAGAAGTCATGATTTGTCTGAGACTAGATAACTATCAAATAATTGTCAGAAACAGGCTAGAACTTTAAATAGAGTTTCTTTCTGAAGAGGATACAAAACTATCTTCAAAGGGGCATAATTTGCTCCCAGTGTAGAATTATAACACAAAGAGGAAAAGTGGATAGAAGTTTTAGAAATATTCCTTACTTTCAATAGCTGTTATACATTAAGTTTTTACTTGACCTTCTAGGCCTCAGGTTACGTATGTGCAAAATGGGAATAATAAAATATCTACCATCAGGGTTGTTTGAAAGGATTAAATCAGAATCCAGGTAAAGGTCAATGTCTGGTAAATAATAAGTACTCAATTAATGTCTATTGTCTTCATATATTATTTTACCAGTAATTCCATGAGTGCTTTCTTTAAAAACTGCCTAGTGAAAGAAATGCTGGTGTTATGAAATTATTAGCTTCTGGTCACCTTATTCAGGTGGTGCTGACGTGGGCTGCTTATGTTTCTGAGATGCGCAGGAAAGGAATAACTTAGGTAGATTAGGTTACTTTCAATCTGTATTCTCAGGGTCAAGAAAGTTCCTTAAGGTGTTTTTAGGGCTGTATCAGGGTTGAGGAGGGGATTGCAAAAGGAAGGCTCATCAGGGGACTCTCCATGTCCTTTCCTACCCCAATAATGAAGACCTCTGCATGTTTATCTGCTTTATATATTCCTACTCCACATATAAATTGTTAGGGATAAGCTACTTTGATTTTAAATAAAGTTTTAAACCCAATAAGCTATATGATTGTAAAGGTTCTGCCCTTTTGAACCTATGGGTGAGAATATGCCACCATTCGTATACTAAAGCAGAAATATTTTTTGTAAAGCATAAAATTTTATTGGCTGTCATATTCTCTGCAATTATATGGATTATTCAAATTGCACTTTCTTCAAAAAATAGTACTGCAGAGACAAAGCATCTATCTCTTATTGTGCACATGGTATCCTTCTCCTATTAGAATATTCATTCCCACATAAAATTTATTGAGTTCCCATGAGATTCCAGGAACTGGGAGTACAGAGGTAAGACAAGACATACGCTTGCCATCAAAGAGCTTACTCTTTGGGGTGGGGGTGAGGGACAAGTAGCATGCTATTATTAACAGTGATAAATGATAAGATAAATAGATATGGGGAGGTTTGCAAGATAGGCTGTCTGATTCTATTTGGGAGAATAAAGTCAGGCAAGCTGTAAAAGGTGAGAACACAGTTATCAAAGCAGGTAAGTTTATTTCAGTCAGAAGTTACACTAAACATTGAGGCACCATGTTTGAGGATTTGTTAGTGGATCAATAAACCTGGAGTTAAGGATTAATGTTCCTCAAACTGGGATAATCAAATGGCTTCTGAGTTATGCAAAGTAATTTTAATATTCTGCAGTTTCAGTTCTTAAGATAATAAATATATTGGTGGGAATGCAGACTGGTACAGCCACTATGGAAAACAATATGGAATTTCCTCAAAAAAACTAAAAATAAAACTGCCTTTTGAATCAGCAATTCCACTGCTAGGATTATACCCGAAAAATCCTAAAACCCTAATTCAAAAGAACTTATGCACCCCTATGTTCATAGCAGCACTGTTTACAACAGCTAAGTGCTGGAAACAGCCTAAGTGCCCATCTGTAGATGAGTGGATCAAAAAACTGTGGTACATTTACACAATGGAATACTATGTAGCAGAAAGAAAGAAGGTACTCCTGCCATTTGCAATAGCATGGATGAAACTAGAAAGAATTATGCTTAGTGAAATAAGCCAGGCAACAAAAGAAAAATAGCATATGATATCACCTAATACAGGAAACTAATGAACAACACAAACAAAAGAGCAAAATTGAACCAGAGGCATGTAAACAAGGAGCAGACTAACAGTTACTAGGGGGGAGGGGAGAGGGAGAGAAGCGGGATAAGTAAGGGAAGGGTCTAGTCAAGGAACTAGTATAAATAACCCATGGACATGGACAACAGGGTGGGGACTGACTGTGGGAGAAGGGGTGTGCTGGGGGGAGAGCAATGGGGGAAAAAGTGGGACAACTATAATAGAAAAACAATAAATAAATAAATTAAAAGGTAATATGATAAAGCTAGGCATAAACTGGATGATCAGGATAAGCATGTTATAACCAATCCTGCCACTGAATCTTAATATCCACATTTGCCTTTAGAATCACATTGTTAGTAGGCTAATGAAAACAGAGATGGCCTTAGTATGAAAACAATGCATTTTAATCAAATAAAGACCAACTGACATTTTAGCATGCTGTACTAATCAAACTTAAACCATAGATGGAATAAAGAAAAATAATGGTACAATTGGGTTATCCAGTAGCACTCTAGGCACAGAGAGGCACAGAGAACTCAAAAATGCCTGCATTGTAGTATCTTCACATTGTGAACAGCAATTTAGGTTTAGCAAAAACTCATTTATTCCTTCTAATAATATTAATTTAAATTTTATTGGTTTTGTATTTTCTTTAATATGCATACTTACTTTAAAGCTATATAAGAACCACTGGAATTGTTTAGATTTTATTTTGTATTGATGCATATATTTAAACATATAATTAAATTACTGTAAGCCAACACTGGGGCCTTTGACAAGGCATGTCCTTTAAAAGGGGTTCTATATTTTGCTCAAATTTGAAAAACTGCCATAGGTAAGAGGAAGGCACTGGAAGGACTCTGGCCATGGAGTGACTAATCTGTATTGTAAATGATGGTCTTATCATGGAAGTGTGTAGAAAAGCAGCTGGGGTAAAGAGTGAAAGCAGTAGGTTTGTTTAGTCTTTTTTAATCATCAGAGAAGAATATGATGATATGCTAACTATTAACAATACTGTTAGAAAGACAAGACTAGATGAGAGAGTGTTTTAGAACATAGAATTATTTCACCTAGTAAGTGAATGAGGATTATGGGCTAGGTAAAATTAAGGAAGTAAGATGTTTCCCAGGTTTAGGCAACCCCACTGAGTGAAGTGATGATGTTACATGCACTTTTACAATCAGGAAACAAAGGCTTACAAAACTTGGACAGTGTAAGTAGTAGAACCTGAATTGATCCCAAGTCCCTCTGACTCTGAGGTCTGTGTGCTTAACCACTACCATACTCATATGGATAAAGTTGTGTTTCTTTATGCTCCACAGAGCATATGGAAAGTGAGAAGACAAGGCCAAGTAAGAAAATCTGAGCAGTGTTTACATTCGGAAGCAGACATCCAAAAGTACAAAAGAGAATATTTTATAGATAGATAAGAACAAGTAAGATGGATAAGGTTTTAATTTGTATATATGCAACTGAAAACTCAATTTTCGCTTTATGTGATCTGACCTCTAAAAAATTACCACAACATTAAAAATGATAATATATTTATAACAAAATCACCTAATCCATAAATGTTTGGCTTAATTAAAGAAACTGACATCTTTGGGAACAAATAGTATTTTAGTAGGGTAGTCTTCTGGTTAGTATTTTAAAAAAGAATGATTTGTTTAGGTTAGTATATGTAAACTCTAATACCTGGAAGTTGATTTTTTTTTTGTTTCATTTTAGTCAATTGATTTTTACCTAACAAAGTCAAACATTTGTTTGTATTTTCTACAGTAGTGATGGATTTATAGGTTATTCAAGCTTTTTTGTGATAAATAATTCATCTATGCGGCATGAAAACCAATTCTACTTCTCAAATAGTATACAACAAACATCACAAAATACTGCTTGCTCAAAGCCCTAGCCTCACTTGAAAGAACAACCTGATCAGAATACTGAGCACACAGTACTTGAGCATGTAGTTTTCACAGGGTTTTTTAAAAAGTTCAAATAATGTTATAGTTCAAAAGGGATATATATCATGCTACAGTTAGATGTTATGTCAATAGAAGGAAGAGGATAATACTATCCAATATGATGGCATTACTTCCAGAGATTACACACTCACTGTTTCTGCCGGTAATAATCTTATCTCTAAAAACCTAAGTAGAGAATTTGAACATAAGAAACCAAACTTCCCTGTGTCATCAAAATAATTATTTTAAAATTAACACTACTGCATGGTCTACATTTAGATGGTTTATTATTTTAGCCTATCACTTACTCATCAGAGAGAAAATTAATATAATCTAACATTTCAACACAAACATGCACATCTCTAAAAGGCATCATTTCCTTCTTCTACTATCCAATGTAAAAGGTCAACATTAAAAATCTTCAAAAGTTAAGATAATCAGTAATGTCCTCATTAAACTTGCTCACAAAATGAATGAACCCTTCAACTTATCAAATATATTCAGTGAGATTTTGTATAGCAAAGATTAAAAAGTACAACTGGTGATTTTTTAAGTGCATGTTCATAAACACTATTTACATTACCCAAATCTAACACCAGTCTAGAGGGCTCTGCAACTAATTCTACATTCCTTTAAACAAAACGAGACAAAAACAAAAGAACAACAAAATGTCAGCAATCTGGAGCCCAGAAGACTAAGGCCTTGTAACATTTCCAACTTGTATAATTAAGGGTGAAACAGTTTAAGAAGAGGCTGCTGTATGGTGTGTGTTTTGGGGGGAAAATCAGGAATCTTGAAAAAATGAAAAACCTGAAGATTCCTTAGATTTCTTCTAAAGTGGGGCATGTCATTGGCAAGTATTCATATTGCTATGCAGATCTACGTAGTCAACAAAGAAAAGTGTCTACTTAGTCAACAAACAAAAGTGTTCTCAGGGGGTACAAGATGTTATCCTAAGCCTGAAAGGAATGTGAACATGTACTAAAGTTCCTGCCTGGCAAGAAGTACTCATGTAATATCAAAGATTAATCTCTTCTCTAAAAGCATGTACAGTATTCGTTCACTTATCATGGATATTATGTTCTAGATGCCCCCATGATAGGTGAAAACCCATGAAGTAGGAACCTTACATTTATTTTAGCATTTATATACATATTAAGGCTTTATAAACCCTTCCCACACACTTATAAACTGTTCCCTGTCCCTTATTAACCTTTCCCCTCTGCTTTTAAGGTTCTTTTCCTGAATATATGCATGATTGTCTCCTTCCACTGGTTAAATACCACCTCTCACAGAGGCCCTTCTCTGATGATCTTATATGATGCAGCCCAGCATTGAAATGGCATCCTAAAAAAGCCACATCACCCTTTTTTAGTCTTTTGGGTGCTCTTATTACTATTTGGCATTTTCTTTGCTTACTCATCTGTTTATTCTCTGTCCCTCTTCACTAAAATATAAGTCCCATGGCATCAGGGGCTTTGTATCTCTTCTTACAAGCTGTATCCCTAGTCCACAGCATAGTGCCTAGAACACAGGAGATACTCTTAATATTTGTTGAATGAATGAATGAATGAATATACAACCAGAGATTTTAACTCAGTTGTTTAAATATACATACATATAAACACAGATGCACACCATATTTGGAAAGTAGATGAGTTATAAGTGTTACAGGTGAGTTTTTATGAGATACAAATATGATAGACTGTGTGGCACATTTCCCTGAAATACTGCATAGTCTATCAGATACACTCACTAATCTGCAATGAGAACAAATTTCTCACCTTCAGTCAAACTTCCTTACTTTTAGAAAGCTATACGCTATACATGCTATGAATCGGAAAGAAAACTCTAGATTCATCTTACACAAGCCTATAGATCAACCCTCCTTCTTCATCACACTGTGATCAAGAATTCAGTCCATTTAATCTGTCTGGTGTCCTGAACAGTCAAAATCCTGAAATGGGGTACAGATCTTCCCCACAGTCCATGGTTTGGGGGATGGGGGAAGGAGATAATACAGCTTTTAAGGTACTTTGCATATCTATGTTAAGTTGGTAGCTAGATAATAGCTGTGCTACTGCCCTGAGGCAAAAGGTGTACATGACTTTCAGGATGCATCCTGACCCCTGGTGTGCCAGAGGAGGTGAAGGCCCTCCCTGGAAGTCCCTGTGACAGGAACTCTTGCCCTTACTAAAAATGGCAGCCAAAACAATGTAAATACGGGAAAACTGGCAAATGTAGCTCATTGTGAAAGGAGTTGGAAATGAGGTCACATAGAAAATTCTGGGTCAGGATTTAAAAGGAAGGGCAGGCAGCCTTGAGAAAAGGAGCATGTTGAAGCAGCTATGTGAGAAGTGCCATTATGTAGGAGTAATAAGCAAGTAGTTATGCGGTTTGTAGTCAGGATTCGGCCATGCGGCCTGGGCTAGTAAGAAAACAGGCACGCCACTGCTTTGGTTGTGCCTGCTCTAGCTGACTCCAAAGCCACCAAGGACTCTGCCTTGCAGACCCAGACTCTATCTGGACTCTTGGAACTCAGGACATATGGAAAGGACATTCTTAGGACTTGTGCCTTTCCCGGACTTCACCATGATCCAGTGTAAAGCAGCACACTGGACTGTTATAAGGAGGCTGATTACATCATACCCCAGATCCTGAAAAAGAGAGCTGACAGATAAGGCATGGGGAACTATTAGGCATGGTTTTGGTTTATAGCCTTTTGGGGAGCAAGGGAAGTGCTGGGTCTCCTGGGAGAACAGGGCTCTGAGCAGGAGTGCTCACAGCCTTCCCAAGGTTGGAATATTGTAAATAAAGACCTGTTTCTCTCAACACTAATTGCTGGGCCCCACATGAACGAACCTCAGTTTGCTCGGTTACAATCCCACATGTCATTTTAGATGAGCAGAATGTGGTGTGAGAGATTTTGCTAGACTAGGCTGATGATTAAAACATAATACTAGTAATGCTAAAGAGGAAATCTTACTGGAGTGGAAATTAGGGCACTTCGATTTCAAGCCTTGCTCAGTGACCGTTTGCTTTGTGCCATGAGATATACACAGGTTCTCTGGGTGATTCTGTTTCTTCTTATGAAAATGAGATGTTGGACTAGAAGACTATCTCTGCAGTCACTTGCAGTTGGAAGATTTAAGAGTTCTGGGACAAATTAAGGAATAGATACTTCCTGAGGCCTCTAAGAAAGAGTAACCACTATCAAGACAAAAAATGGAATGAGGCACATACATCCCTGAGAATATAAGTATCTCCCCAAAAGCAATATTCCATGCATACTGAGTCCCATATGACTTACCAAAATTCCAATTGATTCCCGTCCCTGCATAGATACCAGAATAAACGTATTTACTCCTGAGATTACTTACTGATCCATCATTATTTTCAATAATTCTTTATTTCATCCATCAGCTACTTTAAGTTTTACTCTTTCAGCAGACTTTCTTGAGGGCAGTGACTTTTCTGTAATATTTCACATAAACTTTTAGGACTATACCTAGTGCTGTGATACACCTTATATTACTATAACTTTACAAAATCGTAGGGTTGGGAGAGGGAGCTTCTTTCCTCAAATATATATTTCATTTACTGAAGCACAAAATTCTACACGTGGAGAAGCATTTCTATGAGAAATATCATATATATGAGTAAATGTATTGACATAGATCTCACAACTTATTTGCAACAACACAAACAAAATGGTATGTGCCATCACCTCTAAATGTGGCCCCCCCAAAATTAAAATTATTTTGAAACATTACTGACATTCCGAAGCATTCAAAAAAGGAGTTTCTCTTTGAATACTAAAAATTGTTACAGACCAACTATCAATGTGGCTAAGTCTTGAAAGCAATGAGAAAACAAAAACTTAAAGGGTAAAAGTTCTACTCTTGTCCCAGAAAATAATTACTTGTATGGCTTTATGCAAACCACAAGCTCTTAGTGTTCAAAATACAACCAATCTGAAATATCTGCACCCAGTATAATCTCTGAAAATGTGAATTTTGAAGTGCGGTAAATGCTTAGTCCTTAGAAAATTATGGTGTATATGTAAAATATTATTTTAAATGAAGATATTATTTGTTTTTTAAGATTTTATTTTTTTAGAGAGAGGAAGGGGGGGAGAAAAAGAGGGAAAGAAATTGATCGGTTGCCTCTTGCACACCTCCAACGGGGGCCCTGGCTCACAACCCAGACATGTGCCCTGATGGGGAATCAAACCAGTAACCTTTGGGGTCACAAGTAGGTGCTCAACCCATTGAGTCACACCAGCCAGGGTAGATATTAATTATTTAAAAGATCCTTGTAATTTCTATAGTATACTAGTTTTCTTAGAAACTGATGATCTTTATGCACTGCTTTTACTTTTTATCTTCAACCAGCAGATTAATATCTCTTCAGAAAACATTTACTAAGCACCTACTACATGTTAAGACACTGGGTATATATACAAAGATGGCTAAGACATAGCCCCAGTCCTCAAAGAACTCAGTCAGATTGAATAGCATTTTCTTTACCAGAAGAATTTTTAATGAAAGTGTCTAAATGAGGCTTAGAGATTATTTCAAATTGTCACTTAACTCTTCTACTCATCCCAACATTTCCACTATTTTTAGAAAACACACATTCTAGATGAGAATAAGCCAGATCAATTTATAGACAGAACTTTGCCAAATTCAGAAAAATTTAAAAAAAGAAAACATGAATTCAAGCAATAAGGATAAAGAAATTTTTTCATGCCACTATTTCACAGCCATTGCTTAAATGGAAATATCATGAATTAGTAAAGCAAATACTTTCATACTGTTTTTAGACTTACCATGTTAACTCATCCCACCATGATTTTCCTTACATTTTAATGTAATATATGATAAATACAAAAGAATATATGTAAAAAAGGTAAGTTATAAAGCAGAAACTAATTGTTCTTAAGCCCAATATTACTCCTACATTTGGAGATATCCTGTAGTAAATCTATGCTTTGTATAAATAATAAATAAAGGTTGTTAATAAACTGAGGATATAAAAGTTTCAAAGCATAAAAATTAATTTCTACTTTCAAATTTTAGATTGACTTTAGTTTTTGGTCTCTAAAGTTAGAATTCTTTTGGAAAAAGACAAAATGTATTTTAAAAAATATCGCATTAATCCCTCTAGCATCCCTGTAAAGTGCGACATATTATACCCATTTTACAGATTGGACAAGTTCTTTTAATCAAATCTGGCCATGATATACAATAACAAATGGAGCTGGGAATAGAATCTAGAGCATCTGATTTCTAGTTCAGTGTCCTATCCATTAGTGTTTCTCTCATGCCTTTGGCACTTCTCATTGTCCTAAAATGCAGTCCTGGATCACTTATTCTCCAAAGTACTGGTTCACTTGTCAAGACCACAAAGATACGGAACTCAGAAAAAAAATTATTGCTTTAGTTTGGGGACATAACAGAACAGTGCAATATCACAGAGCAATAACCCAGCACAAAAAAAGATTCCAAGTGTAGCAAAAACATACCATGTACCACTGCCTTCAAAATAAGTTGTGTAAGATTCAAATATGTACATAAAATAACATACTTTAATGGATTAATTTGATAATGAAGTATACACAGCTATACAGAAATTATGCACTTATTGACTTAGAATACAGTTAAAAAAAATACTGTTCATGTGGTGAGATAGAAATTCTTTTATCATGCTTATAACCCTATGCAGGCTTGGCATAATCTTTCTGTGAGAAGAAAAATCGAGAGCCTCAAAAAGTATGCATTTTCTTTGACCTCGTAATGCTACTTCTTGGAATTATCCCAAGAAATAATTTGAATTATAGACTGAGATTTATGTACTAAGATGTTTATGACATAATTTTTAGTAGGGAAATTGGTGAACACTGTCAGAAACCAAATCTAGGGAAATGGAGAGGTAAATTACAGTACCTACTTAAAATGGAATATCATGCAACCATTAATTTTTTTCCTGATATAGAAATATATTGAGTTAATGATATGTGAAGTGAGATCTAAAACTCTATATACAGTATGATTTCAATTATGTAAAAATATTTCTATCATCTAAATGGCAATCCATAGCAAAGTTCATAGTAATTATCCCTGACTAATATAATTTTATATAATAATTTTTTTCCTCTTAAAACCTGTTTCCAGACTTTCTAAAGATTATTACTTTTATAAAAATACATCAAATATTGTTTTAAGAAGGAAACTGTAGGGAATGATGTCAGCACTGCCCAAGGAAGTGTAGGGTGAGGGTCCTGCACTGCCTGCTCTTCTGACAGCCACCTTTCCATGTGTACAAGGTAATGCCCTGGGGTCCCCGAACTCTGAAGGGATGCCATTGCATGTCCCAGACTCCCACAACGCTGCTCTGTATCTTCCTCCAACCCAGCAGTGCCCTGCAACATATGGCCACCAGTTGTTGGCAGAAGCACGGGCTAGAACTGCAGCTAACTTTGCCCTTGTCCCTCCGCCTGCTTCCTCAGCTGTCATTCAGGCTGCCAGACCCTGCATGCTCTATTTTACTACCAACCCCCTCCCCCAGTAACACCACTGATGTGTTTGGGCTAAGTCCCATCCATTCCGCCTGTGTAGGAGAAATGTTCCTGGTACCAGAATGAATGAAAGGATGAGGACTGATCTCCATGACAACTGGAAGAAAGAGCATCTCCAAGGTCTTGATTCTACAAGAACCAGGAACAGAGCTATAATGACTTTTCCAAATCTCAGTTACCCTCTGCCTGCTTCCCCCACCACTACCACAATAAAATACATACATGAGTATGTATATGGTCCTCCTTGATCAGAAAAAGCTTCTATCCAAATCTATGAGGTCCCATAGATCATACTGAAGAATCAAAGAATCATCCTCATCTGAGGTTGCCAAGATGAGCCTTAATAGCAAAACACCTGAAATATGTATAGTGTTTTTTACAGTTTACAGAGTGCCTTTACACCTCACTTCATCCTCCAAGCAACATTTGGATGATGAGGGAACTTACCCAAAAGCATGCAGATTTTCAAAATGGAAGAACCTAGACCTTTAAGAAGTTAGCTACTCTACTTAATCAAAAGAAGGCATGGATTCAGTGAAATTCTAATACATTGCTGGAATTCTTTTTCTTGTCTTAAATATATATGTGTGTCTTCACTGTCTCTAGTGTATTGTGAACTTGCTGACAATCTGTGGTTATCAATAAAGTTTATCCAAAATAACAAGTGAAGACTATACTACTTTCATTTAGGCAAGATGTATATAACCCTAAATTAAAAATGCTTATTAACCTCCATAAGCTGTTTCTATTACTATGATTCATTCATTTGAATACTGAGTTATTCGTTCATTTCAAATCATTACTGAAGATGTACTGTGTGTGGCATTTGTGCTTGGTGTTAATTAATTGATGATTAAGAAGACAGTGCTCAAGTTGGAAGTTGAAAATATAATTCTTAAGGAGTTCTCAATACTCCCTGCAGGCCAAAACCACAGAGATTAATTCAACAAATATATTCTGAGCATCTCCTACATGCCAGAAACTCTGCTGACTGAGAAGGAAGGAGCAAATCAGTACAATGGCCTCCACTCAGGGGGGTTCTTCTTTTCTAGTAATGTAAGTCAAAAGGGAATGATATAGGGGTGTATGGGAATACATAGGAGGACCCAACCCAGATGTCCAGAAAGGATTCCTGAAAGAGGAAGATGAAAACTAAAGGATAAGCCAAAATTAGAGAAAATTGGAAAATATGAGGCTTGACGGGCGAGAGAAAGTTTCCAGAAAGAAGGCATAGCAACCTATGAAGACTCAGTCACAGGAGACAATAGTCATGGAAATGGAAGAAGCTCAACATGGTTATAGGTACTTATGTGTGTGCATGCACATATTTCAGAGAGTTTGTGTGTGTGTGTGAAAGAGGGAGGTAGAGTGTGGTGTGTGTGTGTGTGTGTGTGTGTGTGTGTGTGTGTGTGTGTGTGTGTGTGTGTGTGTGTGTGTGTGTGTGTAGAGAGAGAGAGAGAGAGAGAGAGAGAGAGAGAAAGCAAGATTTTATTTGCTGGGCACAGATGCTGGCGAAGTAAATGTAGGCCAAGGCATTAAGTCCCTTGAAAGTCCAATTAAAGGGTTCAGACTCTTCAGCAAAGTTAAATCATTGAGGATTTTAAAACTAGGGGGAGATAGATTTGGTTTAGATTTGTGTGGAAAGTTGAGAAAAGGAGGGCAAGAATAGAAGAAAAGAAACCAGTTATGAGGCTGCTAGTGTGATTAATCTCAGTGAAGAGACTGGTAGCCTAAACTAGGAGAGAACAGTGGGAAGGAGGAGGAAAGGATGGGTTTCAGAAGTACTTGAGCAGTTAAAATCAACAGCATAAGACAACAGACTGGAGATAAAGAATGAGGAATTGCTAGGAATCCCAAGTGAAGGCCAAGTTTCTGGCTCAGACATCTGAATGTATGATGGTGTCCATTTCCCAAGAAGGAGAATACAGAGGGGCAACATGTATGCTGTTGCTGTTTTTTGTTTTGTTTCGTTAGCATTAAGTCAAAATCTGTTTTCTTATAATTTTTATATAATTTCTGACATGGTTGATGAAGTTGTTTTTGTTTGTTTTGTTACCCAGTGGAATAAAAGAGGACTATTCTGATTGTGCTTTCCTATCACACAGCCCTTCAATGATTTGGAGACAAGTATATATTCTACCTAAACCTTCTCCCTTTTCAGCTTTCAAACATTTCAAGAATTAGAGAACACAGATAAAACACTTAAGGTTGTTCCTGGTCCACAGAAACAGATCAATGCAAGTTGTGGTAGCTTGTACTCAGTAGCAATATACTCTAGCATTCCTAACATTATTCTTAGAAGTCTTTGCCATTTTCATTTTCTCTCTAACCCCTTAAAAATGTTTGGGAAGAATGTAAAAAAAAAAACATTAAAAATACTACCATACCAGAAACTAGTATTTACATTGTCATCTAATCTTTGATTACATGCTTACATTTTACATGTGAAAGTGTGTGTCATACCACATATGTAATTGCTTTTGACCATTGTATCAAGCTAATGTTTTCATTTTTCTATCATTTCAGGTCATACCTGACATTCTTTTAAGTGTCTGGCCCATAATTTATGCATTCCCTTCGTCTTACAATTAAATAACCAGTATCCACTGTGAATCACGATCTCCAGAACCCTGGAATACAAAACTAAAACTATCTAGATAGATACTTCAAAGAAATAAAATGAGCACTATTTTACTTAATATACTATAAAATATCTTCATATTCATTACAGATTTCATCAATGGTATATCAAAAAAAAAGAATTTTTAGATGCATATACCTTATTTTCAACAGGAAATAATGTACAAAGTGTATTATGCATGTACATGCCAGGCAATGTCATAAGATATAAGACTCCCTAATGCACTGGACAGCTGAGGTTTACATGATATTATGGAAAATAGAGAAAGGGGGCAAGGATCTAAGATTTCAAATTTACAGGTAGCTGAGGAAGGGCAGAACACTTGAGGCAGGCAAATTTATTCTAGGCAACCCACAAACAATGGGTCACCAATTCAAAATTTACTTTGACATAAAAATGAATCATTTTAACAGAAGAGAAAATTTAGATCTGGTTTTTATAACATGCATATGGTTAACTCCCTCTACTGGATAAAAAATATTTATAGCTTAGCTTCTGTGTGATAGGTGTACCTTACATTATATAGCAAACATTTTTGCATATATTATGTCATTTAATCTTCATAACAACCAGGGCTAATAAGAACAGAAAAAGAAAACAAGGACCAAGCAAGTTGAGTGTGCTGCAGATATATCACTTGAAGCAATATTATAACCCTAATAAATAAGCTACTTATTTAAATGGCAATAAACTTCTAGCTACATAATAAAATCAGCCCTGGCTGGTTTAGCTCAGTGGATTGAGCGTCGGCCTGCGAGCTAAGTGTCGCTGGTTCGATCTTCCAGTCAGGGTACATCAGAGAAGGAAAACTCTGACTCCAAAAAACCTCCGCTGCCTTGCGGCATACCTCTTCAGGGGAAAGGCTAAGGGAGTAAACCCCGACAGAAAATCCGGAGCCGGAGTCCCTAAGGCGGTTTGACGTTGTAGTCAACACCGGCAACTCCTGCGGCGCACCTGAACCCAAGCTGTATCGACTCCATCTTTCCCTTGGACCCTTCAGCTGCGAAGAGAGGGGGGGTCTGCTGCATGGGCAACAGCAGACCCTCCATATTACGCTGCCCAGGCTCTGTAGCTTCAGCGTCATCACAAGATGTCGATTCAACACGGGAGGAGACAGATACCATGTCACTCCCGAGTCGGACTGCACAGCCATTCTCGGCGGTGCAGATAGACTCTTAAGAAGCTACACCATCGTCTCTCGAGACGGACGGCTGCCGACGACGACGACGACATAATAAAATTAGCATAATTTCCAATAAATGTGTGAAACACACTTAAGATTACCTGGTGTGATACCCTCGAAAGACAGCTCTTCTTACACACATTTAACATATATTGCAGGAAAAATCTTTAGAAATCTATGTATGAATTTTAAGTGTTTCTTTGAAATATAGATAGTATCTCTAGAAATGGTATTTTGGAACTCTCACTACTATGATAAAACTATTCTAACTTATTGTTAAAGTCATAATCTGTAATTTCTGAACATTTTTAAAAGTAGGTAACTATTATTCTTCAGTGTATCACGTCACTCTTTCCTACAAAAATGGAAATAATACACACCTGCAAAGGACGTAAACAAGCTTGCAGATGTTTCAACAAGTGCTATGACATGTATACTCAAGAAACAATCATATTTATGTTCATGTACATATAATACATTGGGACTAAAACACTAAGGCAAGTATTTTCGATCTCTCCCTAATTAAAAAAACAAGACAAAACAAAACCCACCCTGAATTCATAACTCATAAAGATACTTGCTGTTTCCATCTCATGGTCTGGTGAGAATGTGCCTATCTTTCATTTCACTGGTTATATTGAAAACTCTTCAAGTGCAGAGACCATGTTTTATTTAGTTTTTTTTTTGAAAGTTATCCCTTCAACAGCACACATCAGGGATACGCAATATATACTTCCTGAAAGAGTTGAATGAATAGGTACAAGCAGCTTTGAGCTTTGAATAATTAGAAAGCTTAGTGGGTTTTCTCCTCTCTCCCTCTGAACAAGTTATTTTTTTAAGTATTAAGACAAATATCCAACTCCTCTGCTTTGAAAAACAACACAAACTAAATAAAGACATTATCACCACAGAAAAAAAGAAAAAGAACTTGAATTCTATTTTTAAATCTTCTGTTAACTCATGTAGCAGCCATACATCTTACTTAACTTTGAGAGAACGGGGGAGTCTGAAGATAGCTAGTTAAACACCTTTTATCATTCAGTGGGCCTAAGAATATAGTTACCTAGAATAGACATATTGAAATCTGTTATTGGTTGAAAATTATCTAGTAAACACTTCAATTATGATTACTGGGGTCAGCAGGTCAGACATCCAATCATGGCTGGTCCACTTATTAAATGACATGGAGAATCTGGTACCACAGTGGCTTCTTAAAAACATCTTTCCCCTTTTATTTATCTCCCCCCACACTCACACACCTCAACACACACCACACACACACACACACACACACACACACACACACACACGTTAATGGATAAGTTTCCCCTGAGTATTTGTTTTCACACACTCCCTTAATCAAAGTAGCCACTGACATTTGACTAGCTGCCATATCTCCATCCCAATACTTCAGTTACAAGCAATTGAACTAAAGTATGTTTCAGAGCTTCGTTCAAAATAGAGTCTAGATTCACTAAAATTAATCTTCAGCAAGGTTCTAAAACTGCTATATTTTGTTATTTTCGTGATGGCCTATAGTTTAAAACGTTTAACCAACTTGAATTCTTAGCTTTCATTATCCGCCATTTCAGATTCTCAGATTCTCTTCATATACTTTTAAAATATTAGACTGTAACTTGCCCACATTGAAAAATGTTCTTCCTGTTTTCTTTGCTTACTTAATCCTTATTTATCAGCAAAGATTCAGCTTAAATATCAGTTCCTCAGGGAAGCCTTCCCTGTCCTTCCAAACTAAGTTCCTCCAATATCCTGGATGTCTCTTTAAAGCACTTAGGATAGTTAAAATGAATGTTGGTTTTATATCTGTGTCCTCTGTCTGCATGTGCATAGGTACCATGCTATATTTATTTACTGCTGCATATGCAGATACAACATTCAACAGAAAAAAAGGTATATTTAATAAATAAATACAGACAAAACATACTATTTTTTTCCATATGTAACATTTAATTAGAAACTAGACAGCTACATAATAATGCTTGCTTCCACAAGTCACTTGATAAATTCAATCCTAATTAGAAGGGTATTACAATAAGGGTTAGGAACATTTGGGTTTTTAAAGCCAAAGCTAGAACTTCAGGGCTCAGTTTTATTTGAATTAAATAAGTTCAATCATGAATTTAATAGTAGTTTCTCTAATTGATTAAGTGAAGAAAAACCACCATACTGTAACATTTCAGAGAAAATCAGAGGAAAAGATATAAAGTTCTAATTACCTCAGAAAGGTATTCTAAACAGAAATATAAAATAATTGTAACATATAAATTTTTAAAATTAAGAAATTTAAAGTGTAGAACATAGGACAAATTAGATTAATAGTTTTACAATTAAAAAGAAAGCCTAAATTTAAAGACAGCTGCTACACAACATTCACTCAATAACTAAATATCAATTCACATGCATCTGAGATGTACCTGAAAACCAAAGATTATGCTTTCAGCCTGTCACATGGTTCTTTGAGACTTTTGATTTTTTTTGTTTTTCACTAGTGACATCTCAAAGTATGTTCATATAAAACCTATAATGGAACAAGTTAGGCTAGGCAAAGAAAATAAGAATTGAATGTCTTTTATCCTGCATGTCACTAATTTGAACATTTCTGTTCATTTCCATTAACAGCTGAAAAGATATATGACGGTGTATGTATTTTTCTTAGTTTCAATATAAAATTTTATACAATTTTATTAAATTCTCACACTGTGATGTAAAGGATAGATCTAGTAATAATAGAAAGACAGCTTAGTATTCAACCATTGATATGCACATTATCTTAAACAGTATTACAGCTCTTTTACAGGCCCCCTAGCTACCAGCCTTCCATAGATATGCAAAGTACCTTAAAAGCTGTGCGAATGGCTTTGGTTCTTCCAAGGCCCCAAGAAGATGGGAGGGGTTTTGACCATGGAATGGTGCAGAAAGAGCACACAGAGCCTGCGCAAGGTTCTGTGAATGGTCAGAACTGGTTACCACACCCACTGCGTCACAGGACACAGGCAGGGATTTAAAAATAGGCGGCAGACATTTTGGCTAGGAGAACATCATGTGGCTTTGAAAGGAAAGGGAACTCCATGTGGTTCTGCATTAAGAGCTGGAGAGCACCACAATACAGGCACAACCTTCCCAGTCAGGCTCAAATGATTGAAAGCTGCTGGTAAAACTGAACTGTGTCTGGGAAGTAGGAAGACTGTATCTCTGACTTTTCTATAGCTAGCCTAGTTTGGTAGGGGAAGGCAGAACTATGTGTTTGTGGGTGTTTTAAAGAAAATAAGACTTAATGGCAGAAATCCACAAATAATCTAAATACATAACCATTAAATAAACAATTCTTTTTCTTTTCACCAAACTCTGGTATTGAGAGTTAAGCTTCTGGTGGTGGGCAATCAGGCCCCTAATAACTGAACAGGCTCTGGGTTCTGTTACAATAGTATTGGCTCGTTGTTCTTCTGCACCACACCTCTTTAGATACAGAAAATAACTATAAACCCCCAGGTATTTTTTGCAATATTTTACCATGTAACTGTCTTCAAACCAAAAGTATTCCAAATTTCTGGTGACTTCATTATTCATGAGGAAAGATTTTTACCAGGTATGTCCTGATGACAAATAAAAGGAGAATAACAGCAGCCAATTTTAAAATTAAAGTAGGTAACAAAAAAAAAGAATATCTTGAATAGTAATCAGGACAAGACTATCATTAAAATATCCCTACCCAAACAATAGATACTTGGAGAAAGAAGTACCTCAAAGGTGAGCACACTTTGAAAATACTAATGCTCATGCTTTTCATAGCCATACTAAAAGAAATGAACAAAATCCCCAACTCTTGAGAAGTATATTACATAAAATCAAAAACCATTATCCCAATGTTATAGTCATAAATGGATAATGTTCTATATAATACTTCCCATGGCCAAAGAATAGACAAATGACAGTTTTGTTGCCATTTAATGACACTTGTGTTACAGAAACAGGGGAGTCCAAAAATCCCCAGAGTTTGTGGCTGGGGGATGGGGAGAAGGAAGCAGCTTTTGGAATGCCTCCACATGCCTGAGGCTGGTGGCTAGTGTCTTTCTTATGCAAAATGGCTTTAATGCATCCAAGGCCTCAGGTAGATGGGAGGAGTCTTGAACCAGGGGACTGTATGGAAAGCACACAGAGCCTACGTAAGGTTCTGTGAATGGTCAGAACTGTTTGCAGCGCCCACTGCATCAGAGGACGCAGTCAGAGATATATAAGCAGCTGCGGACATTTTAGCTCGCGCTCTCTCTCTCTCTCTCTCGCTCTCTCGCTCTCTCGCTCTCTCGCTCTCTCGCTCTCTCGCTCTCTCGCTCTCTCGCTCTCTCGCTCTCGCTCTCTCGCTCTCTCGCTCTCGCTCTCTCTCACGCTCTCTCTCTCTCTCTCTCTCTCTCTCGCTCTCTCGCTCTCGCTCTCGCTCTCGCTCTCTCTCTCTCTCGCTCTCGCTCTCTCGCTCTCTTGTGTGCTCTCTCCACGTGGCTTGGTGAAGGGGCCTTCTCCATGTGGCTTGGAGAAGGGGTCTCCAGGCTGCTTTAAGAGGCTCTCGCCATGCGGTTTTGAGAAGGAAAGGAGATCCGCGCGGTTTGCAGGAAGAAGGCAGTTTGCAAGGAGGCTGAGAATCCAGGCGGTCCTGCATTGAGAGCTGGAGGGCACCACAGCACAGAAAGGACCTCCCCAATCAGAAGAGTGATTGGCAGCTGTTGGTAAAGCTGAACTGTGTTTGGAAAGTAGGGAAACGGTTTCTCTAACTTTTCTAAAACTAGCCTGGATTGGTAGGGGGGAGGCAAGGATATGTGTTTGTGGGTGTTTTAAAGAACATAAGACTTAACAACAGAAACCCGCAAATAACTAAATCTATATCACTGTTAAATAAACAATTCGTTTTCTTTTCATTAAACTCTGGTATTGAGAGTTATAATTTTGGCAGCGGGCAATTGGGCCCCTAACTAAAGAGCCCGTGGGTTTGTTTTCAACTGGAGTAGCCCAGGGGTTCTGTAACACTTGGGTTTAGGATATCATTCTCTCCGACGTAGCCTGATACCCAAAATGCTGATGGAAAAAAATCACCACTCCTGTCATTATCATTCATCTCTTGAGAATCCCTCAGCCAAGAAGAGGCTTGTGTCCTTTAAGATTCTCTTCAAAATGGTAAAATTAAATTAAATGCATTTTACTATTTACCACCCCCAATTTCCCACATTTTCAAAAAATTATCAGCAATACAAATGTCAAAATTACTTTAGTAGCTTAATGTGAACTGATTTTGAGTAAATAGTCAATTTACTTAAAACAGGCTGAAAATGTGTCAAATTGCCAAACAGCTCAACGTACATATACATTTATTCAATAAAAACATTTACTATTGCTTTGTTGTGGAATATGCATGTTGCTAGTGAAGGGGACCAAAAGTTTTGCCTTTGGGGGAGGGGATACTGATTATTAAGGAAAAAAGAGAGAAAGAGAGACTCAGAAAGAACTTTGACCCTCTCTCTTTTCCTGCCTAAAAGATTCGGAGGGAACCTTAGCATTATTACCACAGCATTAGACAGAAGACTCCAAGCAGGAGCCTGCTGACCACCTGCCCTTCCCACCTCCACATTCCATTGTTTCTGAGCTACTTAGCAAAAATGTACCTACCACGTGTGTTCCCCTCTTCCTCAATCACCTTCAAATCATCCATTCTCACTTTTGAAATCTAAGATCCCATTCCCTCCCTTTCTCCTTTGCCCAAAATAACATATATACCCAATTACATCATTTCTAAAGAGTGGCTTTTGATCACTCATAAAACAACTGAGCACATATTACATGCCAGGCCCCATGCTAAAGCCCTTTATATACATCATCTTCTAACAGTGGGGGAAGGACCCCCAAATTTCTCACAGCCTATGATTTTGGGGATGGGGGAAGGAAATGATACAGCTTTTAAGGTACTTTGCATATCTATGGAAGGCTGGTAGCTAGGGGGCCTGTAAAAGAGCCGTAATACTGTTTTAAGATACTGTGCATATCAATGACAATGAGATAGCAGAGCCCTTCCTGAAGGGAAGTGTGCTGTCCCCTGGGCAAAAGGGCAGGTGATACAGCTTAAGATATTTTTCATAACAATAAGGTATAGTACTCCATCCAGCAAGAGATCCATGTAAGGGAGGGAGGGCAGATAATTTCTGAAAAGAGGTAGAAGGGCCCTCCCAGATCAGCCATGGGGTTTGGAATTAAGAGCTGGAGTAGGAAAAAAAAAAAAGACCCATTGGGAAACCTGGATGGAGAACTCCTCGAGCATTCACTGATGAGGCTGAAATTGTGGCGGCCTGCCTAACCAAGCACGGATTAGTGGAATATGCTCAAAATGCTGAACCGTGATGGGGAATGCTGAGCCGCAGTCTTCTGCTTTTCTAAAAGATGGTCTCTTTAAGAGTCTGACCGGCAGACTCTTAAACTGGCCTGGTTTGGCAGGGGGAAGCAGTACTATGTGTTTTGGGGCATTTTAAAGTGAGTGAGACTTAACAACAGAAACCTGCCATTATTCTGAATCTGTAAAATTTCTAAATAAACCCACTTTCCTTTTCCACCAAACTTCTGTATTAAGTCATGCTTCTTGGAAGCAGGCAATCAGACCCCACAACTGTTCCAGGACAGAATAGGCTGGGGTTCTGAAACAATTTCTTAGCCCTTACACCAACCACCTACAAAGTAAGCATTGTCTCCCACCTTGGAGAGAAAGCAACTAAGGTTCCCTTACTCAGTGACTTGCTTATGGCCACATACCTGTTAAGAGTTAGAGCTAAAACTGGAATACAGATCTGCCTGGCTCCAAAGCTCACATACCTTCCTTCCAATGACACTTCACTGCCTTGTCAATATTCCATTCAGTATTTTCTAAGGCAGCCATGCCAAATCTGGGCATCTTGAGTTAAGGTTACAGAAACAGGGGTGTCCAAAAAACCCCAGAGTTCGCGGCTGGGGGATAGGAAGCAGCTTTCAGAATGCCTTCACATGCCTGAGGTTGGTGGCTAGGGTCTTTGTTACGCAAAATGGCTTTAATGCATCCAAGGCCTCAGGTAGATGGGAGGGATCTTGGACCAGGGGATGGTATGGAAAAAGCACACAGAGCCTGCCTGAGGTTCTGTGAATGGTCAGAACTGGTTACCACACCCACTGCATCAGAGGACAAGTCGGGGATTTAAAAATAAGCGGCAGACATTTTAAGGGGGCTGACCATATGAATTTAACTGGGGACAGGCTAACCATGCGGATTTAATGGGGACTGCTGATGCAGTTTTAAGGAAGGGATGGACCTTGCTTCTTTGAAAAGGAAGGCTCTCCATGTGGATTACAAAGGACTAACCACACAGTTTACAAGGAGGATAAGAATCCACGAGGTTCTGGATTAAAAGCTAGTGGACACCATAACACAGACAAGGCCTCCCCAATCAGAATTGAATGATTGGCAGCTACTGCTAAAGCTAAACTGTGTTTAGAAAGTTAGGGAAACGGTATCTAAGTTTTCTAAAACTAAACTGATTTGGTAGGGGGGAGGCAAGAATATGTGTTTATGGGTGTTTTAAAGAGCATAAGACTTAACAGCAGAAATCCACAAATAATTAAATGTATACAACTATTAAATAAACAATTCTTTTTCTTTTCACTAAACGTTGGTATTGAGAGCTGTAATTTTGGCGTCGGGCAATCGGGCCCCTAACTAAAGAGCCCGTGGGTTCTGTTTCAATTGGAGCAGCCCAGAGGTTCTGTAACATTAACTCTTAGTTCTTCTACTGATGTAAAGCATGCCTCAAAGTAACTTATTCCTCACTTCTACTTATTCCTACTGGACCTACAGAGAACAATTCTTCTTCACCACACTTTTTTAGATACAGGAAATAACTATAAACCCCCACTCTACCACCACACACTTTTTTTGTCCTTATATTTTGTCTTACCACCCACAGAGGCAGCAGCAAAGGATAACGGCCAAGGGGGTGTAAAGGGGACACAGGAGTGGTAGCAATTAGAATGACAATAAGGCAATAAGGGTCAATGCATATATAAGGGATGTATCTAAGACAGGAAACGCTTATTAACATAGTTATTGGTTCTACTAGACCTGAATGTTCTAACAGTCACAGTGACAGCAGCATTAAAACAGTTACAGTGCAGAACTCAAATTAGGCATGCCAAAAGCAATTGAAATTTCAGACAGAGTTCATAGTGTACTTTGAAACATGGGACCAAATTCCCAATTAGGTTCCCTTTAAAAAGGACTATACCTTACATAAATACTTTAGACTTTATAAAACACTTAAAAAACAAAAAAATATATAATTAGAAAAATATTTGCATTATTGATTCATTCAGCCAGAAGATTCTGCAGTTTCAAATGCAAATTTAGTACTTAATGCATGCATATTTTATCATTGCTTGCTTTGTTAAATGTGTCAAATGAGACACTGGACTAAGTGAATATGAATATAATTCAATAAATTCATATGTCTCCTTTACTCCAAAGTTTAACTCTGCTTGATATTGGCAGGTTTCATAATTGAGGGTAGTCAAATAAAAATACATAAGTTATAGTGCTATTGTGGAGCTCCAAAGAAATGCACTACTTAAAGTAAATTCTTTTTCTTTCAGCCACTGCCACGACTTTTTACATTCATCCATAAATGGTACTTTCATTTTAGTTTATAATTTATATTCAGTGAAATTTTAAAGCCTAAAGGTGAAATACAAAAATATTCTTGCCATATTCAGATCTGTGTCAAGAGTTTCATTGAATAAAATTCACCCCAAATAATACTTAATTGGAAACGCACATTTCCCTGCTTCCCTACATGGAATAATTATTTGTTAATCAGGCTTAACAGAGACAAAAATGGGAAATTATTAATCATCTCATTAAAGAAAAGGGTAACAGAGCCTTATCTTTTGAACTTAGAAATGGTGCCTCATCAACAAATCAACTTTCTACATACTTAAAAAGAAAATCCACCAAGATGGTAATGTGCTTTAATGTATTGATAACTTATTCTTTTCACTAGCAGTTAGCCTTGGACTTGGCTAGAAGGATTACCATTATTTTAATGAGTCAATCTAGTGCCTATATTAAAAGTAACCTGCTTATATTTGCAAAGGTTTGAGTACCTGAGTATCTCCGAAGAGACAATGTTACAGAGTGGGGTCCCCAAAATTCCCCAGAGCCCACAGTTTGGGGATGGGGGAGGGGACTCAGTGGAGCACAGATACTTTTCCTAAGAGATGCCTTTGCATATCTATGGCTGGTAGCTAGTGTCTTAGTTATGTAAATGGCTTTGGTTCTTCCAAGGCCCCAAGGAGATGGGTGGGGTATTGACTGGAAAATGGTTACAAAAGAGCTTACTGGGCCTTCCCAAGGTTCTGCAAGTGGTCAGAACCAGTTAACATGCTCACTGCATCACAGGCCATGGTCAGGGATTTAAAAATAAAGCAGCAGAACTTCGAGTCAAGATGGAGGCCTAGACAGACATGCTGGGTCTCATTCCACAACTAAAAAGAATACAGCTAACTCAAAACTAGAGGCAACCAGAAGTTCCAGAAAATCAAGCTGCATGGAAGTCCAACAAACAAAGATATAAACAAGAAATATTCATTCAGACAGGTATGAGGGGCAGAGCCGGGGCAGACAGTACATGGTGTGGCAGCGGCAGCAGCCCTGGCAGCTGCAGGCTGGACGAAAGCATAGTCACACGTTTTAAAAAGTAGGAACACCTGAGGAGCGTTTCCAGCTTGTGACCAGACCGCACAACTTACAGTCCCAGCACCAGGGAAAATCAAGACTCATTGAGTCTGACTGTGCAAACCAGTAGAGGTTGGGGTGGAGGAAGAAATTACCCATCTCTCAGCAGAGTCCACTTGTTTAAAGGATCCCCACAGTCCTAGAACAACCGCAGACCCACCAACTCTGGGAACAACAGCTAGGGCAACAGCTAGAAAGGTGCCAGTCCCATATGAAAGTGGGAGAAGTGCCTGGAAAAGGGGAAAGTGCTGAGCAAGTAGCATTGTTCCCTCTCTGACCTCTCCCACACACACAGCGCCACAACGTGGTGAAATGGGTCGCCCTGTACTGATGAACACGTAAGGCTCTGCCGCTTACAACATAACAGGAGCAATAGCTCTACCTAAGACACAGAGGCAAACAAACACAGGAGCCTGTCAAGATGAGTAGACAGAGAAGTGTGGCCCCAAAGAGGCAACGGATCAAGATTCCAGTGGGAGAACTAAGTGACAAGGAGTAGCCAACCTAACAAATGCAGATGGTGATAAAAATATTCACAGGCTTGACATATATGCTTGAGTATGGCAAACACATAAGGGAAGAATTGAAGGCTATGCTAAAAGAAACAAAGGAAAATCCACAAAAAACCAATGGTGAAGGGAAGGAAACCAGGGTTCAAATCAATGATTTGGAACATAAGAAAGAAAAAAAGTCAACCAATACAGAATGAGGAAACAAGAATTGAAAAAAATGAGGAGAGGCTTAGGAACCTCTGGGACAACTTTAAATGTGCCAACATCCGAATCATAAGGGTGCCAGAAGGAGAAGAGTAAGAGCAAGAAATTGGAAGCTTATGTGAGAAAATAATGAAGGAAAACTTTCCAAATTTGGCAAAGGAAATAGACATATGGGTCCAGGATGCACAGAGAGTCCCATACAAGCTAGACCCAAAGAGGACCACACCAAGACACATCATAATTAAAATGCCAAAGGTGAAAGATAAAAAGAGAATCCTAAAAGCAGCAAGAGAAAAGCAGAGAGTCACCTAACAAAGGGGTTCCTATAAGACTATCAGCTGATTACTCAAAAGAAACTTTGCAGGCAAGAAGGGACTGGCAAGAAGTATTCAATGTGATGAAAAGCAAGGGCCTACAACCAAGATTACTCTATCCAGCAAAGCTATCATTTAGAATGGAAGGGCATATAAAGTGCTACCCAGACAAGGTGAAGAAGCTAAAAGAGTTCATCATCTCCAAGCCATTATATGAAATGTCACAGGGACTTACTTAAGAAAAAGAAAATCAAAACTATGAACACTAAAATCACAACAAACTCACAACTATCAACAACTGAATCTAAAAATATAACAACAAAATCCAATTAAGCAAACCGGAATAGGAACAGAATCATAGTTATGGGGATCATTTGGAGGGTTATCAGCTGGGAGGGGAAAGGGGGAGAAATGGGGACATGGTGCAGGGATTAAGAAGCATAATTGGTTGGTACAAAGTAGACAAGGGGAAGTTAAGAATAATATAGGAAAGGGTGAAGCCAAAGAACTTATATGCATGACCCATGGACATGAACTAAGGGGTGGTGGGATTGCTGGGGGACAGGGGGTACTGGGCAGAGGGGAGCAAAGGGGAAAAAACCTGAAACTACTGTAACAACATAACCAATAAAATATACTTAAAAAATAATAGTAAATAAATAAATAAAAATAAGGTGGCAGCCATTAGCAGGAGAGAGAACCATGAGGTTTTGAAATGGCGTGGAGCCATGCAGTCTGAAGGAAGGAAAGGGAGGCCATGTGGCCTTGGCTAGTAAGAATGCCAGCCTGCTGTTACTTTCATTGTACTGACTTCAGCAGACTACAAGTCGCCAAGGACTCCGCTTTGCTGACCTGGACTTTCTGAACTTTTCTGGACTTCCTGGACTTTTCTGGACTTCACCATGATCCAGTGCAACACGGCACATGCTTTCCTGGACTATTATAAGGAAGCTGATGACATCATACCCCAAATCCTGAAGTAGAGAGCTGACAGATAAGGCATGGGGAACTATTGGGCATGGTTTTGGCTTATAGTCTTTTGGGGAGCAAGGGAAGTGCTGGGTCCCGTGGGAGAACCGCTCTGAGCTGAAGTGCTCACTGCCCTCCCCAGGCTGGAATAAAATAAAGACCTGTTCTCCTCAGCACTAATTGTTGGGTTTTACACCAAGGTGCCATGTGAAAGAACCCCCTTTTACTCAGTAACAACAAGTCATCAACTAGTAAACAATATGCCACTCATAGACAAGGACAAGCAATGTTACACAGCTATCATTTTAATTTGGCATAAATATTACAATGCTACCTAAAGATTTTTACAGCATTTTATAACTTAAAAGTCTGGGAAGAAAAATGAGAAATTAATGACCGTAAAACAAAAATCTTTTTATAAGAAGAGGTTTTTGCTACTAAAAATGTTTAATGATTATGTCGGCAGCCGTCCGTCTCGAGAGACGATGGTGTAGCTTCTTAAGAGTCTATCTGCACCGCCGAGAATGGTGGTGCAGTCCGACTCGGGAGTGACACGGTATCTGTCTCCTCCCGTGTTTAATGATTAACCACCTCCAAAATAAACGGGACCAGCCCATATGTAAACACAAATTAATGATGGGCTAAGAAGAAATGTGCTATCTTTACCGAAGTGTTTTTAAGTAAATCTTAAAATAGTATTTTTCATATATCATTACCACAACTGAATTATAAGTAGACTGTTAAAGCTTGCTAGCTAAGAGTTCTGGCTTGTGTAATGAATGGTGTGTTCAGTATTTTCAATGAATGGGGGTTTCAGAAAGAGTTAGTATATTGATGTAAAACAGCACTTCCTCTGCAACATGCTCATTATCACTGAAAAATCTGTGTCAACATAAATTTCCTAGACTCATTCAGGTTTACTGCTACTCACAAAACCATATGAATCTGAGCTATCACCATGTACAATGGTAGGTTAGAAAATTTGATTGCCAAAAACAATTAGTATTTGGATCTTCGGAGTTTATATGTAAATCAATTACAATTTTACTATTTATACTAAAAGGAGGGGATTTATTTTATCTTCTTTTGGCTGAAGCTGGACAAACAGGCATAGGAGAAGGCAACTTCAGGCAGAAAGGAATCTGAGACTTCCTATTTTATTGCAGAACATAGGCCTTGGAATGAATCTGGGCCTTGTCTCCTCAAGAGTAAAATAAGAGGTCAAATAAGGTTGCTGATTTTCAGTTGGAAAAGGTAAGCTTCCCTACCTCCAGGTGAGGGACACATCAGGATCATATGGAATGTATGAACTACAGAAGACAGCTCCCCTCACCTAGATTTCCTGATAATGCCTTATCAGGGAGGTATGTCCTACTTCATAAGCCACTAGCACTATTCTCATGCACCATGTTATCAGGGACATTGGATGGAAAAGAAATCAAGACTCTAGATCTCCACTGTCCAATATGGTTGCCACTAGTCATATCTGGCAATTCATCACCTGAAATGTGGCTAGTTAGAATTGACATGTGCTATACATATAAAATACACATGTATTCCCCTCCAAAATGTAATATATTTCTCATTAATAATTTTAATTGATTGCATATTAAAATAATAATGTTCTGAATATATTAGATTAAATAAAATACATTATTAAAATAAATGCCACCTTTTTCTCTTTGCTTTCCTAACATGGTTACTAAAATATTTAAAATTACATATATATCTCACATTATATTTCTCCTAAACAGCTCTGCTCTAGATGATATTCTTACATTTCTTCTGTGAGGCAATAATTCTATGCTATCATGACTCCACTGCTGAAAGGGTAAAATAAAGTATAACTAGGTCTTGCATCTTTGTGGGGAAATGGAACAGAAGCAACATGATTAAACTAGTACCTTGGGGAAGTAAGGGTCATCAGATCTAAATGCCAGCACCATAATACTCACCATGCTTGATTCAGGTGATCTAGCTAGCCAAGACTGCTACCTCTTAACTCCACCAAAGTTTATTTCTTTATGCTGAGTCTGTATGTTTAAAAAGTTCCAGACACGAAAGACTGACATGAAACATTAAACCAACACTATAAAAGAACATTATAAGACCAACATTAAATTTAAGAATATAAAATTTAAGTTTATTACTAAAAAGCATTAGCACATTGACGTAGGAAAGAAAAGTTCATGCCCAATGTAAAATATTTTGTTTTAATTAAACTGTTAAATTAACGTATGACATAATTTGACAAAAATTAGGCATTTAATTGTTTTAGGAACTAAGTTGTCTTAGAAGCCACTCATTGGCATAGGAAAAAAATTAACTTTCTTTAAATTGAAAGTGACAATATATCATTTTTCTAAGAAGTAAACAAACCACAGATGGCAACTGAACATAGATATATTTCTATAATATTTTCTTTCCTGAATACTGCAGGACAGTGGAGTTATAAGCAGTTAAGAGCATTAAACATTATTATATATGACAACTGAAAGGTGAGCAATAAAGAAAGAAAAAGGATATATGGAATAGAGGGAGCAGTGTAAGCATTTGGGGGGGGTGAAACATTTAAATTTCTGACTGTGAATAAAAGCTTCAGTTTGGGAATCAGGCAGACTTGGTTTAAATCTACTCTGCCGGACTCCAAATTCCATGTTCTAAAGCATCTCATACATCTCATATATGTATACAATTATGACTGTGGATTTGTATATAAACACATGCACACACTCTTCATCTCTTGGCCAAACTTCATGAATGAATCATTTATAAGTGCTTAGTTGCCACGATATATTTAGCTACATCATTTTGCCCTAACATTTTTTCATTTATAAATCCCTTCTTTACAATTTCTCTAAAATACTTCTCCTATATGAATATATCTTGAAAAATCTGACACTATATGTGATGTAGTATGGATTTACAGTTTTTCCACCATAAATAACAAATGAGAATTATATGCAGCTGTAAAAATTCAAATATATAGCTAAAAATTTTGATGATAAACATTAGAATCCAAATTTTCTGGCAGGAGAACTACCTTCTCTGAAAGCACATTTAAGTACTGACTTACGGAAATTCATTACAGTACTGCATAGGCTTAGCTCCAATATTAGAAATATACCTCTAGGCTCATTTGTACAAGAATTTCTTATTCAGCATCTCAGCTGCACAGGTTTCCACAAAGAAATGAGCAGGTAAAAATGGATGAAGCTTCATAATGAGTAAACATTAAAATAATTACTTTATATTTCATTTATTATGGTACAATGTTTAAGTCATTTCATTTCAATCATTTCTTTAGAACAACCACAAGGACCTGTTAAAGAAAAGGTACTTTAGAGACTGAGCTATAGAAACTGAGGTGAGCTAAACAATTTAAAATTTTTCCTTAGAAATGATCAACATAAATGGTGTAATTCTGTACTTTAATATTTCTTTACATCTCTTAAAACAATGTATACAATTAATGGCATGGAAGTGATTTACTTAAGCATCAGAAAGTGTGTCTATAAAAACTATCCTGTTTTGTTTTTAAACAAACAGATCTTAATCTTCCAAATGTATATTGTCTGTCAGTTATTTCAGGGGCTATATAAGCACTAGAATTATGCTGTCACTGCTGAAAACATCCTGGACATCCTTTTGGAAAGGAGGAAATACCTTCAGGGACAGTTTACCACCCAAACAATAAAACATGTCTCTTAGCTTTGTATTTTAAGGCTAGAATTTGATTAATTTAGTCATTCATCTCATTCATCAAATTTAAGCCATAAAAGTTTGGCTATTTCTAAAAATTATTTCCATTCTCAGAAGATGAAGATTTACTACCAGCAAGAATATTCAAGAGAACCAGCATCTGAATTCAAATAAAAACCCCAGCGCTTACTACCAAACAACTTATTGGACAGCTTACTTAAATATTGAGTCAGAATCACCTAACTTGAAAAATGAAGACTTTAATATCTATTGTCATACATATAATGAAGATATCTGTTAAGTAAGATACCTGTAAAAGTACCAGCATGGTGCCTAATAGGAAGTAAGAATAAAAGATTAATAGATGATACCACTGTGTTTACACTGTGAGAAATTCTAGAAGCCACACATGAAAAAGCTTAGCAAAGACATGTTGACAGTAATACAAAAAAGGCCTGCTTCATTTTAATTACAGAACTATATACACTCCTGAAAATACCATAAACATTTTTATAATCAAAATCCAAATCTCCTTTTTACTGACAATAAACAGTACAATCAAAATTTTTGACCACCTACCATTTCCAGGGAGTATTTCTGGCCACTGAAGAAGAAAAAACATATCTAGTTTCTACCCTTAAGAAGCAGAATTTACCAAATAGTTGCTTTACCTTGACTTGATCAACTAGGTGGCTTCATTCCTCACCTTGAAGTTCACTGGATTCTCCCTCAGCTACACACAAACTCACACACACTTTTCACAGGAGATGCTAATAGGTATAAACATGTTCATCCATGAAACTATTTATAAGCTTCCTTTGGGAACCAGTTATTTCCTAATATGGCATAGTTTAGATGTTTATATCCATACCTCAAGAAATAAAACACACTTACCAAATAATTAAATTATAAAATAACAGTATCTAAAATATCAGTACCAGTCTTCTCATTGATATCATTGTAATTTTAAGCACACAAGTAAAGGAGCATGTTACATGTGACTATTACTTTACCTCTATTCTGGCTAGAATGCCTCTATTCCTTATGTTAACTATGCCTGTAGCACTTTAAAATGAAATTAATCAAATGCCTAGGGTTGGAAGTTGAGAACAATACAGCCATCATGAAAAAATATTTTGCAGCTATTTTTTTCAACTCTGTAATGAGTATAAATAATTGGTCTAGGTCAACCTGATTACTTAGCCTATCAGAGGAAAGAAGGTTAGTCATTAATTATAGTCATCAAATTATGCAAAATCCAAGATTTTTAAAAATAAATTAGAGTATAACTAGCTATCTAATTATATGGAAATCAATATGCATTTGAGAACAGTTATTTATCAAGAGAAAACTCATTCCATAACCAAACAGCATTTTATAAGTGCCTTAAACTCTAGATAACAAAAAGTTCTCTAAATCATTAGGTTATATAATCCTATAAAACAAGGACCCTGGGCATAAATTCCTGCTTAGCTTTTGAGGCCCTTGATGTCACTATTAAGAAGCTATGAAGGAGAGAAAATAATGCAAATCAAGAAGAAGACCATGGTGGAATTAGTCTCAGTAGAATCTAGTGTTTACCACTGTCATCTGTTTCTGGATCCACCACTGGTGCTGTCACATTGTGTCCCAGTCTGGCCCTAGGCAGCATGTTCAAGACTACCGAGGTTGTTTCCTTCAGTTATTAATCTATTCAATCTGTAATCAGCAGTCAGGCTTAAGAACCACAGGGTGGGGCAGAGTACTTTCTGCAGGCAGGGCTATTGATTCCCATCAGGTTGAGGCCACTTGGAGGGGCCTACTCTGCTTAAGAAAGATGGCTCCTGCAGTATGGGGAATAACCCAGCAAAGGGATCTTCAAAAAGCAACCTCCAAAGCCACCTTCTCTAGACTTTGCTCAAGAGTCTCTAGTCCACTCTGACCACCCCCTTTGCTGGAGCCCAGGGTAAGGGCCTGCAAACAGAATTTTATGTGTTGGCCCTTTTAGAGGCTCTCTGTGTCTCCAGTCATCTCTCCTTGGCAGACAGAAACCCCACAGTTTTCACAGCTGGATATTATCTGGGTTCCTGTCCAGTCCTGGTGCTGTAGCCCTGGGAGCCCAGCTTGGGGTATAGACCCCACTGTTCTCAGGGGGAACCTCCCAGCTGCTGAAACTTCCTTCTTGCACTTCAGCTGCCATCCAAGGGAGCCCAGTCAGCCCTCTGATGTCTCCTCCGCACTCCCTACCAGTCTCGTTGTGGTGAAGTGGTTTCTTTTGTCTGTCCATGGCTATGAGGCTTCTCTCCAGCTAGTGTTCAGTTGGTTATTCAGCATGATTTCTCTACAATTTATTTGTAATTCCATATTGGTCCTGGGAGGAGGTTAATGTAGCTTCCACTTACACCTTTGCCATCTTGGATTCTCTCAGGTTGTACCATTTTATAAATCAACCATCAAAACATGAGAATGATTGCTTCTTGGCACCCTCACCATACCAATAATTACTTTATGAGAGAGACTCTGGGTCCCTCAGAATGGATGAAGAAACTACTCACTCACCTTCTGAGGAAGGAAAGGAGGGGGTTTTCTCTGAGGAAAATCGCCCTTGTTTCTTTATTAGCCAGGGTTTTTACCTACTTTCTACATGGGAAATGCATAAGAAAAACATTCAGTCCTTCACCAAATGGTTGGGAGTAATAACAAAGGGAAATGTAGATCAATACAGCGTTGAAACACCCAGATATTTTACACAAGTTTGAAAATATTTACTCTTACTTAATCGTTCTGTTTTTCACATCCTACTGACAAGAATTTGGGGCTGTTCAGAGAAAAACAGAGCAGGTTCCCTTTTCCTTGAAAGCCACTTTGTATTTCTATTCTATCTTTAAAATCCCCCAGAGGGTGGGATTCATAGCAAGCATGGAAGATAAAAACCCAGCCAGTTAAGGCCCAGGGTGGGCTCTACACAGCGGTCAAAGTCTTTTGAACCATGCCTGCCTGTCTCCCACAATTTTAGACCTTTTTACCTATTAAACTGCATCACTCTTTTATTAAGACTAAAGCTAAACATATGCACACCCGGGTACACCCATATATGCCCATGCACATCTACATAAGCCCACCTATATATACCATACATACCATGTACATCATCTATATAATTTATACTATGCGAATATTATGTTCATATTTCTATTAGAATATTTCTTTTTGTTGTTGTTGCTGGATAAAAATTCTTATATATAAAAGTATTAATTCATTATCAACATCTTATAAAGTTGTTCCAAATTCATCATTTGCCTTTTAATAATGTATACTTTGATCTTCATTTATAAAAGTTCCTAATTTGTGTAGGGTCAAAAATATATTTCCTAAGCCCTGGCTGCTTTGGCTCAGTGGATTGAGTGTTGGCCTGCGAGCCAAGTGTCGCTGGTTCAATTCCCAGTCAGGGCACATTACTAGGTTGCACGTCAGGTCCCCAGTTGGGGGCGGGAGTGAGAGGCAACCACACAGTGATGTTTCTCTCCCTCTCTTTCTCCTTTCCCCTCGCTCTAAAAATAAATAAATAAACAAAATAAATTAATTAATTATTTAAAAATATATATATATATATATATATATATTTCCTTTTATGTTTTCTATATCATTACACCTAACTCTTCAATTGGTCTGAAATTTATTCTGATCTATACTGTGAGGTAAGGAATCAATTTATATTTTCCTTTCAATAATTTGTCAATTGCTTCAGCAACATTTTTACCAACTGATATAAATGCTCTACTGCAATAATTCTTCCTCTATTTGGCACAATTTATTCTCAGAAATATACCAGTAGCAGCACTGTGAATACTGGCCACCTATCTGCCTGATTAAACATTTTACAGTAGATGTCAAGGGCACCAAAACCCACCCTTGAATTAAAATTATCCTTTCATTCAAATAACACCAGGGGCCATTTATGAATTCAAGTTCCCTTTGATTTCATGCACAATCCAACAGCAAGCCAGTGGGCATTCAGAAGGTAAGAAAGAGAGGAATTATCCAGAAAACTAAGTCCAATATTCCTTTGTTTTAATGCTTTATAATTTCATAATGACTATTTTGATATTACTGAAATTAATAATACAAGAAAGTAGAGTTTAATGTGAGTTCAATGGGGTCTTATGTCAGAATGTCTAAAAGACCATTGTTCATAAGATTTAAATATACTTTATAATCTATGTGTAACCTAAGGAAGAGTAGTATAGAAACTTTCAAAAGTCAAGAAAAACACACAACCTCGCAAGTGTGTCTTTGATGTTTTAAAAGCAGCCAAAACAATGTATTCTACAGGAAAATCAAAAGTAGACATTGTCCTTTATAAGATTACAAAGGGTCTTAATATCTGAGAGGAAGGGATTGTTATTTTTTATTGTTAAAATAATTAATTAATCACATATTTACTTAAAAAAAGAGAGAAGACGAAGAAGAATATATGAAAGGGTGAAACGGGAAAGCTTGTATGTACGAACCATGGGTATGGGCTTGGGGGGGGATTGTTGGGGGAGGGAGATGCTGGGTGGAGGGGAGTAAAGGGGAGAAAACTGGAACTATTGTAACAATATAATCAATAAAATACATTTAAAATAAAATTTTAAAAAAAGTAGGCATATAGAATTTTGCCTGCTGTGAGCCTTGTATATAGGAGACTTATGCTACTATGTCTTGTGTATACAAATGGATTACAGATGTTTAGAAAAAAAGTTCAATGCATCTTTAAAGTGTTTCTAATGTGAACCTTTTTAAGAGCTAAAAGTCAGATCTGATACCAATATTAGTGACAGCAAACTATCAGAGTTACATTCAGATGCTCACTTTCAAAGGGGATAAAAACTATATAATAGAACCAAATATATACTCCAGTCTAAAATTATGGGAGGATGACCAATGCTAGATTTAAGATTGAAAACTTCCACTTTGGTCAAAAAGTAACTTAAAGGAACAAATAAATTATTATTTTGAAAGGTTTTAGTATGTTCTTTAGAGAATTTACTTTAATTTCAATTGTTTTTCTTAACTTCAAAAATGTTCACACCTGAGAGACTTAATGTGAACATCATTTGTCACATGCCCACCCAACAAATTCAAAAGCTCTATACTCCTGCCCCCCAACCCTGGCTCAAGGACTGTCACAACTTCCTCTGTGTACTCATATGCAAGGAAGTCAAACATTGAAATCTAGAGTAAAGTAAAAAGTCAATGGGTTCTGCTGTTCAACCAAAAGGAAAAGAACAAAGGAGAATACCACAGGCTCCCTTATCCATAGGGGATATGTTTCAAGACCACCAGTCCAGTGGATGCCTAAGCCCACAGATAAAACACATTTATACATATACACACATTTATACACACACACACACACACACACATTCATATATACTATGTTTTTTTTTCCTATACATATACATATTTTCCCTTAAAGGGAAAATGGGCAAAGGACTTTAATAGGCACTTCTCCAAAGAAAACATCCTAATGGGCAACAGGCATATGAAAATATGCTCAACATCATTTATCAGGGAAATTCATATCAAAATCACAATGAGATATCATCTCACACCTGCTAGGATGGCCATTCTAAAAACAGAAAAGCAAAAATAAAACAACACAACAGAAAATAACAAGTATTGGTAAGGATGTTGAGAAACCGGAACCCTTGAACACTTATAATGGGAATGGAAAATAGTGCAGCCACTATGGAAACAGTCTGGAGATTTATCAAATAATTGAAAATAGAACCACCATATGATCTAGCAATCCCACTTCTGGGTATATATACAAAAGAACTGAAATCAGGGTTTCAAAGACGTACCTATACTCCCATGTTCATTGCAGTATTATTCACAATAGCCAAAAGGTGAAAACAACCTAAATGTCAATAAACAAATGAATGGGTGAAGAAAATATGGTATACGCATCCAATGGAATATTATTCAGCCATAAAAAAGAAGGAAATCAAGTCATATACTACAACATGGGTGAACCTTGAGGACATTGCGCTAAGTAAAATAAGTCAGCACCAGAAGAATAAACATGACATGATTCCACTTATGTAAGGTATTTATAGAAGTCAAACTCATCAAAGCATGAAGTAGAATGGTGGTTGCTAGGGACTAAGATGAGAGGGAAATGGGGAATTGCTGTTCAAGGGATATAAAATTTCATTGCTACAAGATGAAAAGTTTTTGATATCTGTTATACAACATTGTGCTTGTAGTTTACAATACTGTACTGTATCTTAAAATTTTAAGAGAATAGATTTCATGTCCTCTCTTTTGCCATAATAAATCTTTAATAGACAAGCACATAAAAGAGTTGGCCTCTGCAAACATAATGATTCATTTCTACTTTGAAATAGGGAGATTACTTTTTTTGGAATAAAAGTATTCTCTTCCAGCTACTATTAGACTAGAGAGAAAAAGAAAGATCATATTTAAGTCTGCAGAAAAGGTACAATGAGAAAAGACAGACAGAGAGAGAGAGAGAGAGATCTTATTTACATCAAATGTTGTTTATGCATGGAGAAGCATGCAAAATCACTATGGAATATCAAGAAATATCTGACTAGGTTTCCAACACTTTAGTAATTTACTATTTTATATGCCACTCAATGAAATATGCATAATCAAGTTAATAACATCTTTGCCAAGCATATACTAAAAACACTTTTTAAATACATAAATACATGGCACTGTTCAAGGATAAAGATCTCTGGAATCATATAATTTAAGACAATCATCAATAGAAAAAAATTTAAGAGAAAATAGTGAGATATCCTTAAATGTGGATATCCTTAAAAAGTCAAAAAATCAAACTCTAGACAAATCTTATAGTTCAACAGTAATAATTATTTTTTATGTTATCTGGATTTTCATTAAAGGGTTTTTTTCCCTCAATACAATATTTCAAATGTGTTTGGATGTACATTCCAGACAGAGTAGTAGTTGAAAAGCATCTAAACTATTGCTTACTGTGCCGACCTTACTTTGTTGAATAAATGGCTTAATAAAAATGTTTAGAATGGGAAACCATTCATGTTGAAAATGTGAAATGTGGTCTCTAATGGACAATTAAGCATCACATCTATGTGAAGTGCATACTTTTTTTTAATGTAAACTTTTAAGCAAGATTTAAAACCAGCCTTGTGGATATATTCAAAATAGGAGGTAGGATGGAAAAAGAAAGCAAAACATTTTTTTTCTTCTGCCTAGTAGGAAATCTTTTGTCATTATAACTTCAGAATACTAATTAATCTTTAGAGTGATGCAGGTACTGGTGCAAATGGTGGCATTTTATAAACTGTATCATTAACTTCTTCATTTATTTCACGTCTATGCCTCACTTGATTTAACCTTTAATGTTGTCTGGGATTTTGTCTATTTACTTGAATACATGTTAAATCAGCCCCATTATGAAGAGAAGGATGGTACCTTTTTAAAAATTCTATAATTATATTTTTAAATTGGTGTTATTTTACAATATTCTTTAACTTTTTTTCAATTACAGTTTACATTCACTATTATTTTGTATTTGTATCAGATGTACAGCATAGTGGTTAGACAATCATATACATTACAAAGTGTTTCCCCAGAGGCAGTTTTTTTAAAGTATCTAAGAACTAGAGTTATACATAATAAAAAGGGCCAGGAAACTAAATCTTCCCAATTAAAAGTGGACCAAATAATACACAATTTTACAACAAACTTCTTTGAGATATAATTATGTATTATACATAACTATTTTTAATTAATATTAAAAATGGACTTCAAAAGGTAGGCAGAATGGAATCCCAAATGAGAGCACTGACAATAAAACAAAAGCCAGGCAGAACTTCCCAACAGTGGACTAAGTTTTCCCTACATGGTTCCCTTATGTACTCAAAGGCAGAAAAATTCAATGTATCATGCTTTTCTTTAGTTTTGATTTATTAAATAATCTAGGCACCCCTTCCTTTCAGAAGTGAAATGAGAAATAAATAAAAACCAACTAAATACACACCATGCCAGGTGTTTACTTGGCTCACTCCCTTACCTTGTTCCTGTCTTTGCTCAAATATCACTAGAAGGCCTATCCTGACCATCCTCTTTGAAATTGTAGCCCTCACCACTGATACTCTCTACCCTGCTCTGTTTCAATTCTTTTCACCACAGCATTTACACCTGGGATTTTACTTATCTAGCCACCCATCTATATGTGTGTATATGTATGTATATGGACATGTGTATATGCATTTTTTTCTCTCTTTGTCTTCACAATAATTCACTCATAAGCTGCTATAACAATGCCTGGAACACAGCTGGCACCCAAATATATGCCATGACACCTATATTAAACTCTAATAATTTGCCAGGGTTATCATCAGGGAATTTGCCTCCGAGTTATCATACTTTTTCGGTAGTATGTCATAGATATTAAAGAATTTCAGTGACTCTCCTCGTTTTCTATGAGATTAAAGGCTTCCACATTTGGAAATGACATTCTGATAAATTATATGATTTCCTCAAAAGCTTTAAACTAACTCCATTTAGAATCAGAGGATATTAGTACCTCACTGGAAAGACATGCTTCTTCTTACTACCCAGAAAAAATTCCGTTTTCAAAATGATAGTTATCACTTATTTATGCTGAATAAATTATTTTTAAATTTTAGCATATATTTATAACTTTATTTTTGGAACACGAGAAGAATTAAACTATGCTCATTTTTCTATTAGAATAATAAAGCACTACTTTTGTACTATTTTCCAAAATTAACATGCCTAACTATCCCAAATTATGGCTGTAAAATGATTTATATTTAGAGAACATCAAAATCAATAATATTTCATGTTATTTTGAATATAGGTACACATTTCTTTCCTAGTAAGAGTTTTATAAAATGTGTCATTCCTTCCCCTCCCTTTCATTTTCTCACCAACAGAAATTATTCTATTCCTTGCTATTTAACAATGTTTGATGAAACACTTCTTTCTACTATCTGTATTTGTTAAAGGGGGTAAGAGGGAAGGTTTGGGAATTTGAGGGTAATAAAGAGAAGAGAGAATAGATGTGAATATTTTGAGTTTCACTTTAGATATTTAAATTTGATAAAATGAGATAAAATAGTTATACCTTATAGATATCTGGAATTATAAGACCAGAAAGTCAGTGAGAAGCCTGGATCAAAATGTAAATTTAAGAGCAACTTCATTAAGGCTGATGATATGTATTCATCATTGCAGGCATTTTTAAAAATCCTCACCCAAGGATATGTTTATTGATTTTGAGAGCAAGCAAGAGAGAGAGAAACATGGATCAGTGGCCTCCCATCTACTCCCCAACCGAGAAACAAACCTTCTGGTGCATGGGATGACACTCCAACCAACTGAGCCACCCAGGCAGGGCTCATGACAGACAAATTTTAACTGGAGAACAAATGGCCTGGAAAACACTGAGGAATTAGGTGAAATTATTGGGAAAGGAAGCTAGGAAGTTAGGAAATGGAAACAGGGTTCAGATAAGTAGAAAGCATAGGAGTTTTAAGAAAGAATGGGTATCTAATGCCAAAAAGCATTTAAAGAAGATGGCACTGGGTAAAAGGCCTTTGGATTTAGATCTAAGATAAAGGTCATACATAACCCTGGAAAGGCTATCTATAAAATACATGTGCAGAAATTATGTTACCGAGGATTCAAATATTTTTTGTTCTGTTTGGCAACCCAATGCTACTATTAGACATTTCCTGAGACCAGAAGTCAGTTTAATATATTAATTACATAATATATGATGTGTAGTCTGTCAGTATGTTAGGATTAAGGAAAGAAACTAACTGGTTAACTTAGGAGCTAACATATATTAAATTTTCCATATGGAGTCTTGTGATTAGGTAAATATAAATTGATATATGGAGTCTAATGTTTTAATTTTTAAAATTAAAATATCATCATGTATTATACAGAACCTAAGTTAGTATAGAAAATATTTTTTTAAAAAGACCAACACCACAAAATAAAAACACAACCCACTGAATGGGAGAACATATTCACTGATACATCTGGTAAGGGGTTAATAACCAAAATTTATAAAGAACTTATAAAACTCAACACCAAAAAAAAAACAAAAAAAAAACAATCAAATTAAAAAGTGGGCAAAGGACCTGAATATACACTTCTCCAAAAAGGACATGCAGATGGCAAATAGACATATCAAAAGATGCTCAATGTCACTAATTATCAGAGAAATGAAGTTAAGAGAGAAAACAAGATGGCGGAGGAGTAAGTGGAAGCTACACTAACTTCCTCCCAGAACTAGTCTGGATTTACAACGTAATTTTGGAGAAATCATCTGGAATAACCAACCAAACACCAGCTGGAGAGAAGTCTTATAACCACGGAGAGACAGAAAAGGCCACTACATCACAACGTGACCGGTAGGGAGTGCGGAGACGTGGAAGGGCTGGCTGGCGTCACACGGGTAGCAGCTGAAGGGACTGAGAAACAGCTCAGCAGCCGGGGGTTCCCCCTGAGAAGGACAGGGTCTAAACCCCCAGCTGGGCTTCCCAGCCTATAGCAACAGAGTGGAAAGTAAAATAGTATACAGCTGAGAAAAGTGAAAAGCCACAGGGTTTCTTGCTAGCCGGAGAGAAACAGCAGGAGAAAAAGAGCTCTTCATCGGATCACATATGAAAATATTCTGCCCCCACTTACCCTGGGCACAAGCAGAGGGAAGACAGAGAGGTCAGGAAATGCTTGGGGAGAGTTTGGTGTGGTGGCTTTGAGGGCAGAGCTGGGGAAGCGGCCGGCCAGGTCCCAGTGCTGACTCATCCCCACACTGCAGGCAGACCATTCCCAGCCAAGTGGCGTCAGCCTGAGGGGAAGCAAAAGCCCTGCCTACAGGAATTAAGCTGCCACACCCACGGTCCTTAAGCCTGATGGCTAATCACAGATTGAATGGAGGCAGCTGTCCGTCTCGAGAGATGATGGTGTAGCTTCTTAAGAGTCTATCTGCACCGCCGAGAATGGCTGTGCAGTCCGACTCGGGAGTGACACGGTATCTGTCTCCTCCCGTGTTGAATCGACATCTTGCGATGACGCTGGAGTGTCCTCTCCAGTGAAGCTGAAGCTACAGAGCCTGGGCAGGGTGATATGGAGGGTCTGCTGTTGCCCATGCAGCAGACTACAGATTGAATAGATTAACAACTAAAGGAGTCAGACAAAGGCAGTAGATCCCTGGAAGTCTCCAACAGGATGCCTAGGCCAAGACTGGTACAGGATCTGACGCCACCAGGGGCAGATCCAGGAAGTGCAGATCATTCTAAGAAGCACCAACAAACAATAGGAGTCACAAAAATGGGGAGACAGAGAAACAACCCCCCATCAAAAGGAAAGGTAGAGTCCCCAGAAAGAGTGCTAAATGAAATAGAGGGGAGCCAACTATCAGATATGGAATTGAAAGCATGGATTATGGAGAAGCTCAATGAGCTCAGCGGAAACTACAAAGAACTCCAGAAAAACTACAGTGAACTCCAGAAGAACTATAAGGAACTTACTGAGAATTATACCAGCATCAAAAAGGACATGGAAGCTATCAATAAGAGCCAGGAGGAAATGAAGAATATGATCTCTGAATTGAAGAACACAGTAGAAGGAATTAAAAACAGGCTAGAGGAAGCAGAAGATCGGATCAGCGAGCTGGAGGACAATGTAGACAAAACCTCACAGACAGTGCAACAAAATGAAAAAAGACTGAACAAGATTGAAGAGGCTCTAAGACAGCTGCAGGACAACATGAAACGTAATAATATCCGTATCATAGGAATTCCAGAAGGAGAAGAAGAAGAGCAAGGGATAGAAAACCTCTTTGAAAAACTAATGACAGAAAACTTCCCTAACATGAAGAGAGAAAGAATCATGCAAGTCCAGGAAGCACAGAGGGTCCCAATGAAGATGAACCCCAACAGGCCCACTCCAAGACACATCATAATTAAAATGGCAACATTCAAAGACAAAGAGAGAATCCTAAAAGCAGCAAGAGAGAAACAACTAATAACATACAAGGGAGCTCCAATAAGGCTATCATCAGATTTCTCAGCAGAAACACAAGCCAGAAGGGAATGGCAAAATATATTCCAAGTAATGAAAAACAAAGGCCTACAACCAAGAATACTCTACCCAGCAAGGCTCTCATTCAAAATGGAAGGTGAAATAAGGAGTTTCCAAGACAAAAGAAGGCTAAAAGAATACATCTCCACCAAACCAGCATTGCAAGAGATGCTAAAGGGTCTGCTTTAAGAAGATGAAGAAACAGAGACAGACAGAGAGGAACACGAGTACAAAGGGGGAAAATGACAATGAATAAGTACTGAAAGAAAGAAGGAACTTCTACCATTTGCAACAACATGATTGGAACTAGAGAGAATTATGCTTAGCGAAATAAGCCAGGCAACAAAAGAAAATTACCTTATGCTATCACCTGTTACAGGAAACTAATGAACAACACAAACAAATGAGCAAAATTGAACCAGAGGTATGTAAACAAGGGATAAACTAACAGTAACAAAGGGGGAGATGGGAGGGAGAGAAGTGGTAAGAAGGGGAAGGGTCTAGTCAAAGAACATGTATAAATGACCCATGGGCATGGACAACTGGGTGGAGACCGAATGTGGAAGAAGGGGAGACAGGGTGCAGGGAAGCAAGAGGGGGAAAAAAGTGAGACAACTGTAATGGAAAAACAAACAGAAAAATTTTTAGTGGGGGGAAAAATAAAAATATAAAGAATAGAAATGCAAGTTCAGTGAATATTAGAAGGACAAGGATTTTCCTTCACACTGTATATATTTTCTCCCTATCTGATGCCTCCAGAATTTGACATTCCAAAGAAGTAAGTAATGACCTAAGTTTCTTTGCATAAAACTAATAAGACCAGTTGTTAATAGAGGTTTTTTGTTTTTTTTTAACTAAGACTTTGAATGGAATGTCATGCCTAAAGGAGACATGCTTGGGCTTTGGTTGTTACCAAAAAGCCCTGAGCAAATGGGACTGACTTTCAAAGGTAATAAAAGTCCACGAGATAAAAGGCCTGGTACCTTGGATGGATGAGCGGTCCATAGCAATTTTTCCAGGGAAGGAATGAAGGTTGTTTTCCTGAAAGATGGCTAGAAGGGACCTTAAGGCACAATGGAAAACCAGGAGGACCTGGAAAAGACAGGTGTTTACAGGCAAGGCTGAATGCCAGGTATGTGGCTCAGCTTCTGTGCCCTGAAGGGCAGACTGAAGGTCACCCTAAATGTTCCTTGCGTAAGTTCCAGCAAAGCAGAACGAAAGATCATAAGTGATCATTTGCTGCTCTTGTTGTGTTTATGCAAATGAACAGGATAAATTAAAAATGAACTTAATGCAGTCCCTTCAATGACAAGGAGGGTAATCTTAGGGAGAAAAATCACGATTAAAGGAAGATCACAATGCCCAGTGGTAGACTATAAAGTAGTGCAGCTAACCGTCTTTAAAGTTTCTTTTCATTTAAAAATTGTTTTCATTTGAAAGTTAAACTATGTCTGTGGCATTATCAAAGATGTTTAATTTACAGGCAAGAAGAATGTCAAATGCCTTACAACTGGATGTCTATCCGATAAGACAGTCCTACAGATTTAGAGACTTGTATGTGGGTTATGTTACATAAATTAACATGTGTTTTCTGTTTTCAAAGGGCATAAGCTCATGATCTCATTACCTGAGTGATTGTCTGTACGTATAGGCCTCACTGAATCCTGTCTGCATTGCTACCTCCTGAGACTCAATGGTTTGGCTGAACTAAGTGGCTGGGTTGGTGAAGAACGGGGTGGTCTGTGAGCTTCACTTTGAAACTGGTTTCTCTTTTCTATCCTAATGGCTTGGATAGAAAGAGCCCAGAGGCCTGAGAGGGGGGAAACCTAAAATATTTCCCTCAGTCCAAACTAAGTATAATGGGCAAAAGGGTTTTGGACAGGTGAGATGTACCTGGCATACCTTCCTCCAAAGAAGCCCTTCTTTTCCCTAATGTGGGACATTGAAAAATTAATACCTGTCTTTTGTCATCTAGTGGTTACAGATTGAATGATGTCCTTTAACCCTGTTGCCCCCAGAATACAACAAGGATGCCAGCCTGTTAAACCAAGCATGCCGTTGTCCAGAGACAGCCAACCAACCTGGAGTCTGCACGATCCTTCCCCTTGTGGGAAGGCCACCCTCCCCTCCACACCCCCACTCTTATTAGGGATTTCTTGACCCACGGGTAGGTAGGACGACGACCATGTCCAGCTTGAAGCAGCTAGAGGAGCTCGAGACCTTCGTCCATTGTCCTTTATAAGATTGTAAAGGGTCTTAAGTCTGAGAGGGAGGGATTGTTATTTTTTATTGTTAAAATATTTAACTAATTAATTAATTATTTTAAAAAAAGAAGAAGAATATATGAAAGGGTGAGGCAGAAGAGCTTGTATGTACGACCCATGGGCATGGACTTGGGGAGGGGATTGTTGGGGAAGGGGGGTGCTGGGCGGAGGGGATCAAAGGGGAAAAACTGGAACTATTGTAACAATATAATCAATAAAATATACTTTAAAAAAAAAAAAGAAATTAAGTTAAAGCCACAATGAGATACGACCTCACATTTTTCAGAATGGCTGTCATCAATAAATCAACAAACAACAAGTGCTGGCGAGTATGTAGAGAAAGGGGAAGCCTTTTGCACTGTTTGATGGGAATGCAGACTGGTGCAGCCACTGTGGAAAGCAGTACAGAGATACTTCAAAAACTTAAAAATGGATCTGCCTTATGACCCAGCAATCATGGTTCTGGAAATTTATCCAAAGAAACCCAAAACACTAATTTGAAAGTGCATAAGCTCCCCTATGTTCATTGCAGTGTTATTTATAATCACCAAGATATGGAAGCAGCCCCAGTGTCCATCAGTATACAAGTGGATAAAACAACTATGGAACAATTACACAATGGAATACTACTCGGCCATGAAAAAGAAGAAAATTTTACCCTTTGCAACAGCATGGATGGACCTGGAGAACATTATGCTAAGTGAAATAAGTCAGTCAGAGAAAGACAACTACCATATGATTTCACTCACATGTGGAATCTAATGAACAAACTGAATTAATAAGCAAAACGAAGACAGACTCATAGAGAGCAAGGATTAGAGAGCAAAAAGGAAAAAAGGACTCATGGACAACAGAGTAGTGATTGTCAGGGGGCATTTAAAGGGGATAAACAGTAATGGAAAAAATACAATTAAAAAACCCTCAGCAAAATGAATGAATGAATAAATAAATAAATAGGATGGACAACATAACAACTGATAACTGTAACTACTAGACTACTAGTAGGGGTGTGTATTACCTCATCACTTTGGAAAACCATTTGGCATTTCAACTGAAATGGAAACTATACGTGTAGCTGAGATATGGCAAATTCATATACCAAACAGAAATGCATGCAAATGTATACAAAAACACATGTATGACAGAATTCATAGCAAACACTGAAATGTGCAATAATACTTGAGCGGGTAAGTTAATTGTGATATATTCATATAATGAAAAATTCTAGAGCAAGAGTTGGTAAACTATGGTCCATGGCTCGAATCTAGGCCACTGCCTATTTTTCTAAGTACATAAAGTTTTACTGTAATACAACCACTCTCATTCATTTATCATCTACAGTTGCTTTTGCATTACAACAGCCAAACTGAACAGTTGTGATGGGCTGTATGATGCACAAAGCCTAAAATATTTACTTTCTGGTCCTTTACAGAAAAGGTTTACTAACCCTGGCTAAAGAACAATAAATACACCAACTGCAGACTGTAAAAACAGTGTTTGAGTAAAAAATGGCAATATAGAAAAGTGGATACTCTATGACTCAACTTATATTATATTAAAAAATAGGCAATACTAAACTACAGAAGTGCCCCCTTATCCATGAAAGATAGGTTCTAAGACCCCCCCCCAGTGGATGCTTAAAACTGTGAATACAAAACCATATATATACTGTTTTCCCTACACATACATATCTATCATAAAGTTTAATTTATAAATTAGACACAGTAAGAGATTAACAGCAATAACTAATAATAAAGTAGAACAATTATAACATTAAACTCTAATAAAAGTTACATGAATGTAGTCTCTAACCCCTACCACTTTGTGAGAATTGATCTGATAACTGAGACAGCTCTTTAGTGACTAACTGGAGGGTAAAGTATACAGTGTGAATACGCTGGACAAAAGGATAATTCATGTCAGTGTTGGGGAGGATAGAGCAGGACAACTCAAGATTTCATGATGCTACTCAGAACAACATGCAATTTAAAACTTAAGAATTGTTTATTTTTGGAATTTTCCATTTAATATTTTTGGACCCCAGTAGACCGTGGGTAACAGTCTGTGGAAAAAGAAACCACAGGTAATGGGGGCACTACTGTATAGTGCTCCAAGTCAAAATAGTGGTTATCTCCAGGGAAGATGAAGGCAACAAGAATTGGGAAGAACTGGTAATGCTCCATTTCTTGAATTTGGGGTTGGTTACATAGGTGAATTCACTTTGAGATGATTCATCTGAGCTGCATGGTTCTGATTTGTACATTTTTCTGTGTATTCCTTCAATAAATGAGTTTTTAAAATATATTGAGAAGAATCATATACCAAATTACTAATAATAGTTACCCCTAAAGTGTAGAATGGGAAAAATGGGAGGTTTTATTTTTAATGTATATACTTCTGTATTTTTAAACTTAAAAAAAGCCTTTATTTTAGAAATATAAAAACAAAGCAATAAAATAATATATCTTATTATATCTTCATCATGATATAGTGCTACATTTTTATTGACAGGATCTAATATATCGTAAGTAGTCAAGTGGCAACAGGAGATCAGAAACTAAATGCTTCAACTGCTCAGCATCTCTAAGTTTTATCAATCAACAATACAAGATACATTTTATACCTATTACTCTTCATGTTTTATCTAACAGTTTCATAGCTTATAAAACCTCCTCACATGTTTTAAAAACAGGATCTTAATTATCTTTGTCAGATTATAGCTGTTTTACATCCCTTATCTTTAGGATTACTGTACATTATTAACATGATGGTCTTAACCATCCCCTTGAGCTAATTCTCTTCCTTTTCAAAGAGATAAAAGACTTCAAGAATTGAAAGTGTCATTTAAGAAATGGTTCTGGCATCTACAAATTGTTGCTTAAAGTAAAGATTTAAGAAAAAAAATACTTCTGCATGATTTAATGATTGCTTGTTGTAGCCAAGTTCTTTTGTCTGGTCACTAATACAACTCCCTAGAGTGTCTTGTTCAATACACAACAAAACATTGATGTAGATGTTTTGATAAAGACCCCACCTCCTTATTGAGGTGACATTACAGGATAATAGCTGTCTAAGCTATATAATTCAGTGAGATGTATTTTATTATTAAAATATCTGTTAATCAGTTTTTAAAACTGTGAAGTTCAAAACTCAGAACAAGATGTAAAACATTCCTTTACCAAAGGGAATGACTAATCACTGTACAGCTTTGTTAAGTTACAAGAAATAGGTTTATCTCAGAAGACTGGTTATGATTAACATGCATTTCATAAAGTTCCTTCGCTCTGTATGGTCTCTCTTTAACTGAATCTAAGAAAGTCAGGTCACACATTTTTCATATTCCTTTTTCACCCATGACAGATCTCTAATAGGATTTATATGCATTTTATATTAATTGTACCAGGGACTGCACCAACTGCAATAATCCTTCATTTCTTTCCCTTATTAAGCTTACACATAAATTACAATGTTTCCATTTTTGTTTGACTGCAGCTCTCACTGATGGTCAACCACGTTAATGACACAGAGGCAGAGAGAGAAAGATTAAGAACCACCTCACCTAGTTCTAAAATACCAAATGGTACCAAAGGCTATATACCCAAGTTTGAGAGCTGTTTAGCTATCCTATTCCTTATATCAGAGGATCTCAAGTATATAACATCAGTGAAAGCTGTCAGAACATGGATGCAGCTAGAATTAGAATGCACACCTGGACTTTTGGTATATGCTAATCAACCTGGCCCTGGACTTAGCCATTCCCAAAGATATGCTGATGGATTTAGCAGTTTGCAAAAGATGTGTTGATGGGCTGAAACCATTCCCAGGGGAAATGGTAATGAACCTAGCCCTATATGTTAGATATGTTAATTAACCTGGGGTGTGTGTGTGTGTGTGTGTGTGTGTGTGTGTGTGTGTGTGTGTGTCGGGGGGCGGGGCGAACAATCAGTTGTAAATGACCTACTGAATATGTTGATAAGCAAACTCACCCTCACCAAAATGTGTGGTCAACAAGTATAAAAAAGGTGCCTGCAAAAGTGCAGGTGAGTTTCCTACGGGCCCATGAGGAGGACCGGGAGTCCCCATTCCCCATTCCCTGTTCCCTGTTCCCCACTCCCCTTGCTCCTATGGGCCCTTGAGTTGGTTCCGGGAGCTGCTTCTCCCCTTCCCCCCTTTCTCCCCTTTTCCCTCAATAAACCCATTGCCTAATCCCTCAGTGGTCTCTGGGTGATTTCTCAGAGTAAGGCTGCCCTGACAAAAACCTTGCACTCTGAATTAAAGAGAAAAGGACATGCTTTTTAATAACCATCTCACAGAAGGGTGCTGGCTATAACCCATCATTCTGATGAAGGGTCGCTTTTCTAACCATCTACAGAGACAACACAGGAAATGTAAAAGTGAGACAGTGCTACCTAGAATGAAAGATCAAATGTCCTGGGGATTCAGTCTAAAATGGTCCTTAATTTTAGCTCTGAACTCAAAAGAGGCTTCACTTATGTCTAGGGAAGCAGAAATGTTTCTTGAGGACTATTCAAATTATAACTACAGTTAAGAAGAGTGGACAATTATATTTTCATATTCTATATTCTGCATGATGGCATAGTGAAAAGTTTCATTCTGCAAAAGAGCATAGCAAGGGATTTGAGAAACTAATAAAATGTTGCCTTATATTCTATCAAAACACTTGCCCACTAGTGGACAAATCCAATGAAAAAAGTAGGTCACAGTGGTAATGATTTTCTTTAGTTGAAACAGACTACATACAAATATTCAGCATGTGCATGTCTCTCATACACATAGAAATTTTAAAAACAACCCACAAAGAAGTCTGCATGACTGATTAAACTTGCAGGATTACTTCACAGATATATATAGTTTTTGTCCTTGAATTAAGAAAGGTTACTTTTGAAATGCAACACCCAAGAAAAAAATGAATACAAATCCAAAAGTTTATTAACTAAAGAAGGGCAACCAAACTCATTACTAATAATTTAACAACACCTCTTTGGAGCCTATTTTAAAGTAACTCATTTCAAAATGTAATAATATTTAAATAAAAAACATTACTAGCCTATACAAATATATTTTAAAATATCTAAAATTTAAATAAATTAACATTGAAATGAACAAACGAACTGTTTCCAAAGTGCCATTATATTTACATACTACTGAAATTATGCTTTTATAGCAACTGAGGTATTAAACTAAGTGCAACACACACAGTTTCATGTATATCACAGGACTCAAATTAACAAGAATACTCAATCTAATCTGATTTTAAAAATTATCCCCAACTCTACTGTGTTATACAAGCAGTTCCCATTTACACATGGGTTGTACAATAGTCTGCACCCCTTATCCATGGGGTATATATGTTTCAAGATCCCCAGTGAATGCCTGAAACCACAAATAGTACCAAATTCTATACATACTATGTTTATCCTACATATGCATACAATTACAGTTTTCTCTTCAGCACACTAAATTGCCAGGATTACTACTCTTGTGCTTTGAGGACATTATTAAGTATAATAAAGGTCACTTGCACAAAAGCACTGTGATGCTGCCATAGTCATCTGAAAACCAAAATGGCTACTAAGTGACTAACAGAAAAGGAGCATCTATCTATACCATGGATAGACTGGACTAAGAAATGATTCACATCTTGGGCAGGATGGAGCAGGACAGCTTGAGATTTCATCAAGCTGCTCAGAAAGGCTCATAATTCAAAACTTATGAATTGTTTATTTCTAGGATTTTCCATATATTACTTTCAGATCATGGTTAAGCTCAGATAACAGAAACCACAGAACTATAAAACTGCTGATGGGGGCGGGGGGGCACTACTGTATTCTAAAGTATGTTTGTAAATCAGTTGGCAAACAATGCTGACACATTTAATTTTTTAAAAAGGTTTAAATAAAGTGCTTAAGTGCAAACTTTATTCTGAAAAATATAGTTTACCCATAAAATAATATACTATTATAATAATAGAAGTTCTAAGCTCTGAATTTCCTTGCAACTGGTGACAGGGAGGGATGGGGTCAAGAGGAAGACCTCGAAAATGAGATGCTCACTGGAGAGGAGAGGAACACAGCCCCGGCTGTGGCAGCAGTAGGAGCCCAAAAGCAATAAAGGAGAGTTCCAGTATTATGGGATCCAAGTACCCAAGCTCAGAAGGATAAATGAATTATCTGTAAAATGAGTAACCAAGGACTTCTCATAAGAAAGTATCAGAACAATAGAGGAAGACAACTATATAAAACCACTGAAAGACCAATAAATATTATGAAACAAAGGATTTTTACAGTTTTGAACTTAAAAATAAGAGACGATAGGTCTGCATTTCATTTACTATAAGTCAATTTCCCTACTAGAAACTACTAGAAGAATAACGAGCTATTTTCCATTTGTTACATAGTTTTACATATAAATTATCCCTGTTTTTCTATAGTGACTGAGAAAAACCTACTAGATATTACATTGCAGCACCCAGGGAGAACATTTGGGTAGGAAGCAGCACAGCATAGCAGTTAAGAGATCCAAGTTTAGCATCAGGCACAACTAACCTTGGGCAAGTTAGTTAACTTCTCTGAATTTCAGTCTCCTCCTAAACTGGAAGGGAAAATAATGACCACCCCATAGGGTTAGAGTGGGGATTAAATGTGGTCATCCATGAAAAACACTTACCACAGTGCCTGGCATATACTGTAAGTGGTCAGTAAATGTTATTGGACAGTTTCCTAAAAAAAAAAAAAAAAAAAAAAAAAATGCTGGGAGAGGATTGGGCCTTTTTATAACATAACTGGCCTAATTCTTCTCCCAGTTAATGATAAGTAAAACTGCCAGCTTCCAAAGAACTACATTCCTGAAGTCTGAAAAACAGGAGTGTTTTCCTCCCCATGAGATGCCACCAGGGCTCAAGTACTTTGTAAATTGTCTTCCCTCTCCCACACAAAGTGTTAAGACTTCATTGATTCATGAAGAACCAGAAACATCTTTTAAAAACAATATATTTTACTTATGACCAATTATTTTCTTTAGAAATCAATCTCAAAAAATAATAATAGTGTAAGGCAAGGGGAGAAACATGCAAAATGCATTCCAAATTTTACCAAACATTTCTGGAAACATCCTTATTTGGTGCAGTTCCCCTGTAATAACGCTCATAAGATTTTTAATTATGTTAAGTGCCAAATAAGTCATTTTCCCCAATAAGATTTCGTAAGAAAAGCTAAAAACGAGTCCTTCATTCAGCATAATCAGTGATCTATGAATGCATGTTGTGTACTTGAAAGACACTTCTTTAAAAAGTAAAAGGGGAAAAAAGCTAACCATTCTTAATGGAAAGGTTTTGAAACTATATTACACCTACACTGCAATAATGAAGACTACAATGAGTCTTCCCTTGATAACTGCTCATCAAGATCAATTTCTATTCTGTGCAATAATAGCAGCAATGTTCTCCAAACCCACTGAAGAGCATTGGGTTGTGTTTCTCTCTGTGAAATAACTGAAGACTACCATATTTTTATAGTTTCTCCTTCTGCTATTAGCTGTCACATATCACTGTCAATAGCACCTTTTTTTTTTCCTTTTCAAAACACAATATTAACTGGGTGAGAGCCTGAGCTGACACCCACAATTCTTGAAGACACACGAAAGTCTTTTTTTATCTGAATTTGCAGAAATGTGGGCAATACTACAGATAATTGAGACCAGTCAGAATACTGAGTTACTTGCTGATAAAAGGACCTCTGCTGAATACAAAACTGCCAGAATTGTATTTCAAAAAGCAAGATGGTAAACCCCAACTGATGGAAACCTTTAAAATCAGAAAACATGTTATCACAGAAAACTACATGAAGCAGTAATCAAAGGTGATTTTCTATCAATCACCATGGAGATGCCACCTATCAGGAACTCATCTAAATAGCTCAGAAATTAAGCTTTGAACATTTTAGGACATGCGATACTACAACAATATGCCCAGATTTTTTGGAATCTTTCCTTCTTTCTTTGTTTTATTGTTTTCTTAGCTCCTATCCTACAAATACTCCAACCCACGAACCAAAATAACGAAAATTAAGCACTCTGTGAATAAAAGTCAATGTAATGTTATGTGGATCTATAACAACTATCAGTAGACAGAAATCAACAGACTATGGCCTAGCTGACCATACTTGCAAGAGCAGGTGGAATATAAGCAACTGTGCTTGTAGCAAGCTTTCAAGATCTGTGTTGAGGGGGAAGAGGGTGGGAGGACAGGTATGTCTGATACCTTCATAACACTCAAGAAGGGAGTTTAGCAACAATGCAGGTTGATGAAGAGGCATTTAAACCACCAAGGCATTAGAGGCACTCTAATAAATAAAGAACAGACAGCTTTATCTCCCTTTTAACAAATTAGGCATAAGACTAGTTTGAAGTACTAGAAGAAAAGTCATCCAGTTTCCTTTCCCTACCAAAGTGGTATTCATATAAATTCATACTGTGAAGGAAAGCATTGACATAGCAGGTCTAAGACTAAGGCTTGCTAGCAAGGTTGATCCTTGGCTGAGGTCTGGGAACTGGATTTTGGAAAGTACTCCCACTACTCCCTAATTGATAAGGATGGTTTTCTGTGCCTGCTTCTACATATAATGTGAATCATACTGAATACTTGCTGTACTTTTGGGGGTCTAGATTTTGGGTACATGCTAAACAGACAAGAAAAGCCTTGGGCACTGACTCCCTGCTGGGCTTCCCCAGCCAGGAACATTGCAGACATACTGCTGCATTTTCATTTCTGAAAGAAGAGAGAGCACTGTGTGTGACCCCTCATGGGAGGGAGATGGCAGAAGGAAACCTGCCCGTGGATTCCTCCAGAATCCAAGGGCTTTTCCTCAGATGATCTGGTCGTGTATCCTTACTATATCACTGTGATAAATCTTAGCTGTTAGTAGAACTATATTCTACTATACCCTGTGAGTCCTTCTAGTAAATCTTTGAATGTGGGAGTGGTTTTGGGAACCCCAGACCGCACATGTGGAACTCTTTTGAAAGGCGGTGAAGAATTTAGAAATGACTAATACTTGGGTCCCACTGTTAAACTGTTTATCATCTAGTGGGAGTGTTAGAAGGGTATGCTGGCAATAAACCAAACTGATCATTCATTCAAAATTTTTACAAGCATCTATTGTACTCCTGGCAATGTTAGGTAATAGGCTTAACAGGAATACAAGAATGAAACACAGTCCAGTCTTACATTAAGGGGCTTACAGTACTAACAGACAAACACACAATAACAAATGGTCTTCTTGGAACTGACATTGCCTGAAGTATTTGAAACAAAAAGATTTTAACTATTCCACCATAGGCACTCCTGTTTTCTCTGACCCGTAATTTGACTTGTACAACTTATATAATTCTTAGAGTAATACTAGGGGTGTTAGTTAATTTTCTTCAAAACATTTCAAAAGGGCAGGATGGTGGCCCCTAAGTTTTGTGAGACCTTTTGAATATTTGTTATGGGAGCCTTTCTAGAACAGATCATCTATCAACTAAGTATCAACCACTATGCTTGATTTACATAAAGTAAAAATATGAAACCAAACCCAACCTTCCCACAGTCTCCTGAAAGAGACAAAGAAATAAACAAATTGTTAGAATTCCAGGTTACAAGTGTGAGAAGTTTGCAGGAAGTGATATGACAAATGCAAATGAGGGGCATAACTAATGATCTCCACCATAAAACAGCACTATTGTTAGAAAACAAATGTGTGAAAAGGAGCTATGGATGGTAACACCAGACTGGCAGTCTTAACATTAATTATAAGATTATTAATATTACCTATATTTTAAAGTAGTTATACATTTTCCTTCGAGTTCTAAAATTTGAAAAACATTTTATCAAGATATAATTTTACCTGGCACAAAAGCTAGTATATAATATTCCTTAAAAGTGACATCTACAATGGTACTGGTGAATAAATTACATCAGGCTCTGTGCAGGTCCTCACAAACATACAATTTTGCATTCCTTCCATTAGAAAAAGTTTCCAATGTTGAAAAGTATGTTTAGTTCTATTTGGCATTATCTTGGAAAAGAACCTAAGTTTTTAACCAATTTCCTTTAAACCAATGAAAAACTATTTGTATAAAGCGGAAATAAATCTTGAAATTACTTTTAATCACTTCATTAAATTTAAATCTCTTTGCCTTAAAAATAAATCACCAACTTTTTTTTCTCTACATGCAATATTACAATCTCCTATCTTTGAAGACTTGAAAAATATATTAGTTGAAAATCCATTTCTTGGTTCCCACTGAGATTTAAATTACCTGATACTAATAGCCTCACTGCAAGAGTTCTATTCCATGACTTGTAAGTTGAATTCACCAGCATGACATCTATGTTTTATATATGTAAATTCCACAGGTTTACTGTAAATTCATGACACTGACAACATTGGTTGCTTAAAAGATTGCTACTGCTACTGAAACAAACATACAAAACGAGACAGGAAGTAGCCATAATTTTTCCTACTTGCCTATTTTATTACAGTAATAATGGAAAAACTGGAGATAGCCAAAGGCACAAAAACTAAGATAACAGCTGAAAGCCATAGAAAACAAAAGAAAAAGAAATATTTGCATATAAGTCAAAGCAAGCAATAAGGTTTACATCATGGTACATAGTATAATGCCCTGGCTGGTTTAGCTCAGTGGATTGAGCGTCGGCCTGCGAGCTAAGTGTCGCTGATTCGATCTTCCAGTCAGGGTACATCAGAGAAGGAAAACTCTGACTCCAAAAAACCTCCGCTGCCTTGCGGCATACCTCTTCAGGGGAAAGGCTAAGGGAGTAAACCCCGACAGAAAATCCGGAGCCGGAGTCCCTAAGGCGGTTTGATGTTATAGTCAACACCGGCAACTCCTGCGGCGCACCTGAACCCAAGCTGTATTGACTCCGTCTTTCCCTTGGATCCTTCAGCTGCGAAGAGAGTGGGGGTCTGCTGCATGGGCAACAGCAGACCCTCCATATTACCCTGCCCAGGCTCTGTAGCTTCAGCGTCATCGCAAGATGTCGATTCAACACGGGAGGAGACAGATACTACCATGTCACTCCCGAGTCGGACTGCACAGCCATTCTCGGCGGTGCAGATAGACTCTTAAGAAGCTACACCATCGTCTCTCGAGACGGACGGCTGCCGACGACGACATAGTATAAAATTATTTTATTAGAGAAGGTACTGCTTGTATATACTAGCTTCAATTATTACATTTTCTGAAATTTGGCACTAGCTGTATTGAAAGAAAATTTACTAGCAATAACATATACAGTACTGACAAGTGTTCTACTTTACCTTTTGTTTTGAATTCTTCCTACTACTCTAAGGAGTTCAATCCACAAAATACTAAAGCATTAAATTATTACTGGAGTAAATTAAAAGGAGGAGTACCATCATCACTGAAAGAAAAGCAAAATGAGGTGTTTCAGTTTGAGGCTCCCTCACTTAATTTTCTACAATTATTTCTTTCCTCTGTTAAATAGCTATGCAAGTACTAATATTGTCACTGTTCATCAAATTGGAATCAATAGTTTGTTTTTTTTAAACACAAACAAAAACTGATCTAAATATATCTATTATCTATTCTGTAGTAGGAACTAAATTTAGGATAACTAAATTCTATTTGTTACCAGTCTTGCTTGATAATCTCACAAAATCTGCTTACAATCTCAGCAATTCAAAACAGACAAGACTAATTCCAACTTCTAATTACCTAAAGCCCCATCTTCCAGTCCCTTAATTACTCCCTAGTTATCACGTGACTTCTTAAGAGGTTATCAAAGGAGCCATATAGTTGATTTCAACTGCCAAATTCTTGATTACTCTTGTGTTAAATAACCTTTATACTACACAATAGTGTCAAGTTTCATTGATGGCAACAGAGCACTTTTAGTACCTTTCTGTGGAAAAGGACCTGCAGGTACAATCATATTTTGGATTAACGCCCTTGGTTTCTTCAAACATAAACAGGTTTCCTCAACCTTGTGAAAGTCTCTTGACTCTGCTCACCTCCCTGCTCCCTCTATTCCTCAAGGACATTCTCCTCTGCTTTTTTATTTCCCCCACCAAAAGCTCCAGTTCATCCTTCTGCTCTTTAAACATGAGCATTCCCCTGTCTTTGTCCCTCTACTCTTTTCTATCCACTATCTCACCCTGAGGGAGACCCAAATTTTCTAAGGTTTGGACTATGGCTCCTATATGAAGATTCAAAAAATAACAATTCTTCCTCTACCCTTTTATGTAATTTCTATTAGCTTTTCCCCTTCCACAAACCAAATTGATTTTTTGTGTGCAAAATCAAATCTGTTTCCCTCTCTGAGGAACAACAATAACAGTGGCTAACATTTAATCTTCACATCATATCCTGGAAGTAGATGCTATATTTATTTCCTCATTCCATTTTACCAATGAGAAAATCGAGATTACAGAGTCTGCCAGGATTCACCCAGCTGACTGACTCCAGAAGTTGTCTTCCCAACCACCATATCTGAGATGATCTGACTATGATTTAGCCAACCTTACAAAAATGGCTATTCTCCCAAATGCAGTCAAAGTCTAGCCAACATGTCCAAGGTCTCCATTCTGCACTGATAACTACCTCCATAACACTCCAGTATACAGACATTCAAGACTCACATGAAGTCCATGTTTATCATATAGTTTCTGATGATATTCACTGTTCTGTTTTTTTTCTTGGTTTTAGAGAAAGACAGAGAGAGAGAGAGAGAGAGAGAGAGAGTGAGACTGACTTGTTGCTCCACCTACCTATGCATTCATTGGTGGTTGTTTCTTGTATGTGCCCTGAATAGGGATCAAACCCACAGCCTTGGCATAACAGGACAATGCTCTAAACAGATGAACTACCCAGTCAGAGCTATTCACTGCTCTTTAAAGTCATGGGTCACATAACATTACATCATCCTCTCTCTAATTAAGCAAGTTCTACATATAGTGCAGGGATATTAGGAAGAAGGGTTATGTTTAAGTTGTTTGGGTATATGACCATCTCCATATTAATTTTTTGAAACTGTACACCTTTTTAAAACCCTGATAGTCAAATGAATGAGTTTAATTTCACTCATGTAATTGTTGATGATTATATTCACAGTCCTGTTTTTACATATATGAGACATGTTTTAGTGTATGAAGGAGCCTCCTCCTGAAGCATCAGAGTTAAAAAGACTGGATTATATTTCAATCAATATTGTCAATTCCATACATCTATAACTATAAGAAATCAAGGGCCAGCACTGGACAGGTAGCTCAGTTGGTTAGAGCATCACACCCATATACCACTAAAGGTTCGATCCTTGGTCAGGGCACATGCAAGAATCAACCAATGAGTTGGACACTTGCAACTGGAAAAATTCCACTCCCTTGCCCTAGTGGAAATCACTTCTGTATTCTGTGTGTTTTATGTCTGTACAAAACAATCTGCCGGTACCTTAATGATGTCTAAGGATATTGTGTTAATGTGGATCCTGCGGCCCACCCTACTCAGTCATTTGCCCTTAGGTACCATCTACCTGCATCTGAATATCTCAGTTTTATCTGTAGCATGTCAACATGTTCATATTACCGGGAAGTATAATAGTCATTGTAGACAGACAGAGACATATTTCCACCAAAACTTAAAATACACATGTTGGAGTGGAAACTTGCATCTTCCAGAGGGGGTGGGGATGGAGGAGGAGGCTCCTGGTCTCTCAGCAGAGAGTGAGCAGCAGGAATACATCTTGGACCCCATCCCCACATAAAATGCCACAGCGTGGTGAGAAGGGTCACCCAGTTGTGACAAGTGCATGGGGCTCTGCCCCCTATAGCGTAGGAGGTATGACAGCCCCACCTAGGAAGCAAAGGTAAACACAAAACTGTCAGGATGGCACAGATCATGATAGAGATCCTGGTCACACAGCTGACCAGACAGCAAATATCTAATCTAACAAAGCAGCAGGTAGGAAATCTTTCTGAGGCACAGTTCAGAGCTTTGGTTATAAAAATGCTTACAGATATAACAGCAGATCTTAAACAAAACAGGGAAGGTATGAAGGCTAGTCGTGCTGAAATGAACAAAAACACATAGGAAACTAGTGGTGAGGAAAAGAAAACCAGGGATCAAATCAACAAATCGAAACATAGAGAAGGAACAAACAGTCAACCAGTGCAGAAAGAGGAAATGAAAAGTGAGGAAAATGAGCAGAGGCTCAGAAACCTATTGGACAGCTATAGGCGGGCCAACATCCGAATGATAGGGTTGCCAGAAGGCGAAGAAGAAGAACTAGAAATTGGAAAATTATGTGAAAAAATAACGAAGCAGAACTTCCCTAACTTGGGGAAGGAAATAGACTTACAGGTCCAGGAAGCACAGAGAGTTCCAAAGAAACTGGACCCAGGAAGAACCACACCAAGACACATTATAATCAAAATGTCAAAAAATAAGGATAAAGAGAGAATCTTAAGTCCTGGCTGCTATGGCTCAGTGGACTGAGCGTCGGCCTGCAAGCCAAGTGTCGCTGGATCGATTCCCAGTCAGGGCACATTACTAGGTTGCACGTCAGGTCCCCAGTTTGGGGCGCGAGTGAGAAGCAACCACACAATGATGTTTCTCTCCCTCTCTTTCTCCTTTCCCTCGCTCTAAAAATAAAATAAACAAACCAACAAGTAAACAAAAAAAATTTTTTTTAAGAGAGAATCTTAAAAGCAGCAAGAGAGAAAAAGAGAATTATGTACAAAGGGGTTCCGAGAAGACTGTCAGCTGATTTGTCAAAGGAAACTCTGCAGGCAAGAAGGGACTGTCAAGAAATACTCAGGGTGATGCAAAGCAAGAACCTACAACCACGATTACTCTGTCCAATGAAGCTGTCATTCAGAATGGAAGGGCAGAGAAAATGTTTCCAGGACAAAGTAAAACTGAAGGAGTTCGTCAGATGCAAACCACTGTTACATGAAATGTTAAAGGGACTTGTTTAGGAGAAAGAGTATCAAAACTATGGACATTAAAATGAAAACTGTATCACAATTGTCAACAACAGAAGCTAGGGACCTGGCTGCTGTGGCTCAGTGGATTGAGCATCGGCCTGCGAGCCAAGTGTCACTGGTTCAATTCCCAGTCAGGGAACATGACTAGGTTGAACGTCAGATCCCCAGTTAGTGGCACAAGTGAGAGGCAACCACACAGTGATGTTTCTCTCCCTCTCTTTCTCCTTTCCCCTCTCTCTAAAAATAAATAAACAAACAAATAATTAAAAAAAAAAAAAAAGAAGCTAGGGAACCGAAACAAAGGCAAACTACGTAGGCAACAAGAGTGGGGAAGGAATTATAGGTATGGGGAACATTATGGGGGGAGGTCAACAGGAAGGGGGAAGAGGGTAAAGGGAGTGAGATGGTACAGGAATTAAGAAGCATAGTAGGAGGGAGTGGAGTAGATAGGAAGATGTCGAGAAGAACTGTATGCACAGCCAATGGGCATGGACTAAGGGGGTGACAATTGGAGGGAGGGGGGTCATTGGGTGGAGGGGAACAAAGGGAAAAGAAATTGGGACAACTGTAACAGCATAATCAATAAAGCATATTAAAAAAAATGAAGTATCACAGAGGCCTTGTGACATTGCCTCAAAGCCTCTTTGCTATGTGACTTGCTGCTGTACAGAGCTTTTCTATATGTATCTTTATTACATTTTGTGCCATCCAGCTACCTCAGTCATTACTTCTAAAGTACTGGAAAATTGCTACCACTATCTCTAGTTTGCATCTGTCACTGATGGTTTTAACATCTGCAAGCCATTGGTGCATATGCTGTCAGTGATCACGTCCACTCTTTCTTCCCTTGATAGTTTTTCTTTTTAACTTCTGTGCAAGGCTCAGCTCTTCAAGTCCAGTACCAGCCAGAACATGCCTTTCTCCTTTGTCATCAAGCCAATGACTTAATGTGTAAAATGTAACCCCTAAGTCTTCTTTGGCTCCAGCTCTGACTGGCATGCTTTTACACTTATTCTCGCACTCCACCCTCCTCCACCCTCCCTCCTTCCCATTTTAGTCATAACTCAGATATTCAGGGCTTTTTCTCACCACCACAGTTGATTCCCTCCTGCTCCACCCCACCCCACCCCTTATTTTTACAATGCTATCTGTCCTGGTTGTTTTTGAGTTTTATCATTGACTTACTACTAAGATTTCACTGTGATCTGGTTTTATGCATTGAATGCTTAATACCAAATAGTTTATAAGAGATTGAGCAACTGCAATTTTATAAAATAAAATGGTCACACTAAATAAAATTTACACACTAAAAAATGTGACCCCCCAGTCCCCTTACAATGAATGAATTGAGGCTTACAAAACAAATATATTTATCAATGGTCTGTTCTAACACTAGCCCAACTAGACTTGAAGCTCCATGGGGCTTTTCACGCTATAACTGTTTCCCCTCAGCACCTAGAAAAATACTCGACACATTCAAGATATTCTCAATAAATATTTTTAAACAAATAAATAAGAAATAATGAGAATAAAAACAGGGGTTTATATAGCATAAAATAGCAGTAGAAAAGTCATTAAAATAGATTTCACACCTTTGAATCTGGGGCAATTTCTGTACATCTGAAAGCACTATAGAATTATTTTCATATCTTCATTTTCAACAGTATTAATTTTATTTCTTATTGAAGTCTATATGCAAGAGAAGATGCCTAAATTTAGAAATGTGTTCTAACACATTTTAGCATTAGTTGTCTCTCTCACTATTTCCACATAACAGTTATCTGAGTATACTGTTTTACCTAAGCTATTCTCCTTGTATAAGACAGCTATATAAACAGAATCTTAAAGAATGAATTTATTAAATTATTCTTTACATAAGGAAATGATCTCATGTTATACCTTCATCCATAAAATGCTCGTCTACATTTAGGTAGTCTCTTTTGTTTCATTTATATGAAATAATATTTCCAGGAAAATAGTTTGAGTGTACAACCTAAGATAATTTTGGCAATTAGGAAAATGAGACTGGAAATTCTTTTTTTCCCTAAGAGGCAGCAAGTAATGCTTATATAAGAAAACTTCAGAAAAGCTTTATTGTAATTACTCAAGGTAGACTATTTCAATGGGCAGAAATCAAGATACAGATATAATATGGACAGCTGACTGTGATAGAGGTAATAAGGAGAACTTTCAATCAGAAGGGAAATCTTTATGTTGAGAGGCTAATGTTCAATCAGTATGGAGGAAATGGATTATGAAGGGCCATAAAACATTTTGGCTTAACTATACCTTGATCTTATAGACTATACAAACTCTTATAGGTAAAGCAAAGTCTACTCTGCAATACCATAATGCCTTGATATTGCTGCCCCCCTCAGAGCTCCTTGACCACTTTGCCACAATCTAGTTTTCAGACATGCAGATTTATAGCTAGGTGTAACTGTTGCTCTGCATGACCCTTCAACCCACAGCACTAGTTATACTTGTTTTTACTTAAGAGCAACAAAAATTCCTAATTTCTACCCTTTATCTTATTATATTAAACTCAGAGAAAGTTAATTTTAAAGTCCCGATTCAATGTCCAATTAAAGGAAATGCATTTAAAATTTACAGGCACACACTTTAAATAATGGTATACTAAACTTACACATTGAGATGGATATTTTCTTTAAGATTGGCAATTGAAAAACTTTTTTTCAAAGACTAACCATTTTTTCAAGTACATTAAAGAAGTATTCCATCAGTGGGAATTGGTTTTATAAGTCAATCAAGAAGAACAATAAGACTATTTGGATAAATAGAAACATCTAATAACAGGCATTTTATAAAAGAGCTACAGTCCTAGTAAACAAAGGATATAAATTATTTACACATTCCATTTTAGTTGCATTGTATGAAGAAAACCCAGATTTTCACAAAAAGTACCTATGAATGTTATTAAGGGTTTTAAAATTGCATCTCTTGAAATCTTAGGATACTTTAGCAAAGACACTGAGAGAGGCTACATTCTGAAGTGTACACAAAAATGAATTTACCTGGTCTTATAAATTACTACTAACCTGGGTATCTCTGAACATGGGTGTTATTTTTATAACCTTTTAGAATAGGTAAAGCTCACTTTTTAAGCAGAATTGTGGGTGGGGTTGAGGTTGCAGAACTCATGGAGTGAGTACCTCTTACCAAAGCCTCAGGTGAAGAGCGTGCAAGGAAGATGATTTGAAACACATTGTTCTGGATAATCAAACACTATGGCAACCCACATTTCTATATGCAAATCCCATATTTTTTCAGAAAACACTTCTGTAGGTATAGATTCATGCTTGATAACAGTTAAAGATAAACTGCATGACTTTTTAAGAATAGTGGAACTCTGAAAATAAAGATGTCTAAAGGCATTCTATTTTAAATAACAATATGATATAAGATTTATGTCAGGTAAGATACAAAAGTAGATTTTAATGTTTAGAATATTCAGGGGGACTATGCAGCAATGAATCTAAGTAAGGCCCAAACACAACAACTACAGTGAGTAAATGTATCACGTCAGACATTTCATTCCTTCAAATTCTACTATACCCGTTAACGTTTTTTCAGGGAGGCGGGAGGGTAAACTAGAACTGGTCCTGGATGAGAGTTAATAAATTAGAATGAGTGTAATTACCTCATCAAGTTCAAACCAAACAGACGCTAATTGTTTAATTTCTTTATTTTACTTATTATTTTCAGTAAGTAATTGAAAGGCTTTAAAACAGTTTTAATCAACAAACTATGTCAGTGAACTAAATTTAAATAATCTATTATTCCATATTAGTATTTTTTTTAATTAAAAGAGGAAGGGGAAGTAATAAAGGAAAGTTCTACTTTAGAGAAGAATACCCAATGATAAATGCAGAAAAATGATGAGAAATTACCATTTTGTAAAACCCCAGTTATAACTGATTCAGGCAAGAATTACCAACAGATGTTAAAACCATGTGAAATGTTGCTGGGAACAGATCATTTACATGATCTCAAAGTACAACCTCACACATAACTTATTAACTACAAAGACAAATATGGAAGCTACCTTCTCAACCAAATGATCACACTTAACATCACTAACAATTGGGGCAAACTGATAATCAAATGCCTCATGATATGATGCAATGAGGACAAACATCACCTACATAAGCATCCTTGACAAAAATGTTTGCCCTGAATAAAGTTATGGGGAAACAATCAGACAAATGCAAAATGAGGAGGACTCTGTAAAACAACTGGTTTGGATTCATCAAAATGTTAATCTAATAAATTTTTTAAAAGTCTAGGGTAGGTCTGTTTGAGATTAAAGATGATCAGAAGCTATGACAAATAAATGTAACACATGATCCTTGATTGGACCCCACAGAAAAGAAGTTATAAAGGACATTATTAGGATACTAGTTGGGGAAATTTGAATACAGTCTGTATATTAGATAGTAGTATTGCATCAGTGATAAATTTCCTGAGTTTTAAAATTATACTGTGTTTATATAGGAGAAGATCTTTGTTCTTAAGAGATACCCAGTGTTTAGGGGAGAAATGTTATAAATCAGCAACTAAAACTTGAAAAAGAGAGAGAAAAGGATAAAGAAAAAGAAAAAGAGAGAATATAGCAAATATGCCATAACGGTAACAATTAGAGCATCTAGGTGAGGGGCTTGAGTATTCACTGAAATATTCTTATAATGATTCTGTAGATTTGAAATTTCTCAAAATAAGAAATTAGAGGAAATAATAAAATGTGGTGATTAGTTCCTTATACCTTCAACAATAAAAAGGGTAAAATGGGTAACTATAAAATAATTGATCAATTCCTTAAATAAAGGTACTAACTGCCAAAATTCCAAACTTACTTTAACTCAATTCAAATGGCTAAATTGCCATATAAGAAAACCTTTAAAGTATTTTGGGTGATTTTAATCAACTTATCTAAAATGTGATAACTCAGAAATAAAATTAAAATTATGCACTTGTATACTTGCTCACAATCTGATGTGATATTTTATAATTGGACTATATTCAAAACAAAAGCATGAAATTGTCAAGCAGCTACTTCAGCCTAGTCATCTCTTTAATGCAAGTAATTTTTCCAAATGAAGATATTGTTTCATGTGCAACAGTAATTCAACAGTGCCCACCAAGAGTAATAAAAATTGAGGTTTACAAAATTTCATGAGAATTATTAACACATTTTTCTGCTGCTTTGTATGCATTTAACACCTTTAGGCATTTCTCCAAATTATTTATATCTGATAAATAAGAAAAATGGATCATTATAAATAGCTCCCTATCAGAGACAACTGACACATATAGTATTGTTTCATATCCTTATAGCAACTTGGGTATTATGTTCATCCAGTAATGAAATAGATCATGGACAGTTATTAGATTTTTTTAAGCATAAAAATGGCCTGTAACTGTTCATATCCTCAAACATTACTAAAGATAAAACCATGCCAGAACTACTCAAGGAAGCAAATGCTTGTAGATAGTGAGCTTACAGTAACCAGACTGTAATTAATGATGTAAGGGTGCCAAGATTGATTAAAATATTACTTTGCTACCAGAAGCTATAATCTACCAAAAATTATCTGTATCAGTTTACCTCATCATAAAATAGGGGTACATTTCTGAAAGGGAAGTATAGCCACAATAGGACCCATGTTAAAACTACAACTACATGGCAGAGAGGTGATTAGATATCAGTACCAAATTCCTAACAGTGGTTTATGTTAGGGTTATAGGAGTACAGAGGTTTTTTTTTTATTCTCTCTCTTTAACTCCATTATCCAATTTTCTGAAATGTAATAATATAGAATATATAATGTAATAATAAGAATAACAAATTTGAAAAGGGTTGGCTTTAAATCGTATATTTGATTTAAAACATTTATTTTAAAAGAAACATGGCCTTTAGTACTTAAACACTTACTATTATTTAAAAATAAATAAAAGCCAAATTCCTACTATCACAAATGGTAAAATACCAGTCCCGAAACTTTCCCCTTACTGTATTTGTATGACCTTAGTTTGCAAGTAAGTATTAAACCCTTAATTTGTAGATCATGTACAATATTTAGGTGGAGAAAAGAGTTCAAATAAAATAAGAAAAGGATACCACGCTGTGCCATTTAAAATGCAGACATTTTAATATTTAGGTGAAAAATTAGGGATAATCCTTATGGTTGCTTGTGTCTTTTTCATAAAAAGGTGACTTTAAATGTAGTCTGTGACCCAAGGGCCTTCTTAGAAGACCTGAGCTTTTACAAAGGTTATAACCTAATTGGCTTCTAAACTGACACCGAGGAATGAAGGAGTAGACACGTCCGTGCACGTGTCACAATTTGTTGGCAGTAGTTCTGGTTCAGCACTTTCTTCCAAAAAACATGTAATAGAAACTACAATAACAATGGTTTCAATATGTAGCATGTTTTACAGTTTACAAAGTGCTTCATAACTCTATTAGGATGACATGGTAGGTAAAAATAAAGACACTTGGGTTCATGAAATGTTGAGTGTTTTATTCCTAAGCCACTCAGCCATTAAGAGAGAGAGCCATGAGCCAAACCCCGGGTCTTCAAACCCCGGGTCTTCTGAGTCCAAACACTGTCATTTTCACTAGGTGATAATTTATGCTATAAGCAACAATTTCATGCGGTGGTTCCCCTATGGGTATGATTCACTCTGTACACTAACTGTGAGCAAAAACAATTGGAGAAAAACTCCAGGTGAACATCCAGAGCATTTTTAGGTGGTGTGATGAAGTTCTTGGAGTTTCCTAGATAATGGGGAAAAATGGAAGCTGGGGTAGGGGGGTTTCTCAGTATTTTTTTAGTCACATCTGCACAGAAGAATCACAATCACTATCAATAGCAGTTTCACCACTAAAACTAAGGAACTGCAAACACACACACATACAAACAGACTTGAGTAAAATGAAAATGAAAGCACTCAGATTGTATGCATCATCAAGTAACACTTAAGGTTCTGAGGCACCAAACAGTATAGTTCCAAGCCAATTAAAAAGAAGGCAGGACTATATGGAAAAGTTAAAGCAAGTGGGAGAAGTAGCTGAAGGACCACTTCAATCTAAGAGAGATTGCGTGGGTGATGACAGATAACTGTTCTCAGTGGAAGTGGGAAACATAGCAAGAGGAAAGGGACCTTAACGGCCACAGAAGAAATTTAGTTTATTCTTGAAAAAAATAAGTTTTTAAGATACTACATTGCATTGTCCAATGGAAGAAGATTTCTGTTCTTATCATTATAAAAGCAGTTTTTAGATTTCAGTTTATATACAGTTCAGTGTCAGAGGACTTGTGAATATGTAGAAACTGAACAAAAGGATGTTTGATTATTTTATTCCTAATACAGCCTAATATATTTTTTAATTTCTAAGGTATATTAAGACACAGTCCTTGCCCTTTGAGAGATTATATGCATTTTATTACAGTATTAATCAAACAAAATTAATATTTAATTGAAATTAATTATAAAAAGCAAGAGTTCACAAAAAAGTGAACAGCAATGACATAAACCTTGAAGAGGCACAATGTTTAATCTATTTTAGACACAGGGAAAACGGCTCAAAAGAAATTAAAAGCCATTGCTAAAAATGGGATTTTTAAAAATATTTGTTCATAGAGCAACATGTACATACTGTATAGCTATTTAATTTTCCATGATACAGCAGTAGCTTTCCCACAAGCAATTACTTTCTCCTTAGATCACAAGTTCACTGAAGAAAGGAACCATGACAGATCAGTACAAATTTACAAACAAGTCTGCATAAAAACTGAACTCAGAAAACTTTCTGTGTCTTTTTGATTGATGCTCTTAGAGTTCATTTTTGTTTTCTTTATTGTTTTGATTGGTAATTGTGATTGCAATTATAATTGCATATGCAATTAATGTAGTAGTCCTGGTATCTGAATTATGGTGGTCAAACTAAAAAAAAATTACCTTGGACTTACGGCCAAGATGGAGGCCTACACAGACAGGCTGTGTCTCCCTCCACAACTAAGAGGGAATACAACTACCTCAAAACTAGAGACAACCAGAAGTTCCAGAAAATCCAGCTGCATGGAACTCCAACAAAGATATAAAGAAGAAATACTCATCCAGACAGGTAGGAGGGGCGGAGCCGAGGCAGAGAGGACACGGTGTGGTCGCAACAGGAGTGGTGGCAGCAGCAGGCCAACAGAAAGCGCAGTCACACGTTTTGACTAGTCGGGAGGGACACCTGGGGAGCATTCCCAGCTCCTGATCAGACCACGCAGCTCACGGTCCCAGCACCAGTGAAAATCAAGCCTCATTGCTTTTGAGTGTGCAAATCAGTGGGGGTTGGGGTGGAGGAAGAAACTGCCAGTCTCTTAGCAGAGTCCGCTTATTTAAAGGGCCTCCAGGTCCTAGAACGTCCATCCGCAGACCCACCCACCCTTGGAACAATGACCAGGGCAACAGCTAGAGAGGAGCCAGTCCCACACAGAAGCAGGAGAGTGCCTACAAAAAAGGTGAGTGCTTAGCAAGTGGCATTGTTCCGTCTCAGACCACTTCCCCCGACACAGCGCCACAACGTGGTGAAATGGGTCACCCTATACTGACAAATACTTAAGGCTCCACCCCTTACAACATAAAAGGAGCAATAACTCCACCTAAGACACAGAGGCAAACAAACATAGGAGCCTGTCAAGATGAGGAGACAAGAGAAGTACGGCCCAAAAGGTGGAACGGATCAATGTTCCAGTGGGAGAACTAAGCGACAAGGAGATAGCCAACCTAACAAATGAGGAGATAGCCAACCCAACAGAAGCAGAGTTCAAAACACTGGTGATAAAGTTGCTCACAGGCTTGACAGATATGCTTAAGTACAACAAACACATAAGGGAAGAAGTGAAGGCTATGATAAATGAAATGAAGGAAAACCCACACAAAACCAATGCTGAAGGGAAGGAAACTGAGGTTCAAATCAATGATTTGGAACATAAGGTAGAAAAAAACAGCAACCAGTACAGAATGAGGAAACAAGAATTGAAAAAAATGAGGAGAGGCTTAGGTACCTCTGGGACAATTTTAAATGTGCCAACAGTTAATCATAGGGTTGCCAGAAGAAGAGGAAAATCAAGAAGTTGAAAACTTATATGAAAAAATAATAAAGGAAAAATCCCAAAATTTGGCAAAGGAAATAGACCTACAAGTCCAGGAAGCACGGAGAGTCCCAAACAAGCTAGACCCAAATCGGACCACACCAAGACACATCATAATTAAAATGCCAAAGGTTCAAGATAAGAAAGAATCTTAAAAGCAGCAAGAGAAAAGCAGAGAGTTACCTACAAAGGTATGCCTATAAAACTATCCGCTGATTTCTCAAAAGAAACTTTGCAGGCAAGAAGCAGCTGGCAAGAAGTATTCAAGGTGCTGAAAAGCAAGGTCTTACAACCAAGATTACTCTATCCAGCAAAGCTATCATTTAGAATGGAAGGGCAGATAAAGTGCTTCCCAGACAAGGTAAAGCTAAGGAGCTCATCATCACCAAGCTGTTATTATATGAAATGTCAAAGGGACTTACTTAAGAAAAAGATCAAAATTATGAACATTAAAATGACAACAAAGTCACAACTATGAACAACGGAATCTAAAAAATAAAAACAAAATCCAACTAAGCAAACCAGACTAGGAACAGAATCATAGGTATAGGGATCATTTGGAGGGTTGTCAGCTGGGAGGGGGAAGGCAGATAAATGGGGAAATGGTGCAGGGGTAAGAAGCATAATTGGTTGGTACAAAATAGATGGGGAAGTTAAGAATAATATAGGAAAGGGTGAAGCCAAAGAACTTATATGCATGACCCATGAACATAAACTAAGGGAGGTGGGATTGCTGGAGGGAAGCAGGATACTGGGCAGAGGGGAGCAAAGGGGAAAAAATGAGACTACTGTAACAACATAATCAATAAAATATACTTTAAAAAATTACCTTAAATATTACTAGTCACCATTATTTAGAGATGCAGGCCCACAAAGCACTTTGTACAAGCATATTAAATGGATACTAATTCAAGTTGCAAATATCTGTTGACAACTAATAGGAAATACCTTGGCCAGTATATACTACTCTAAAAAGGTCCATGGGATAAGGCCAAACCCCAGGAATATGGAAATGGAAGTAATGTTTTCCTGAAAAACTGATGCACAAACCTACAGAAATGCATGTAATATGTAGCTCAAATGAGAAAACATGTGGAAGGGCTTTAAAAACTATAAAGCACTTTAAAAATCTAGGGTTGCACTATAAAGATACTATTCTGCCCTTTTCCCATTCAATGGAGCTAATTCTTGTTCAACCAAACAGTCCTTTCCTAACAGATAAGCTGATAAGAGAAACTTGATTAACTAAAATGGGAAATGGAATCAAATATGTAAGAAAAAGCCCAAAATTTGCTACATAGTAAGTTAACTTTTTAATACTGATCCTAATCTTACTGTTCTCACTTTTTTCCCATGATGATGAGACTACCTGGATCAAGAAGGCATTGCCTCATAAAAATGTGTCCCTGTGGTATGCATGCCACTGTAAGTTTTATAATGGCAACAGCAAACTTTGCACAAAGCTTTTAAAGGATACATAGTGTAGACAATATTACTTAACAACAAAAGCAAACACACACACACAGAAAAACACTTATCATGTCATATGGCCAATCAAACTTTTTGTCATAATTGAAAAGTAAAAAAATAAAATAAAAATCAATGCAATATGAAATAATGGCTATACTACTCATTTTAAATGTCTTAAACCAAGCATCAGACTTCAAACGCATTCTTTTACCTGATTATACACACAGAGAAATATCCTCAATAGAAATTTCTAACGTGATCACAATCCAGGTACACAGAAAATAAACTTGCAGTGCAGAATCCTACATGACAAACATAACTTTTTGTTTCCAGTATCAGGATATATCATAAAACATAACTACCTCATTCTCATAAATATTAATGCAATCAATTTACAACATACATGTCTAAACAGAAAGTCAATATTCGTACTGTCTTTCACATGGTTCCGAATGCCCAAAGTGAAATGACTTGCTAATATTTTATAATCTACATTATACATGCATTCCTTAATGAATTTAATTTGGCATGATGAAATATGTAATTTATGACAATGCACTGGAAAGAAAGGGACTGATAAGAAATTGTTCTAAGAATGGATAGATTGTTAAATAAATAAAACCTTTCAAAACATATATAGATGCTCCTATCCAAAACAAGTATAATATACGAGCTGGCTTGTATTAAAACAAAAGGAAATGGAAAGGTAGCTACTACTTGCACATATGAATGTGAAATTAGATAAGACCAACATTGGAACTTTAATAGGACTTGTGCTATTTTTAAAAGATCACTTATAATATACCATCATTAAACATTCTCGGGTCTTATTTTCATCTGATTACCAAATGAGTTTTTCTACTAGTTAAAAATAATTGCATTGGTTATTTTACTCTGATTGAATTTAGATTTTTAACAAAATTGTTACCACAATAAAACTACATATCTTGCGGGAGCAACTTATCATACAATTTCTAAACCCATAAGAAAAAAACAACTGTGTTGGACAGCAACAAAGCCGTGTTTTATTCCAAAGCAGCTACTTCAAGCTTCTGTAATCAATGTTTTGTCTCCCCCTTCTGGACTATTCAATTATCTTTTTTTTAAGGCAAGATTTGATCTTTCACAGGATTGTTCAAATAATTGGCCTGACACAGATTTAACATTACATGAAGTAATCATCAAGACACTATTCAAAACAGTAAACTAATAAAACTTCAATTTAATAATGCAACAGCAGCTTAACAACCCACAAATACATGCCATCACATACAGGCTTAGTGGTATTTTATGAATATTATAATTACTAGTGGCTTATAATAAGGAACACATCAGTAGCATTTTGAATGTATTACCTTGAGGTTGGCCATAAGCTTATGCTTTTAACAGGAACTTTCTTTCGGTCTGACCTTCTTCACCAGCCAGAGCAAACAAATTCATTTGCCTCAAAAAGGTTCTGTAACATTCACTCAATCAGGGCCCATGATTCTCATTCCCCAATTAGGGCCAAGAAGCATACATCCGTATCTAACCTCTACTTACAACGGGGCTGTCCTTTTGATTCAGATTATTTAGAAACATTAGCAAAAGGTACAAATGTGACATCTCGATTGTGTAAAATGACTTCTCTGGTAAGCAATACAACCCGCCAACAGAATAATTAGCTCTTTTCTGTCAGGGTCCATTGAGCCAACCAGAAGTACACATGGCCTTCGCTGCCTAGTATAGATACTGAGGTATCCATTTACAAACAGGTAAATGGTATTAGGATGATAAACAACATTATGTACAGCAACAATGTGCAGAGAGCATGTTTAAAATAGTAAAAGTCAGAGACTGAAACAGAGAATCAAACTATAAAATTCTACTCTTAATAGTACAAGTGCTAATGAAATGTTCTTGCATGGTGATAACTATTCCTGTTTTTGTTATTTTACTAATTTCTTGCTGATCAACATGTCTAACTGAACTCATCGTTTTTTCCCCCAAACTAAGTCTTGCTCCTGACTTCTCTACAAGAGCTCAAGTCACCATCATTTCAGTCACTCATGCTTGAAATTTCAGTCATTACTGATTCACACACATCTCCTCTACCCTTTTTAATCATTTGCTGAGACTGAGATATTCTCCTTTCACAGTCTTTCTCTCCTATCCATACCCTCCATTAGGTTCTTACTAACCACTCTCCAGTTCAGAGTCATATTAATCAAACTACTTCAACAACCCCCAGCTTGATCTCCCTACCCTAGTCTCTAACCTTTCCAATTTTCACTGCTCCATTAATCTTCCCCAAATATAGCTCATATTTTGTCATTCCATAGCTCAAAACCTTCCAGGATCCCTCACAGCTCCTCAGCATATCCCTTCTAAAATGAACTTAAACCACCTTTGCAAATTTACAACCCACTATGATTAACCTATGTTTTTAGTCACCTTCACTAGCTCTCAGGTTGGTTACTAAATACCCCAGTACTTCCCATGGTTCACCCCACTCCAGCTGCGGTGACCTCTTTGCTATTCTTCAAATACTCAAGGCACACTCCCCCCTCAAAGCCATGGCACGTCATGTTTTCTCTGCTTGGAAACCTCTTCCTTAGATATTTGCATGGATCTCCCCAATTTAATTCATGTTTCCGTGCCACTTGCTGAGAGAGCTCACTTACATAAAATAGCACATCCCTGATTACAGCTTTCTAATCAAGCTTTTTTCCTCTTTATAGCACTTACAACTCCCTGCCATTATATTTGGCATGTGTCTTACTGTCTGTCTCCCCAGCTAGATGTAAGCTCCATGAGGAATTTAACTGCATGGCTCATCATTTGAGCACCTAGAATAGTACCTAGCATATAATAGGTTAACCAGAAACTTTTTGTTCAATAAAGAAATGAAACTGTGTCTAGAGAGGTTAGCAAAGTCACAGCAAATGAATGAATGCTAAATCACAGATTCAAATTAAGGTCTTTCTGATGCCAAAACAAACATTAACCCCCCAAAATCCTCCTGCTGCACTAAGCATTCAACTATTTATGTCATTAAATTACCTTATATTTAACATTGTAAGGTCTGGTCATTGTAATTCTATTTTCCAATTATCATATGTAATCATGTCAATTCTTTTTTTTTTTCCCCCACAGAAGAATAGTGATTTTCCCACCTGTGGATAAAGTATTCCTGGCTTCCAGTGAAAAATCAATCATTTTTACTGCTTTCTAAATCTTTTTCATGCAATGTGTTTCTAAATAATAAGAACAATTTATTTTGATTCAAAAATGTGTACAACAGTTATTTAGAACTAGAAGTCATTTAAAAAAAAGTCATTCAGTTCTTTCTATCTCTTCCCTACTCCAAATTCTCTTTTGCTATTTTAAAATATCTATAGAAAGATATTTTATCATCTCCCTTTAGAGATGGCAACCATAACAAATCTTACTAAATTTTTTAAATAACATTGTCAATATTATCTTGAGACCACATATAATTTTTTTCTCTAAGTCCAACAATCTAAACCACATAAATAGGTGAAGCATTCTCTTTTTCCATCCAGTCAAATCTTCCCACCATTCTGACCCAGAATAAATGCTATCAAATAGCACACAGCTTGAATACTTTACCAAAAAAAAAAAAATGCTAGCTCATACTCTAATTTTACTGTGTCATCTTCCTGTTATGTTTTTCATACCAAGTATTTTGAAGAATTAAATAATTTAAAAAAATATATAATTTAGGCCCACTATTCACAAGCCTCTTTATATGTTAAATATATTAAAATATAAACAAATGCTAAAACCATCCTGAATTTATTATAATTATCCCCATTTTATGAATGGGAAGACTAAGGTTCAGAGAAGTTAAGTAAATTATCTAGGGTCACACAGCTTGTACGTAGCAGAGTGTGAGAATCCAAACCCAGGTCTATTTGCCTCTAAACCTGTAACCTTTACTAAAATCTACATCCCTTCACAGGGTCTATACTACAGATATAAAAACACAGACCCATAGGATGATAGTATTATTCAAGGATTATATATTACTATAAAGCAACAGTTTTCAGTTGGTGTGCCACACTGCAATACCTGACTATTTGGTCAGGGGCACTGACCTCCTTTCCTTTAGCTTGTCAAATTAAAAAATGACAACAGCCAACACAATAGCCCTCTGGTGTAAGTGAAACAAATTATAGCTAATTTTTTTGTCAGATTGGCAAAAAATTATTTTTGGTGTGTTGCAGAATTTTAGTAATTAGTTTATGAGTGCCATGAAATGAAAAAGGTTAAAAAATCACTGCTATAAAGTAAATAGGAACATTATAAGAGAATACCTTAAAGAACATATAACGTAATTGAAGGTATACGATGAAGTAGAAAGTGATTCCATAAGAGGAAAAAAGAAAGTGCTTACAGAAATTCAGATAAATTATAAGGTAGAAATCTGGGGGGTTAGGGTGGGAATCAGGTCAAGGTTCACGGAAGAGCTGTAGAGGATGGGCAGAATGCTGACAAAAGAAGGAAAACGTTCTATGCAAAAAAAAAAAAAATCAGATGAGCAAAGTCAGAAGCAAGACTGCATGAGGCTGAGAGGTTGTTTATGTTCATGCAACAGGCAGTTTTCCACAGCCTGATTTTTAAAGTAAAGTGTATAAAAGGAAATATAGTGAAAAGTCAAACTGACAGTAGTTCAAGAGCCAAAAGTCTTTAAATGCCTCCATTTCTGCATCTAATCAACACTGAATAGAAAAAAGAAAGACAGGGTTCCATAGACCTAGTTCATTATGTATTTAATCTTTCCAATTTCAATCTGGTTTCTACATCACTCATTTTGTAATTTCCAGGTAACTACGATACTTAATACTATGGTTATTCTAGAAATTCTCTCTAGAACACTTCTATGAAATTCTAATCTGCCATTTTATCAATGAGTACTTCTCATCTTTTGAAGGTTAATGAGTCCATGAAAAATAAGCATTTTTGCAACTGACTTTCACCAGAGTAATTTTAAATACTTTTTTTCCACTCCTCTCTCAAAACAACAAAAAACTTCTCTGTTTAGGGACCCCTCTCACCTAAACTTCTAGAACTACTCCTTCGTCACATCTTCTAGAAGCTGATTCCTATACTTTCCTCCCTTAATTGCAGGATTTTTAAACTCCACTGTGAGAAGCAGGTCAAAGATAAGACAATGGGTATGAAATAGTTTAAATTGCAGATCAATCATAACACCTATCTCATTACACTGTCTTTCAAAACACTCTCAGACAAAATGAAACTTTTCTGTAAACCATATACAGCCTACCGGCCTGCCACTTCACAACTTTTAATATATTACATATTCAGGCACTACCTTTATTGTGTTTCCCTGTCTGTCTTCCCCGTTGGACCTAGTATTTTAAGAGCAGAAACTATGTTCTTTGGGGAAGAAACACATTAAATGATGTATTAAAATAAATTCTGTTAAGTATTATAATACATCTATATATATAGTGCTATGGAGGAAGGAGTTATCTATGACAGCTTCTCCTAAGAGTGAAATAAAGCTTAATCTTGATGGATATTTAGGAGCTCATCGGACACACTGAAAAAGAAAAGGACATTCTAGCTCAAAGAAATAGAATATGTACAGAAAGAGGACAGGCACATGTAAGAATGTAGCTGGAGATGAAATTAGAATGGAGGCAGGGATAAGATTACAAAGGGCAACAGGGAGTCATTTGAAAGCTTTAAGGGGGAAACATGATCTCTGGTCACAGTGTAGAACTTGCTTGAGCCAAGTGAGAGAGCAAGGACTAGACTAAGCAGAAGGCTACGGCAATCACAGGTGTGTTAAATGATGAACCTGAACTAAGGGAGCTGTGGTGTAAGTTATTATGGGAGAGACTTGAGAGTTATTTAGGAAAAATAAACAATACAGCTTGGTAACTGGATGTCGTGGATCGATGCCATTTCACTAGTTTCTAGCATGGGCCATTGGATTGCTTATGGTTTCAAGGCCACAAATACAGGCTGGCTCCAGCCCAAATTCAAATAAACTCAAGATTCCTTTATCGCACAAAATTCCGTTATTTAACCCCACCCCTCTAAACCTACCCTCTAGTTCAATACAAGTTCTCAGTGACTCACATACAAGTTTCCTAGATAACCCCCCAAACAAATGACTCTGTGTCCTAATCCAATATTTTTTCAAAGTGTGCTCCTCAGCCTACTTTAACAGAATCTCTTGTGGTGCTTGATAAAAAATGCAGAGTTCAGGGCCCTATCCCACAAAAGGACAAAACTTGCATTCCAATACACTGTCAAGATTGAGAACCATTAGCCTAATCTGGCCTACCTACTACTATCAAATTTATTTTTCTTAAACCCTGCTTAACTTAGCTCAAATTAATTTCTAATAGTCTGGACTTCAAGATCCTTTTCCAAGTTGATTTTTCATTCTTTCCAATATATAGTCTCTGTTTCAGCAAACTCAACCTCACCTCTTAATTGCCTGCTCCCCACCCCACTCCCCACGCACAATTTGGTTCTTTCTTGAAGCTTTTGCATCGATTATTACTTCCCAAATCTGGGAACTTCTCCATGGTCTCCTCTCCCTAGTCAAATCCCAGGCATCATAACTAAATTCTTGAAAGCCCCATTGAAGTTCAGAAATATTCATGGAGTTTTCTCTAATTACTCTAAGCCTACTTCTCTCTCCTGCTTATGAAATCCTATTACAGTAAGTCCTCACTTAACATAATCAATAAGTTCTTGGAAACTGCAACTTTAAATGATATGATATATAACAAAACCAGTTTTACTTACCATAAGCTAATAGATATAAACAAGAATTAAGTTCCTACAGCATGTCATCAATGTTATAATAAAATGACGCTGAATAAAATAATGTTATTCAAGGACCTGCTGTACACTTGAAATCAGCACGCACAATTTAAGGTTTGATTATTTCAACATATTATTAAAACTGAAAGGTCTTATCTCACTCTAATTTTCCAGTCATCAGTGCACCTAGCACAGCTCTTGGTGCATAATAAGCACTAAAGAAATATGTGATTTTTAAAAATTATCCCAAAAGATTGATGGCTTTTTCCACAAAATGTCACATTGTATTTTTAAAGAGAGAAAAGAAGAAATCAAACTTTTAAAGCAAAACAAATATGAAATACATTCACTGTTCTGGATGCCATAGCATCTGGTGATGTTAAAAATGTTTCCTGCTATAAACTGCTTAACCATGAAGACAAGGTAATTACAAATAGCTCTCGATTACAATACAGGCCATTTTGGTGTACATATTATGTAATAGTGTATCATGTATATAATGCCTTTTATGTAACACCTTTAAAAGACAGCAAAAGTCTTAAAAAATACTGTAAGCCAATCACTTCAAATTATCCATTTAATAACTAAACCTCAATGAAATTATATGATTTGCCCAAAATCCCATAGCCGATCAGTAGCAGCCAACAAAGACAATCACCTAGGCCTCCTGACTAACATCAAGGATTGTTTTCATTATGCTATGTGCTCAGTAATTCTAAAATCAAAGTGAGATATTTTAAAAAGAATATCTGTTAGCATAAACCAATATTTTAGGAGTCTCTCCCTGCCATCTAAGAAACTGAGGTAAAACATGCAGTTTCATCACAATCAAAAAGACTGACACAGGCACAACTCCCAAAAAATGTAAAATTTTCTAAGGCAAAATATATAAGCATGTTATAGTTCTAAAACATTTCCCAAAACCACAGGAAAAATACTTATCATAGCTAAATTCTAATAACCTGATCTTAATATTCATCTCACTGCTTTGGTAAAGTATACATCAAAAGAATAAACAGCCATATAAAATAATATAAACAAAAGTCATTAAATTCCAAAAGCACAAATTCACATCTAAGGGTAAAACACATCTTTTGTACTCACCGTAACTTTACTTCCAACTATCTGCATGCAGTGGTCAACGGAGAGTGGTTATGGTATAAAACAAAAAACAAAACAACAACAACAACAACAAAAAAAAAAACAGCAACAGTATTAGTAATTAGAATATTTTCACATAAGTGTTTAGTAAATTAGTAAATAGCTAACCCTATGTATGCTTTCAGTACTTTAGATCTAGAGACTAAAACAAATATGTCAGTATTAATTTCTACCATATATCAAAAATGTGTAGTCTACAGAATAAGGTTTCCCAAATAAAAGATTAATACAATTTGAGTATTTTTGTTAAATGTACTGTAATGGGATTCTCACAGAGTGCAATTCAAATACCAAGTAATGCAATATCAAATGTAATTAGGCATCAAATATTTTACCAGACCACAGCCCCTCAAAAAATTACCAATAAAAAATTACTTTTTCCCCAAATATTGCTATTTTCTTTTCCCGTTCTAGCAAGAATACACGTAAGTTTAAAATAAAGTATTTTAGAACATATATGTTGCATTCAAAGTCATGTATTAAGAAATGTATCGTGGACCGCTGACCAGCAGAGTGCACGGCGTTGTGGATGAGGGAATAAATGCACAGTGACTGCAAGAATCCTGTGGAGAAGAGGGGTCAGAACTGGCCACTTTCTAGAGGAGAAAGTGCAGTTTCCCCCTGCCTTAACAGGCTTTTATTGATTTCTTAGGTGGATTACATCCAAGAAAATTGTGAATCATAGTGCCAATCATTGTCTTATATGATTATTACTTTTACATATTAGAGAAAAGAATGTTACACATGCATGGATGATAAGGATAACTTGTCTAACCACATCCTGTTCTTAGAAATTGACCCAGAATAGGCTCTAAGAGACTGGTTCAAGGTTACACACTGAACATCTGTTGTTCTCAGCCCAGGATGAGGGAGTCCTTTAGCAGAAAGCAAGCTTTTAACTATTATATAAATGCAGGTCTGGTTCCCCGCGGGAAAACCAGTGTGTGGAGTGGGTCCTGCATGCCACCACACTCCCAGTGGTTTTCCACTCTGGGGCTGAGCTACATTTGCCACCACCAAGCACCCCGTCTCTCCATAGAAATGAACTTTAGGGAACATTTTATATTTTTATAAATTTAAGACATAATATTTTGTATTAGACTTGAAAACTACAAGAAGGATAGATGGTTTAATTCTAGTTTTCTAGGTCATCATATCATTTCTATTATAAAATCAGAGTTTTCCATATAATGTAAAAACAAAGAAGCATTTCATATCTAAACATGCAGACATTCATAAAGAGGAAACAATTCAAAATTGTAACTTCAATTGAGCTTTTCATAAAAAATAAGAGTTAAGAGAATTTCTGAGAGCCAAAATCATGTTTCAAAAAGCAAGAAGTAGGAAATCCAGTAAAGATGGCAGCGTAGACAGATGTGGCTCACCTCTTCACACAACTACACAAAAATTACAATTAAAATATAGAACAAGCATCAGCCAGAACTACCAGATACCGAGTTGAATGGAAGTCTGACAACAATGAAATTTTAAAAATTCACATCCATCTAGACGGATCTGGCAAGCTGGTGCCATATCTGAGCCTCCACCAACCTGACTAACACTGTTTGACCCCTGTTGGAGATCCCCAGAGACTCCGCCCCACCCAACTTATTGGCCCACCCAAGCTGCTTTTTCATGTGAATGGTTGGTCTTGGCTCTTGCTTCACAACTTCCTAAATCCTATCAAACAAGCAAGACCTGGCCTCAGTGAGCTCCAGGCCTGGCACTAGCAGCAGCCAGCTTAGATTCACAGTTTGGCTTCACCTGGGAATCTCCAAGCCCAGCACAAGTAGCAGCCATCTCAGACTGCTTCATACCTCAGGCAGGGTGCCCCAAGCAAAACACAGGTGGGGGCTGACCTTGGTCTGCACCACCCAGGAAACCCCAGGGCCAGCGCATCTAGTGGACAGCTACAGACCATGTTGGAGCACCACCACCCCGACCCTGCACAGCTGATCCTCCACAGAGGGCAGAGGTTGGCAGTCAGTGTGCACAGCCAGTCCTTGCAGCTGACTAGCCTGGGTAAATCCTTCCATTGATCTGCCAACAGCAACCAAAGCCCAACTACAAGAGGAAAGTATACTCAGCCCACATGAAGGGTGCACCTCGAGTACTCAGCTTGGGTAAGAGGGAAGGCTGTGCCACTGGACCCTACAGGACACCCACTACATTAGGCCATACAACAAGGACACAGAATCAAAGCCTCTCTACCTGATACACAAAAACAAACACAAGAAGGCTGCCAAATTGAGGAGGCAAAGAAATATGGCCCAAATGAAAGAACAGAACAAAACTCCAGAAAAAAAACTAAACAAAATGGAGATAGCCAACCTATCAGATGCAGAGTTCAAAACACTGGTGATCATGTTGCTCAGAATTGAGATGGCCACAAAATAAAGAAGTGATAGCTATGCAAAAAATATGCATAGAACCAACAGTGATGGGAAGGAAGCCAGGAAACAAAAGGAAGAAATAAAAAACATTCATCCAGAACAAAAAGAAGAAACAAGAATTTTTTTAAAAACGAGGAGAGGCTTAGGAACCTCTGGAGAACTTTAAATGTATGAATATCTGAATCATAGGAATGCCAGGAGAAGAGGAAGAGCAAGAAATTGAAAACTTATTTGAAAAACTAATAAAAGAAAACTTCCCTAATTTGGTGAAGGAAATAGACATACAAGCCCAGGAAGCACCGAGAGTCCCAAACAAGCTAGACCCAAAAAGGACCACAGGGAGACACATCATAATTAAAATGCCAAAGGTTAAAAATAAAGATAGAATCTTAAAAGCAGCAAAAGAAGAGAGAGTTACCTATAAAGGAGTTCCCATAAGACTATCAGCTGATTTCTCAAAAGAAATTTTGCAGGCAAGAATGGGCTGGCAAGAAGTATGCAAAGTGGATGACGTCACTGGCGCGCGCCCCTGCGGTTGCATTTCTCGCGGCGTGCGAGTCAGGTGGCTACAACCTCGCCGCTATCTGTCTGCCCCGTAGCTCCAGTTGCTCAGGTCCGGAGGCCCCACGGCGTCACAGGCTCTGCGACATGTCGATGCTGGCTGAGCGTCGACGGAAACAAAAGTGGGCTGTGGATCCAAGAAATACCACGTGGAGTAATGATGATTCCAAGTTCGGCCAGAGAATGCTGGAGAAGATGGGGTGGTCTAAAGGAAAGGGTTTAGGGGCTCAAGAGCAAGGAGCCACAGAGCATATTAAAGTTCAAGTTAAAAATAACCACTTGGGACTTGGAGCCACGATCAATAATGAAGACAACTGGATTGCTCATCAGGATGATTTTAACCAGCTTCTGGCTGAACTGAACACTTGCCATGGACCGGAAACAGCAGACTCCTCTTCAGACAACAAGGAAAAGAAATCTTTCAGCCTTGAAGAAAAGTCCAAAACCTCCAAAAACCGTGTTCATTATAAGAAATTCACAAAAGGGAAGGACCTGTCATCTCGGAGCAAAACAGATCTTGACTGCATTTTTGGGAAAAGACAGAGTAAGAAGACTCCCAAGGATGATTCCAGCCCAGCTACTGCAGATGAGAACGAGACCTCTGCTACGACCACCAGCGCCTTCACCATCCAGGAGTACTTTGCCAAGCAGATGGCAAAACTAAAGAACAAGCCACGGGTCGTGGCTGCAGAGCCTGACCTCCCAGAGACCCCGCTGGAAAGGAAAAGGGGAAAGAAAAGAAAGAAAGAGGCAAAACATAAAAATGTGGAGAATTATACCCAACCCAAGACCAAGAAAAAGAGAGACCAAGTTGAGCAGCAGCTTGGAGAGCCTCACTGGGACGAGAATTATGGCGCTTCTGCTGAGGATGGAGAGACTTGTGTGCAGCCACCATATGGCCAGGACTTAGCACCAAAGCCCAAAAAAGACAGAGGAAAGAAAAAGCCACAAAAGCAAGTTGTGACAGCAGTGGATGCCACGCTAGATGAAACACCAATGAAAAAGAAGAAGGTGAAGAAGAAAAGTTCCAAGTAAGTTCTCTTGAGCCAGGGCCTTCCCACCACTTGGGTGTCAGGAGCTGCCAGGCAAACACCTTGGCCTGAAGTCAGAGTGGAGTTCACCCCCGAGAGTGTGTTCATCTTCTAACATGCCCGCAGATTGCTGAGTCTCGCCCTCTCACCACGTTTCCCAAATCATATTCCCAGAACTTTATAATGTTCCAAATCATGGCTCTCCTAAACAAATAAATTTCTTTATAGACTCTGAAAAAAAAAAAAAAAGAAGTATGCAAAGTGATGAAAAGCAAGGACCTACAACCAAGATTACTCTATCCAGCTAAGCTATCATTTAGAATGGAAGGGCAGATAAAGTGCTTCCCAGACAAGGTAAAGCTAAAGGAGCTCATCATCACCAAGCCATTCTTATATGAAATGTTAAATGAACTTATTTAAGAAAAAGAAGATCAAAACTATGAACAGTAAAATGACAACAAACTCAAAACTATCAACAACTCAATCTAAAAAATAAAAACAAACAAACAAACAAAAAAAACTAAGCAAATAACCCAAAATGGAACAGAATTATAGGTGTAGGGATTATTTGGAGGGTTATCAGCTGGGAGGCGGGAGGGGGAGAAATGGGGAAATGGTGCAGGGATTAAGAAGCATAATTGGTAGGAACAAAATAGACAGGGGGAATGTTAAGAATAGTATAGGAAAGGATGAAGCCAAAGAACTTACATGCAAGACCCATAGACATGAACCAAGTGGGGAGAGATTGTTAGAGGGAAGGAGGTCCTGGAAGGAGGGGGGCAAAGGGAAAAGATTGGGACAACTGTAACAGCATAATCAATAAAATATACTTAAAAAATAAAAGTAAAAATAAAAAACAAGAAGTAAAATCAGTCTTAAACATAATTTTAGTGTATCAGATTTCTACATTTGAATATCAAGCAATGTAATCCACAATGCAAAACCATTAATATGATAGCAGTTATTAACAATGTGTTCTGTTTTTCAGCTAGTACTTTAAAAATAAAAACCATATATGACTGAAATCCCAGTAAGAATCCTAAGTTGAACAGAATACCACAAGATACAAAAGGATAATGACAGTTTCCAAGTAAATTATTTCAGAGGAGTCCATGAATCTCCAAATACAGAAGTAGCTTTCTTAAATATTCACTTGACAGACTATTTACAGGCAGTGATTATTTAGTTGAATAAAAGCATCCTTGGTGCCATTAACAGCGTTCTGAATTGAAAGATATGCTATTGACCTAAATTTTTTCCTCCCACCAAAAAGACAGAGGTCTTATTTGTCCCTTGTTTATCTGGCACTGACAGGAGACTTAAAAAAAGAGTGCTAGCCTGTCTTAACAATCAAGGCAGATCTATACCCAGTGAAATGACCAGAATATGGCCCATTTAATTATTCATTTGGATTGCAACATGACTGCATTTAGCTAAAACACATACAGCAAACAGATTAGATTGGCAGAAGAAAACTAAGAAAAACTGATTTGGTCATGTTTGGATTCTGCTATTTCAGCAAATGCAGACCATGCCTGGAAAAAAAATCCTGAGAAAGAAAATATCTGATAATGGCAAAAGCAAAGCCAAAATACGTGTATACAAACACACACGTAGATATACTGAAACTTTAACTGCTTATTATATGGGTCAACCTAAAAAAATCTATAGATGTATTTGGTATCACTATTTGAAATTATTTCCTATGGAGATTTTGCTTTCCAATCAATGATACCTCTCAAGGGCTCCTGTGTCTTCAAAAATATAATTTTACATACTTTAAAATATCAACTTCCAAGATTGTGATTTAAGTTAGAAATAAACTGGTTTCCTAATACTGTAATAAGGATGCTGGCATGTGGCAAACTAAGGTTAGGATTTCAGTGACTAATTTTTCCTCACAATTGTCTATATAAACTGTTCTGTTATCATGCAAGATGCCCTCTACTCGATATGATGTTTGCAATATTAACAAAGCGTGGTTTTCCATTTCTAAAAAAATGTTTTTGTTTAAAATATAGATTTTTCCAGGTTATTTGTGGTCAAATGACCTACATGTGCCAACTACCCTATGTCAGGTCAGAATAATGCTTGCTACCATGAGTAAACAAGCCCAAATATGTATTTCATATTTGTTTTGCAGAATAAAGGTTCTTTTCTACTCCCTTATTTAAAGTTCATTCATTGCTGACAGTTACTCAAGATACTTTTTCCTTTAATATTCATACAACTTAACATTCTCTGTTGTGGGACTTGAAGAGGGAGAAACTAAGCAATAGTTTTAATTATCTTTTAATTTTCTTTATATTCTCTTATTCCATGCTAATTTTAGCAATGTTAATTATACAATAGTCTGTCCTTTGCTTTAGAAACAGGTTTTGAGCTTTACTTTACTGTCCTTACAGGAACCCAGGAGGATAATGGACATTTCTTACTGAGTGCATATTTTGTTTCCTTTTCAATTCCATATAAAACAACTAATGCAGGTGTTAAAGTGGGAAATGTACAATTTATGTTTCAATTTAACAGTAATTCTCACATGCTTTACATGTGCTATAAAACATTTTTCCAATAGGGACTCTAGCCCTTAACTTTATCATTTATAAATCATTTTCATGAAGATGTAGTTACAATCCTATCTACTTTAAATTAGGAAATATTTTTAACCACTGTATCAAATATAATGAAAAAGTAAACATAAAGTATAAGATATGCAAGAGGATGGAAACCTTGGTTACACATAGGAAAACAACCATACATTAGGTTATAACTTATGTAAATTTTACTATCGTAACCAAGAAGAGGTCAAAAGATGAGAGGATTGTCACTGAATGACACCCCTCTCACCTTCAAAAAGAAATTACATGAGCAATTTTCTCTGTTTTAACAACAGAAAACACAGTACTAATTAATGTCTACCCAACATCAGAAAGCTTAAAACATGCTCATTAACAGGCTTTCTTTCATCCTAATATTTGCTCCATGAAAAGTATTAGCAAATAAAATGTATAGCCTTGGAACTCTAATGAAAGGCTGTACATGTATGTGTCAGGTGCTCATATATGTTGAATGAAACAAAGGTCATACAATAAAGAGTTACCATACTGATTTTGAGGTTAACACTTTAAAAAGAATTTTCAATGTCTTTTGAGAAACAATTTCCATTTTTTGCATAAAGCAATTCAAGAGAGTTCATTCCACATTTCCCCAAATTTTAGCATTTTAATCTGAAAAATGAGTATGTAACTTATAGGGTGCATTTGTTTGGTCATTTGTAAAGGAAACAATATGAGAATAAATGAAAGCAAGTTCAGCGTAGCAACAGAGTGAAAATCAAAAGGTGAAAAGGAGCTTCATATAATCTTCATTACATTTAGCCCCACTTTACACAAAAACAATAAATGAGCCATAAATACTAATAAAATCATCTCGTTAAAAACATGGTATGATTATTCATATATCATTATCTGTACTTTGCAGTCAGATTTGGTTATATTGATTTACTGTTGCATTTGCCTTTAGGTATTTTAAGAATAGCACTGAATGTATACGCTGCATTTTCCTAAAACATTTTACTGTGAACAATAACTTGAGTGCAAAATGAGGAGAGATTCATCAGAATTTCAAAGTAAAACCCTATGCATCACCTAATTCTATTGAAAACAATGCTCATGGCAAATTTCACTTATCACTCGAAACATATTTCTGCCCTTGGATACCAGAAGCAAATTAAAAAACACGCTGTTGTTCTGCTCTGGCAGAGCTGCAACGTGTTATGTTTAAATAGTTCCACATTCAGATTTAGCTTTCTTAAAGTATAATATGGAATCAATACGATCATAGAATGCAGGGCAAAATGCATCAGGAATTGCCACTGCAATTATTGTACTGAAATGGCATTAATTAGAATAGCCAAATGATTTTAGAATATATTTTTCCAATGAATAAATATTTTCTTCTTCAACTTTTTAAATTTAGAATATGCATGTTTTTAATGTAAATGTGTATGTATATACATTGTTTATATATTCGTTCGGCAACCGTCCGTCTCGAGAGACGATGGTGTAGCTTCTCAAGAGTCTATCTGCACCGCCGAGAATGGCTGTGCAGTCCGACTCGGGAGTGACACAGTATCTGTCTCCTCCCGTGTTGAATCGACATCTTGCGATGACGCTGGAGTGTCCTCTCCAGTGAAGCTGAAGCTACAGAGCCTGGGCAGGGTGATATGGAGGGTCTGCTGTTGCCCATGCAGCAGACCCCCCCTCTCTTCGCAGCTGACGGGTCCAAGGGAAAGACGGAGTCAATACAGCTTGGCTTCAGGTGCGCCGCAGGAGTTGCCGGTGTTGACTACAACGTCAAACCGCCTTAGGGACTCCGGCTCCGGATTTTCTGTCGGGGTTTACTCCCTTAGCCTTTCCCCTGAGGAGGTATGCCGCAAGGCAGTGGAGGTTTTTTGGATTCAGAGTTTTCCTTCTCTGATGTGCCCTGACTGGAAGATCGAACCAGCGACACTTAGCTTGCAGGCCGACGCTCAATCCACTGAGCCAAACCAGCCAGGGGGATATGTGGAAGTACACATGGAAAAACACTTACTGAAAAAAGTTAATTGAAACTTAAAGAGCCTCAATTGTAAGAGGTCATGAGGAATTCAGAGATTTTTACATGAAAGGGTGTTACTATGGTTTAAGTAAAAAGAAAAAAGCATCCAAAACTGCCTATACTAGGAGTGCAACTACGTCAAAATGCCAGATGCAGGACTGCAAGAAAAGATGATCAAACCATATTTTGTGTTAACTGGTTTGATTAGAGGTTTTTTTTAACCTCTAAATTTTAAAAACTTCCAAATTTTCTTGAAGTTTATTATAGTACTTTTGATGAGTAGCAATTTTCTGTAAGTATCATTTGTTCAATAAACTAAGCTATCTTCATAAGTTCAATAAAAAATGAAATTGTTTATATATACACACCCATATACTATACACAGCACACACAAAATCACTGCATGTTTGTGTGTATACATGTACATATATAATACACACATACATAAGTAGTGATTTTATGACCTCTAGATAAGAATAGATTTTTCTTTATAGAAATGTAAACAATATATTTCCCCACTTCAAAAATTCTTTTTTTTAATAGAAAAAAATCAAGCCTGAAGACTATTTTTGGAAGTACCTTAAGAAGTGAACAAAGCAACATATTCCATTAAAACACTGTTTTTCCTTCTTCTAGCTCTTTTCAATGAACCCTTTCAAATATTTTGAGACTCACACAGATTTGATTAAAACTCCTATTAAGCAACCTTCTTTATATCAAATTAAGCTGCACAATAACAATTAAGAGGCAGTCTTAAAGTGCCTACTACATTTTAGAAGATTTAGTTTCCAAATATTAAACATTCTTGGTTATATAATGGATATTTGTCTTCTAATGTTTTAAAACATTTTGTCTAGCTATATTGTGGTTTTGTCATATGCTAAAGGAGTAGAATTATTAAAATAATGCTTTGCAATCAATTAGAATTCATCAGTAAATATTGTGCCTACTACTTTTGAAAACAAAATAGATAAACCATCCTTTGAGCTATAGATAGTTCTATACCTGTTCATAGGGAAAGAGAGGTAAAGGAAGAGAATAAAGGAGATTTCTGTTCCTATTTTAAGATAATTAAAAAATTAAAATATTCATTCAAGCATTCACCAGACATGTAGCTTTAATGTAAACTTAGTTAAAGCTTGTGACTAGGCTATATTTGTGTCTCCTCCCTCAAAATCCAAAGTTTTCATATAACAAACTGTATTGTAAGTAGAATACCTGCAAATTGCTGTCCATTTTTAGTAAGTGTACAAAACCTCCACCCCAAAACACAATGGATTAACTCAGAGCATTCTACCTTTAGTCCGTCCTGTTTATCAATGGAATTCTCTCTAATTATATATTAAATGTGTAAAAATACATGTATAATTTTTTTTTCTGAATAAGTCTATGTGAGTACAGTGAGACAAGAACCTGAAGATCTGAGGTCTGTTTATTTTTAAGCAGATAACGCTAAGCTCATTATATTGGTGCCAGGAAACACTGACTACTTACAGATTTGGCTGTAGCTGAAATATACTGGACAACCATTTCATGCTTGGTGGTAAAGTCTTTGTTTCGTAAAGGAGCTTTTCGTTCTTCATTAAGGTTCATGTCCTCCTGTTAAAAAGAACATTTATTGGGAGCATTAGCAAATTTCTACCTAAGACCTTCAAAAGTTATTAATAAATAGTAATATTCTCTGTCTTAAAATAGTAAATCATGCTGTGATTAACAACAATGTAATTATTCTTGTGGATTCTTTGTTATTTCCCACTCCAGATAACATAATCTTGTATAAAACCTACCATATATTCATGGCTCATATCTGTACCTAGTCAAATAATGAGCAGAATGAAAAAATTTAACTATTCCAAAGAATAAATTGGCAGTTTATAACATAGATATATATTACACAGCCTTAGCAAAGCTATTTATTTACCCTGATAGCAAAAATAAATTAATTAAATAACAAACACATACTTTACTATTTGGTATATGCTCCCTTAGGATTATCATTATTTAGATAAACAAATATGATTTGTAAATAAAAAGAAAATATATATTCTAATATGTCACTGGAGAAAAATTCATGAGAAGCTGCTGGATTTGGAACAGCAAAAATAAAAATAAAAAAGTAGAAATAAAGTTAGCTGTATTGGGATAACAAAAACCCCTCATTGGAGGAGAAAATGTTCAGTTACAAGAACATTTGTTTTAAGGTTCAACAAGCTTTAATTTGGTTGGGAATCTTCCTTTATTTTGTGATATACATGTATATAACATTTTCAATAGACAAATAATTTTTCTTCAGACAAATCATTTTTCTGCATTTTGAAACTCATGTTAACCCTTGCAAAGTATCAAGACACTCTTGGGGGTTACCAAGTTGGAAATGACTACACTTAAAGACAAGTCAACCTACAGAATGGGTGAAAATGCTTACAAATTATGTCTGATAAAGAACTTGTATCCCAAATATATAAAGAACTCTAATAAGTCAACAATAAACAGATAAATAACCAATTACAAATAAGCAGAGGATTTGAACACACATTTATCTAAAAAAGATATAAGAAATGGCCAATAAGTACATGATATTCAACATTAGTGTTCATTAGGGAAATGCAAACCAAAAGAACAATGAGATAACACTTCACTCCCACTACAGTGGCTGGGATAAAAAAGATGATAATAAATGTTGGTTTGCATGTGGAGAAACTGAGAATGACATATGATGCAGCTACTTTGGAAAACAGTCTAGCAGTTCTTCTAAAAGTTACACATAGAGTTACCACATGACCCTGCTTATAACCAAAAGAAATAAAAACATAAGTCCACACAAAAAAACTTGTACATAAATGTTCATAGCAGTATCGCTGAAGAGTGGAAACAATCCAAATGTCCATCAAGTGATAAATGGATAAACAAATGTGATATAGCCATACAATGGAATGTTACTTAACCATAAACAGGAATGAAGTACTGATAGATACATTAACTAAAAAAAATCACATTAAACTAAGTGAAAGAAGCCAGTCACAAAAGCACATATAATATGATTCTATTTAGATTAAATGTTTAGAATAGGCAATTCTATAGAAACAGAAAGTGGAGTTGTGGGTGCCAGGGGCTGGAGAGAAGGGGATGGGCAGATTGGGGTATGATTAATGATGGATATGATGTTTCTTTTTGAGGTGATAAAAATGTTCTAAAACTTACTGTTGTAATGGTTGCACAACTCTTTGAATATACTAAAAAGCACATTGAACACTTTTAGAAGGTAGAATTTGTGATATTTAAATTGTATCTCAATTTTTGATTTTTCCCTTCATTCCCTTAGTAATTCTGGCCATTACTGGTTTGTTTTTTTAAATCAAGTACACTAGTGAGCAAAGAATAATATTAAAATTATTTTAAAAACTCATATATGAGAATGTGGGAGGAAAAAAACAAAGGGTTCATGAAAAGTAATCAAACTACATCTATCTATTAAATAGTAACTCCATTGACAGCCAGAATCTTATGATCTCTATTTGCACTCACTGCAGTGACCCCTATGATGATTCATTCAGTCAATACCTATTAATTTAGTATGTGTGTGTGTGTGTGTGTATCTGCTCATACTATCACCCTTATCACTGCCTCTACCCCTACTTTCCTATCTTATCATCATATTTCTCATTTGTATATCATACTTGTTCATGACTTACTTGAAGGCAGAAGACATCCTTTTCTTCTTTTTCTCTCTCATAGGCTAGATTTAGCATTGTTGAATCAAAACAGAATCAAAACAGAATGAAGTTGGATAACACTTTTGATGTAGATACTCATCTATGTTGTGTCAATTTCAACTAACAGGGGATTCACTACCTCAGCAGGCCACCCATACCATCTTAGGTTAGTTTAATTTTTGCTAAGGTTTTCTTTGGATGACTGGATGTAAAATATGTATAACCAAATACTAATAGTGTGTTAACGTGGCAGGACTGTCAGTATTTTTTTCCTCTACTTTCTAAATTTTGAATCACTTATTTACTGGACACAGACCATACACCAGGGGCTATGCTAGGCTGGCTATGGGAGTACAAATCTGAAAGCCTGCTTGTACCCACAAATTAGATGAATTATTATGTATGAAGCACTTGGGACAATGCCTGTTACCTAGTAAATGCTCTTTCTTAAATAAAAATAAATAACTCATGGTCTAGTATGGAAAATGAATATGTAAAGAAGTAAGTATAATAGAGGCATGTAAGTGATGCTTGGGAAACAGAGGACTGACAGAATGGTCAGAGCAATCTTCACCAGAATCTGAGTCTTAAAGGATGAGAAAGGAGACTAGCTAGAAGACCAGAGCAGTTTGCTATCATGTGTGGCTGCCCAACAGCATTTGAACATGCCTGCTACATCTATACACCTTCACAGAGTCAGTCCCACCTAATCAAGGAAGAATCTATAAACACTACAAGTGCCAGTCTCCCTCATATTTAGGGTACAGGCATATGGCTTAGTTTCCACCAATGAAATGTATTTATAGTAGGTATAGATTCAGAAGTGAACTATATAAAGAAGCAGGCCACTAGTAAGCCATGTTTTTGCTGGCATGGTTGGCAACAGAGGTGATGTGGTTATTGAATTGATGGCAGCAGTCAAAACTTTTTATCATGACATTTCGACCAAGTGGTTTTGTGGTGGTGACAGCTCCTTAATCAGACTGTATTACACTTGTGTGGTTCTGGAAGTTATTCCTATAATGATATCTGGAGCTTGTTTCTGCAACCTATCCAATTCAGGAGAACCATTTAATATGCATATATTACGTATTCTCTTTTACTCCATAATTTGGATTATCAAAGTAATTCACATGACTAACAATAAGAGTCTACACTAAAAGAGATGGTAGTCAGGCTGAACATAGGGAATAAACTCAACAACCACGTAAATATTATTTGAGGGCAGCATTCTCACCTTCAGAATAAAGTATACCTACCAGCTTTAACTTACCTTCATGTGACATGGCTTAGTGTTCATCTCTCTCTCTCTCTCTCTCTCTCTCTCTCTCTCTCTCTCTCTCTCATTCTGGGGTTTGATAAATGCAAGGAAGGAAAGGACTTCCAACTCCTTCATCTGGAAATACTGTACCTCTATTAACTCAGCCTCTGATTTTATTACTGTATTGGCAAGCATATCACTCTGCTGACTCACATTGTGTTTGCTTCCATCAAAACCCCTAAGGACTGCTCACACATATGCTAGGCTATGTCTCTGCTGCCTCAAAACATTCTAGTTAAATTACAGTCTTCTGCAAATGTGTTTAGCATAAATCTGCATACCTCAAGTAGAATCAACTCTGGAATACTAACAAGATTGGATTTGTGAACTTCATTCACTACAGGACCTAAGTGTGAGGTCATGCCACCTCTGGCAGTCTAGGTATAGAATTTGCTCTCCTTCCAATGGCATTTCTGCATTACAATGTACCTCCATTCAATTTTTAATGGCATATGCTACTAAGATCAGAGTAGAATAATTTTTGTATGGAGATAGGCAGGGGAATAAGGGGAATATGAGATTATAGACCTCAGAGGAATGTAGTCAAGATTAAACATGACGATGCACTTCAAGCCTGGCCTACAAGGTAGGGCAAAAGTATTCTTGTATTATTATTTAATTAATGTATTATTTTCCACGTGAACTGTAAACCTACTTTTTCCCCACCCTTTAAATTAACTAGCCTTCAAAATTGCTAGCTATTAGTGTTCATATCACCCCCTCAAGTATCATTTGTTACCACTTTTATTCTTATCCCTTATGTTTTAATAATGCAAGGTTGTTTGTAGTTTTCCTACATACACTATCACTGCTGTTACACACTTCCATTATTTTGCACAGGATACTGTTCTCTCTGCCTACAATGCTGTCATATTCATCACCCTCTACCTCTCTCTATTAACCCCATCTCCTCATTTCACTCACCCCACCCAGATCCATATGTGAATAACTCACACGTACACTAATTCTTCATATTTCCCTTACATTACCACATTTAGAAATAACTATCTTCATTCTACTCTTACATATTAATTCCAATATTGCAGTACTTAAATTGAAACTACCTAAAAATCTATCTCTCCTAAACTATAAGCTGAGGACAGAAACTGAGTCGTTTATATCTTTGTACTCCCAACAGAAAGCATAGCTCCTGGAATGCACTAAGCATTTAATAAATATTCGTTGAATCAATGTAATATTTAGGATCTTTACTGTAAATACTTTAATTTGCTTTATATCCACCAAGATTTTTCTATACCTATAAATTTGCTGCATTGGTACCATTCATATGAATAGAAAAGATCATAATGACTCATTTTATTTTTATAGAAATAAGAAGTATACAACTAATACTTCCAAATCATTAACTTTAGCCTTATAATACATCATAAAACTCAATAGAGCAATACTCATAATTAAATATTAATTCTAAACAGCATAACTGAATACAAAACTACTTCTAAACACTTAATTCTTATAGTACTCAAAACACAAAAGCAAGCTTTTAGTATGTTTAATATTCAGTTAGCACTTCTACAAAACATAAGAAATTAGTGTTTTGTAGTTTTAAATATGTTGTTTGAAGTCTAAATAATTGACCATTTATATTTTAAAGCCATATTTGTAAATATTAAACATTTTCCTCCTCCCACATGTGCCATGATGTAATTTTCCCATTAAAGACAAATTTCTTCACTTCTTCAGCAAATAAACATTGTATTCTTAAAGTTACCACTGAGGAACCACGTCATAGTCAAGAGGTTAAAAGTTGAACCAGTTGCCTATTCATTCATTTGTATTCTCATTCATTCATTCATTTGTTCATTCATTCACTCTCATTCTCCCTCTCTTGCCCCAAAAATCATTAAACAGGTGGCAATATAATATTTAAGACTTTCTCCTCATTTTCTTTTTTCTTTTTTGAAATTATATATTTATTTGTTTGATTGTTTATTTTTAGAGAGAGGGGAAAGGAGAAGGAGAGGGAGAGAAACATCACTGTGTGGTTGCCTCTCACTTGCGTCCCCAACTGGGGACCTGATGTGCAACCTAGTCATGTGCCCTGACTGGGAATCAAACCAGCGACTCCTCATTTTCAAATTATTCCACTGTTTATTTGTTTTGCTTTATGAGAGGTAAATGTCAACATTTTAAGTTTTTATATCTCTTCCTTCACTATAAGAAATATTTGTTCCTTTTTTATATAAATTTGCTATAAATTTATATGTTTTCTTTTTTTTTTTTTTTTGGTTTTTCAACTACAGTTCTCCCATTTTTCCCCCATTGCTCCCCGCTCCCAGCCCATCCCTTCTCCCACAATCATATCCCTCCCCGTGGTCCATTTCCATGAGTCATGCATATATGTTCCTTGACTAGACCCTTCCCTTACTTATACCCCTTCTCTCCCTCCCCCCTCCCCCCTACTGACTACTATTCAAGTCTTTGCCTATTTAGTTCGTTTCTTTGTGTTGCTCCTTAGTTTCCTGTATTAGGTGATATCATATGGTATTTTGCTTTCTTTGCCAGGCTTATTTCACTAAGCATAATTCTCTCTAGTTCCATCCATGTTGTTGCAAATGGAAGGAGTTCCTTCTTCCTTTCTGCTACATAGTATTCCATTGTGTAGATGTACCACTGTTTTTTGATCCACTCATCTACAGATGGGCACTTAGGCTGTTTCCAGCACTTAGATATTGTAAACAGGGCTGCTGTGAACATAGGGGTGCATAGGTTTTTTTGAATTAGGGTTTTAGGATTTTTCGGGTATAATCCTAGCAATGGAATCGCTGGTTCAAAGGCAGTTCCATTTTTAGTTTTTTGAGGTAATTCGATAATGTTTTCCATAGTGGCTGCACCAGTCTGCATTCCCACCAACAGTGCAGTAGGGTTCCCGTTTCTCCACATCCTCGCCAGCACTTGTTGTTTGTTGATATGTTGATGATGGCCATTCTGACAGCTGTAAAGTGGTATCTCATTGTGGTTTTCACTTGCATCTCTCTGATGGCTAGTGATGTTGAGCATTTTTTCATGTGCCTATGGACCTACTGTATGTCCTCTTCGGAGAAGTGTTTGTTCAAGTCCTTTGCCCATTTTTTAATTGGGTTGTTTGTTTTCTTGATGTTGAGTCGTATACGCTCTTTGTATATTTTGGAGATCAGTCCCCTGTCTGTGATATCATTGGCAAATATGTTTTCCCATATGGTTGGTTTCCTTTTCATCTTGCTGATGTTTTCTTTTGATGAGCAGAAACTTTTTAGTTTCATGTAGTCCCATTTGTTTATTTTTTCCTTTATTTCTCTTGCCTGAAGAGATGTATCCATGAAGATATTGTTACGTGGGATATCTGAAATTTCCTGCCTATGTTTTCCTCTAGGACTTTTATGGTGTCACGGCTTACATTTAAGTCTTTGATCCATCTTGAGTTTATTCTTGTGTGTGGTGTAAGTTGGTGGTCTAGTTTCATTTTTTTGCACATCCCTGTCCAGTTGTCCCAGCACCATTTGTTAAAGAGGCTCTTCTCATTCCATTTTATGTTCCTTCCTCCTTTATCAAAGATTAGTTGACCATAGAGGCCTGGGTTTATTTCTGGGCTTTCAATTCTGTTCCACTGATCTATATGTCTGTTCTTATGCCAGTACCACACTGTTTTGATCACAGTGGCTTTGCAGTATTGTTTGACATCTGGTATTGTGATTCCTCCTGCTGTGTTCTTCTGTTTCAAGATTGCTTTTGCTATTCGGGGTCTTTTTTGGTTCCATATGAATTTTTGGAGTATTTGTTCTAGGTCAGTGAAATATGTCATTGGTATTTTAATAAGGATTGCATTGAATCTGTAAATTGCTTTGGGTAGTATGGCCATTTTGATGATGTTGATTCTTCCCATCCAAGAATATGGTATTTGCTTCCATTTATTTGTATCTTCCTTAATTTCTTTCTTCAATGTTGCATAATTTTCAATGTACAGGTCTTTTATCTCTTTGGTTAAGTTTATTCCCAGGTACTTTATTTTTCTTGTTGCTATAGTAAATGGTATTTTCTTTTTTGCTTCTGTCTCTGGTATTTTATTGCTGGTGTACAGAAATGCCAGAGATTTCTGTATATTTATTTTGTACCCTGCTATTTGGCCATAAACACTTACTATATCGAGTAGTCTTTTAGTGGAGTTTATAGGGTATTCTAGGTATATTATCATGTCATCTGCAAATAGTGATAGTTTTACTTCTTCTTTGCCAATTTGGATGCCTTTTATTTCTTTTTCTTGTCTGATTGCTGTGGCTAGGACTTCCAACACTATGTTGAATAGAAGTGGGGAGAGTGGACAGCCTTGTCTAGTTCCTGATTTCAGGGGGAATGCTTTCAGTTTTTGTCCATTGAGTATGATGTTGGCTTCAGGCTTCTCATATATAGCCTTAATTATGTTAAGGTATGCTCCCTCTATTCCCATTTTGCTGAGTCTTTTCATAATTAATGGTTGTTGTACTTTATCAAATGCTTTTTCTGCATCTATAGATATGATCATGTGATTTTTGTCTTTCATTTTGTTTAGGTGATGTATTATAATTATTGATTTGCGAATATTAAACCATCCTTGCATCCCTGGGATGAATCCCACTTGATCGTGGTGTATAATCTTTTTGATGTATTGCTGAATCCTGTTTGCCAAAATTTTATTGAGGATTTTAGCATCTATGTTCATCAGTGATATTGGCCTGTAGTTTTCTTTCTTTGTTGTGTCTTGACCTGGTTTTGGGATTAGGGTAATACTGGCTTCCTAGAGTTTGGGATTTTTCCCTCTTCTTGGATTTCTTGGAATAGTTTGAGGAGGGTAGGAGTTAGTTCTTCCCTAAATGTTTTGTAAAATTCACCTGTGAAGCCATCCGGTCCAGGGCTTTTGTGTGAAGGGAGATTTTTGATTACTGTTTCAATTTCCTTCTTTGTTATTGGTCTGTTGAGACTTTCTACTTCTTCTTGATTCAGTTTTGGAAGGTTATATGTTTCTAGAAATCTGTCCATTTCTACTAGGTTGTCAAATTTCTTGCCATAGAGTTGTTTGTAGTAATTTCTTATAATTGTTTGTATTTCTGAAGTATCAGTCATGATTTCTCCTCTTTCATTTCTGATTTTGTTTATTTGGGTCTTCTCTCTTTTTTTCTTGATGAGCCTGGCTAGAGGCTTGTTGATTTTGTTTATTTTTTCAAAGAACCAGCTCCTAGTTTCGTTGATTTTTTGGATTGTTCGTTTAGTTTCTATGTCGTTTAATTCTGCTTTGATCCTGATGATTTCCTTTCTTCTTTTTGCCCTAGGCTTTGTTTGTTGTTGTTGTTCTAGTTCTTGTAGCTTTAGGGTTAGATTTTTTATTTGAAATTCTTCTAGTCTTTTCAGATATGCCTGTATTGTTATGAACTTCCCTCTTAGGGCTCCTTTTGCTGTGTCCCATAGGTTTTGGGCTGTTGTGTGTTGTCATTAGTTTCTAGAAATTTCTTGATTTCCTCTTTGATGTCATTGTTAACCCATTCATTATTTAATAGCGTGTAATTCATTCTCCATGAGTTTGGGTGTCTTTGATTTTTTTCCCTGACGTTGATTTTTAGTTTCAAGGCATTGTGGTCTGAAAAGATGCTTGATATGATTTCAATTTTCTTGAATTTGTTGAGGCTTGTTTTGTGTCCTATTATGTGGTCTATCTTTGAAAATGTCCCATGTGCCTTTGAAAAGAATGTATATTTTGCTTCTTTGGGGAGAAAAGTTCTATATATATCAGTTAAGTCCATGTGGTTTAGTGTGTTGTTCAATGCCTGTATATCCTTGGTGCTTCTTTGCTTGGATGATCTGTCTATTGTTGATAATGGAGTGTTGAAGTCCCCTACTATGAGTGTTTTGTTGTTAATATCCTTCTTGTGGTCTTCTAGTATTTGCTTTATGTATTTGGGTGCTCCTATGTTGGGTGCATATATGTTTATCAGTGTTATATCTTCTTGATGGATTGTTCCTTTAAGTGTTATGAAATGTCCTTCTTTGTCTCTTTTTATTGCCCTTGCTTTGAAATCCGTTTTGTCTGATGTGAAAACTGCTACCCCGGCTTTTTTTTCCAGTCCATTTGATTGGAATATTTTTTTATATCCCTTTATTTTCAGTCTATGTAAATCTTTTGTTTTGAGGTGTGTTTCTTGTAGACAGCAAATATGTGGGTCCTGTTTTCTTATCCATTCCATTACCCTATGTCTTTTAATTGGAGCATTTAATCCATTTACATTTCAGGTTATTATTGACATGTGTTTATTCATTTCCCTTTGTATCTCTGTTCCTCTACTCTTTGTTTTTTCTCTTCCTTTTTCTTTAGCATCTCTTGCAATGCTGGTTTTGTGGAGATGTATTCTTTTAGTCTTCCTTTGTCTGAGAAACTCCTTATTTCACCTTCTATTTTGAATGAGAGTCTTGCTGGGTAGAGTATTCTTGGTTGTAGGCCTTTGTTTTTCATTGCTTGAAATATTTTTGACCATTGCCCTCTGGCTTGTAATGTTTCTGTTGAGAAATCGGTCGATAGCCTTATTGGAGCTCCCTTGTAAGTTACTTGCTGTTTTTCTCTTGCTGCTTTTAGGATTCTCTCTTTGTCTTGGAATGTTGCCATTTTAAGTATGATGTGCCTTGGAGTGGGTTTGAGGGTTCCTCTTTATTGGAACTCTCAGTGCTTCTTGGACTTGCATAACTTTTTCTCTCATCAAGTTCGGAAAATTTTCTGTCACTATTTCTCCTATCAGTTGTTCAATTCCATGCTCCTTTTCTTCTCCCTCTCTTATTCCGATGATCCTGATATTATTTTTTCTACTGCTACCCTGTAATTCCCTTACATCTTGTTCATATTTTTTCAATCTTTTTTCATTTTGCTGTATCGTTTGAGAGTTATTTCCTACATTATCCTCTAACTCACTAATATGATCCCCTGCTTCATTTAGTCTGCTTTTGACTGATTCTACTGTGTTTTTAAGTTCAGAGATTGCATTCTTCATTTCTTCCTGGTTCTTGTTGATAGTTTCTATGTCTTTTTTTATGCTGGTGTAGTTCTCTGCAAGTTCCCTGTAATTTTCTTGGAGCTGTTGGTAACTTCCTTGGAGGTTGTCATAGTTGTTTTTGAGGTTTTCGAGCATATTGAGCTTCTTCACCACCATAGTTTTGAATTCCATGTCTGACATTTGGGCTGTGTCTATTCCATCTACCTCTCTTTCTGGGGATTCCTCTTTTGTTTTCATTGAGAGGTTGTTTCTGCATCTTACCATGTTGGATTCTTCTTGTTTGTTTTTGTTTTTTGGATTTGTCTGCTTTGCCTTCCCACCTTTGTGGTATGAGATTCTTTATGGTAGATCTGGGGGTTTCAGTGGTGCAGTCTCTTTGATCTTCTGAGCCTGATGTTCTTGGGGTACCTTTTATATCATTTGTTTATGCTGTCTGGTTATATTTCAGATGCTTTTTATTAGGATCTTTGTTCTGGCTAGTTGATTGAGAGTCACTCTATCCACTTTTTCTTGAATTCTTTTGTGGAGATGTCAGTTCAGCCTTTGTGTGTTGTCTTGTTTCTCTGTATCCACAGCTGGTCTAATAAGGTGGGTCAGAGGTTCCTGTTCCTTGCAGCAGTGGGCTCCCGCACTGCTCGTTCCCTTGGTGTCTGTTGGAGCTAGCCAAGGTGTCTTTGCAGGCATGCCTGTGAGCAGGTAAGGTTGCCCGAGAGCCTGCCTCAGGCCTGTCGCGCAGCACTCCGGGAGTTTCCCAATGTGGCCAGGGAGTTAGCCTCAGGCCTGCGGCACTGTGCTCCAGGAGTTGGTCTCTCGCCTGCCAGTGCTGGGCCCCAGACCCTCATGTACAATGGAAGTGAGTAATTGGTGCCTATAGATGTCGGCGAGGTATTTTGGCACTTGTGTGCCCCTGCTCGCCCAAGGCGGCCGGGGATCTAGCCTCAGCGCAGCGCTCCAGGTAAGTGTCTTTGAGTCGCTGCTGCCTGCTGTTCCTTCCGCGCCCCTATTCGCCCAGGGCAGCCGGGGATCTAGCCTCAGCGCAGCGCTCCGGGTAAGTGTCTGTGAGTCGCTGCTGCCTGCTGCTCCGGCGCCACAGCCACCCACCATCGCCGCACCCGCCTGGGCGGGTACACGGGGAGCCCGAGAGAATGCTCTGCGTTCTGGCCTGGCACTGGGGCCTGGCTCCCACTGGAGGTGGCCAGGGGCAACTGCACACAGTCTTCTGTGTATCCAGAGGTCCCTCCCTGTGCCCGTTTGGGCACTGATCTTATGTCTGTTGGGGTGTGTCTGAGGGGCCCCTGGACTCTCGGCCCTGCACACCTGGGCCAGTGAATGAGGGCACTAAATGTATATGTTTTCTATAAAATGTTTCTGTTTCCAGAACATGTCTTGATCCCAGTTTAAGGCTGATTTTCTATCTGCTATTTTAAAATCTGAACCTGACTTTACCATCCAAAGCTTTCCCTGCTCCTTCTGCTTCTCAAAAGGAATTATTCAAGAATTTTTTAACTTTTATGTTAAAAAATAAAAGACCTGAAGAGAGTGGACCAATAATATCCTAGTTCCTAAAAGTATCTAGCATGAACAGTGATTATACTTATGTGTGATTATTCTAAGGTTATGAATTAATGGGCTTTTACAGCAACTGTTTAATTTATTCTTTTCTAAAGATAGGTTCCATAATTTCTCAAGCTTCTGTGGACCAGAAAGGATAGAAAGATTTTTTCTAAAATTCTAGTAAGATTACTAGGGATTTTCTACATAATTAAATAACTGGTCAACTCTAACTGGCATTAAATAACTACCTAGATAGTCTGTAGCCTCACAATATATAGAAGCTGAAATTGAAAACAAAGTTAAAGAAAAAAATTGTTCAAATACATTGTCTCTACAAATATTATGAGAGCAGAAACGGGGGGGATGATGATATTAAATGAATGCTACTGAGTAAGGCACAAAAACTCTTCATCTAACTCTGTTTTCAGGTCCTGTTAGAGTGATCCAACTTTAAATACCTACATATATCTCTTTTCCTCATGATGGTAAATTCAGAACATATACTTATATATTGGAAGACAAAAATATTATTTTCACTCTCCCATAATCCTTAATCCTGAGCTCAACACTCAACCAGTGGTTTCCAGAGTTGATAGATTACATAACACAGGGGGAAATTTTTTAACATAATTCCTGGTGAGTTTGAATTTTCAGCTATTTTAGACTTAAATACGCATGCTGATTTCAAAACTGCAATTAGTTTTCTTCTATCATGTCAAGCTTTTCTCTACATCTTATGTGACCACTCTAGGCCGGATACAACCTGGATTGAGGGAAGCCCTAGTGCTCTCCTATTGGCTGAGAGCAAACTTTCTTCGAGTGGGGAAGGGTGGGGGATGACCTTGGAGACCAACGACAGGTTCATACTTGTCTAGGCTAAGCAGTTACACATGAGACAGTGTGGTGAGAGGTTGTGTGCGGCTCTATATAGTGAATCGTATTCCAAAGTGTAGTCTGAGTTCTTGTCTCTATACGAGGAGTTAGCAGAATTTATTTTTTATGTACATATGTACTTATTTCCTTTCCTTCAGATCATGTCTGCCTCTGCTATTTCTCATCGTAAGTGCCTAAACGACCATGATTTGTTTTCTTATATCTGTGGCAGTTTCACCATTTCCAGTGAAAAGACAAACATCAGGGGAGGTCTATTTTGCATATTTTAAAGTAAAACTTGGTGATCAAGATAAGTCTTCAGCCCCTTGCAAGGTGTGCAAGCAGTGTGTCAAGAGTTTATGGATGTGGACAAAGGGAACATGTGACAAAGTGCCATTTGGTATACCTATGGTTTGGCGAGAGCCCAGAGATCATTCAAGTGCCTGTTACTTTTGTATAGTGAAAACGTCAGGATATAACAAGAAAAATAAATGTAAAATAAGAGTATCATAGTCTACCATTAGCTTTACATTCAGTGCCTCATTCAACTGAAATCCCAGTGCCAGTTTTCACTGAACTACCCTATTTTAAAAAACAGGAGTATGGTGAAGAACTAAGTGACAGCAACAATGAAGATTTTGAAATTGAAGATGAATCAGTTCGTCAGGGATTTGATCAGCATGAGTTGAATGATTTGTCACAAGATTTGGGACTATCCAGAAAGGCTTCAGAACTCCGAGCATCAAGACTGCAGGAGAAAAACTTGCTTGAAAAAGGACCGAAGGCATCCTATTTTCAATCAAGAGAAAGTGCATTTCTGCAGTACTTTCAAAGCGACAGCGGCTTTGTGTATTGCCATAACATACATGGTTTAATGGAGGAACTGGGAATTCCAATCTATAATGCAACTGAATGGTAACTGTTCATTGATAGCTCAAAGCAGAGCTTGAAGTGTGTCCTTCTCCACAATGGCAATTTATTTGGTGCAGTCCCAAGCACAGTTGGATCATCTATGTTGACTTTAAAATGGTGTGCTTCCTTCTTGGTCAGCAATGCGGATACACCAAGTATCCCTGTTTTCTGTGTATGTGGGAGAGCAGAGCTCCTGAGAAGCATTAGGTGGAGTCAAACTGGTCTCCAAGATCGACCTCAAACCTGGTGATCCAAACATTCTACATGAGCCACTTGTTGACAGAAAGAACATTATATCGCCACCTCTGCACATAAAACTGGGTGTCAAGAAGCAATTTGTTAAAGCTTTGCCAACTGAAGGAGACTGTTTAAAGTATTTCATTTTGGCATTTCCTAGCCTGTCATTTGAAAAGATAAAATACCTTAATATTTATGTTTGGTAGCAGAACTTTACTACTTGTACACAATTTGACTTATAGTAACAATATATAGCATTTATATGAATAAAGTAACTCTAAGTAAACAGTAAATTCAGGTAATTTTTTCTTTATTTTCCTTGGTATGTATATTTTCTAAGGTTTTTGGGACAAAGAAAGGGTATCCTGTACCTTAAAAAGTTGCAGCGATATAGAAAAACTGGGGTCATTTTTGGATTCAGATGCCAAAAATTAGTCAAAAAAAGTGTTAGATCTAACTCAACAAAAATTGTGTTTCCAGAGTAATCCACTGTGGTTTGTGAAATACTTATTTCTATTCAAAAATACAAGAATATAAACTTTTATACTAACCTCCTCACAGGACCAGAGTCTGGACTTACAACTTAATTGTGGAGAAATCATCTAAAATAACCAACTGAACACCAGCTGGAGAGAAGTCCTACAACTACGGAGAGAAAGAAAAGGCCGTTTCATCACAACATAACCTGTAGGAAGTGCAGAGATTTGAAAGGGGTGGCTAGGCTCCCATGGGTGGCAGCTGAAGGGACTGAGAAACAGCTTAGCAGCCAGGAGTTAACCCTGAGAAGGGCAGGGTCTAAACCCCCAGCTGGGCTTCCCAGCCTACAGCAACAGAGCAGAAAGTAAAATAGTATCCAGCTCTGAAAAGTGAAAAACCACAGGGTTTCTTGGTAGCCTGAGAGAAACAGCTGAAGAAAAACAGCTCTTAAGTGGAACACGTATGAAAATATTTTGGCACCCACATACCCTGGGCTCAAGCAGAAGGAGGGCAGAGAGGACTAGAGATGCTTGGGGAGAATTTGGGGTGGTGGCTATGAAGGAAGAACTGGGGGAGCATCCAACCGGTTCCCAGTGCTGGCTAATTCCCCATGCTGCAGGCAGACCATTCCCCTCCAAGTGGCATCAGCCTGAGGGGAAGCAAAAGCCCTGCTTACAGAAATTAAGCAGCAACACCCTTGGTCCTTAAGCCTGACTGCTGATCACAGATTGAATAAGTTAACAACTAAAGGAGACATACAAAGGCAATAGATCTCTGGTAGTCTCCAAAAGGCTGCCTAGGCCCTGACTAGTACAAGATCTGATATGACCAGGGGCAGATCCAAGAAGTGCCGATCAATCAAAGAAGCAGCAACAAACAAGAAGAGTCACAAAAATGTGGAAACAGAGAAACAACCCACAATCGAAAGGAAAAGAAGAATCCCCAGAAAGAGTGCTAAATGAAATAGAGGGAAGAAAACTATCAGACACGGAATTCAAAACATGGATTATAGGAAAGATCAATGGGATCAGCGAGCTCAATGAAAACTACGAAGAACTCCAGGCAAACTACAAGGAACTACAGGGAAACTACAAGGAAGTTACTGAGTATTACACCAGCATGAAAAGAGACATAAAAGCTAACAATAAGAGACAGAAGGAAATGAAGAATACAATTTCTGAATTGAAGAACACAGTAGGATGAATTAAAAGCAGACTAGAAGAAGCAGAAGATTGGATCAGCGAGCTGGAGGACAGTGTAGAAAAAAATTCCCAGACAATGCAACAAAATGAAAAAAGACTGAACAAGACTGAAGAGGCTCTAAGACAGCTGCAGGACAACATGAAACATAATAATATCTATATCATAGGAATTTCAGTAGGAGAAGAAGAGGTGTAAGTGTTAGAAAACCTGTTTGAAAAACTAACAACAGAAAACTTCCCCAACTTGATGAGAGGAAGAGTCCTGCACACAAGTCCAGAAAGCACAGAGGGTCCCAAAGAAGATGAACCTCAAGAGGCACACTTCGAGACACATCATAATTAAAATGGCAACATTCAAAGATAAAAAGAGAATCCTAAAAGCAGCAAGAGAGAAACAGCTAATAACATACAAGGGAGCTCCAATAAGGCTATCATCAGATTTCTCAGCAGAAATACTACAAACCAGAAGGGAATGGCAAAAAATATTCCAAGCAATGAAAAACAAAGGCCTACAACCAAAAATACTCTACCCAGCAAGGCTCTCATTCAAAATGGAAGGTGAGATAAGGAGTTTCCAAGATAAAAGAAGGATAAAAGAATGCATCTCCAGCAGACCATCATTGCAAGAGATGGTAAAGGGTCTGCTTTAAAAAGATGAAGAAACAAAGAGAAACAGAGAGGAATACAAGTACAAAATGGGGAAAATGACAATAAATAAGTACCTAGCCATATAACCTTAAATGTAAATGGATTAAATGCACCAATCAAAAGACATAGGGTAGCTGAATGGATTAGAAAGCATGACCTACATATATGTTCTCTACAAGAGACCCACCTTAGAACAAATGATCTACACAGACTGAAAGTGAAGGGATAGAAAAAAGTGTTTCAAGCAAATGGGCATAAAAAAAAAACTAGGGTAGCAATACTGATATCAGACAAAACAGATTTCATAGAAGAGACCATAAAAAGAGACAAAGAAGGACATTTGATACTTAGCGGAAAAATCCATCAAGAACATATAAGCCTTGTAAACCTATATGCACCCAATGTAAGAGAACCCAAATATGTAAGAAAAATTTTGAAAGACTTCAGGAAGGATAAAGACAGCAACATACTCATAGTTGGGGACTTTAACACCCCACTGTCAACAATGGACAGATCTTCGAGGCAAAGAAACACCAAATATATTGAGGCATTGAACAACAATCTAGATCAAAGGGACTTAGTTGATATATATAGAACTTTTCAACCCAAAGAAGCAAAACATACATTCTTTTCAAGTGTACATGGAACATTCTCAAAGATAGACAACATGGTAGGACAGTAAACAAGCCTCAACAAATTCAAGAAAATTGAAATCATATCAAGCATCTTCTCAGATCACAAGGGCTTAAAACTGAAAATCAACGTCAAGGAAAAACCTCAAAACATTCAAATTCATGGAGAATCAATAACATGCTACTAAGTAACGAATGGGTTAACATTGACATCACGGGAGAAATAAAAATGATTCTGGAAACAAAAGATAATGAACAAACAACAGCCCCAAACTTTGGTATACAGTGAAAGCAGTCCTGAGAGGAAAGTTCATAGCAATACAGACGTACTTAAAAAGGATAGAATATTTAATAAACAATTGAACACTACAACTAGAAGAACTAGAGGAACAGAAACAAACAAATCCCAGAGAGAGTAGAAGGAAGGAAATCATCAAGATCAGAGCAGAACTAAATGCATACAGACTAAACAAACAATTCAAAAGATCAACAAAACTAGAAGCTGGTTCTTTGAAAAGATAAACAAAATTGACAAGCCTTTAACCAGGCTCATCAAGAAAAAAAGAGAGAGGAACCAAAAAAATAAAATGAGAAATGAAAGAGGAGAAATAACAACTGATACCACAGAAATAAAAAGGGTCGTAAGAAATCACTATAAACAACTGTATCACAAGAAGTTGGACAACCTAGAAGAAATGGATAAATTTCTGGAAACATATAAAATTCCAAAACTGAATCAAGAAGAAGCAAAGCCTGTACAGACCAATAACAACTAGTGAAATTGAAGCAGTAATCAAAAAACTCCTGGCACACAGAAGCCCTGGACCGGATGGCTTCACAGGTGAATTTTATAAAACGTTTAGAAAAGAACTAACTTCTATTCTTCCCAGATTATTCAAAAAAATCCAAGAAGAGGAAAAACTCATAAACCTGTTTTATGAAGCCAGTATTACCCTAATTCCAAAACCAGGTCAAGACACAACAATGAAAGAAAACTACAAGCAAATATCGCTGATGAACAAAGATGCTAAAATCCTCAACAAAACATTGGCAAACCGGATCCAGTAACACATTAGAAAGATCATATAGCACGATCAAGTGGGATTCATCCCAGGGATGCAAGGACGGTTTAATATTTGCATATCAATAAACATAATACACCACAGAAACAGAATGAAAGACAAAAACCACATAATTATATCAATAGATGCAGAAAAAGCATTTGATAATGTACAACGCCATTTATGATGAAAACTCTAAGCAAAATAGGAATAGAAGGAGCATACCTCAACATAACAAAGGCCATATACAAGAAACCTGAAGCCAACATCATACTCAATGGACAAAATCTGAAAGCATTCCCCTGAAATCAGGAACTAGACAAGGCTGTCCACTCTCTCCACTCCTATTCAACATAGTGTTGGAAGTCCTAGCCACAGCAATCAGACAAGAAAAAGAAATAAAAGGCATCCAAATGGGAAAGAAGAAATAAAACTCTCACTATATGCAGATGACATGATAGTATACCTAGAAAACCCTATAAACTCCACTAAAAGACTATTCGATATAAAAAGTGAATTTGGCGAAATAGCAGGGTACAAAATAAATATACAGAAATCTAAGGCATTTCTGTATACCAACAATAAAATGTCAGAGACAGAGACAAAAAAGAAAATACCATTTACTATAGCAACAAGAAAAATAAAGTACCTGGGAATAAACTTAACCAAAGAGATAAGAGACCTGTACACTGAAAATTATGCAACATTGAAGAAAGAAATTAAGGAAGATACAAATAAATGGAAGCAAATACCATGTTCTTGGATGGGAAGAATCAACATCATCAAAATGGCCATACTACCCAAAGCAATTTACAGATTCAATGCATTCCCTATTAAAATACCAATGACATATTTCACTGACCTAGAACAAATACTCCAAAAATTCATATGGAACCAAAAAAGACCCCGAATAGCAAAAGCAATCTTGAAACAGAAGAACACAGCAGGAGGAATCACAATACCAGACATCAAACAATACTGCAAAGCCACTGTGATCAAAAGAGTCTGGTACTGGTATAAGAACAGACATATAGATCAGTGGAACAGAGTAGAGAGCCCCGAAATAAATCCAGGCCTCTATGGTCAACTAATATTTGATAAAGGAGGAAGGAACATAAAATGGAGTGAGAAGAGCCTCTTTAACAAATGGTGCTGGGACAACTGGACAGAGACGTGCAAAAAAATGAAACTAGACCACCAACTTACACCACACACGAGAATAAACTCAAGATGGATCAAAGACTTAAATGTAAGCCGTGACACCATAAAAGTCCTAGAGGAAAACATAGGCCGGAAAATTTCAGATATCCCACGTAACAATATCTTCATGGATACATCTCTTCAGGCAAGAGAAATAAAGGAAAGAATAAACAAATGGGACTACATCAAACTAAAGAGTTTCTGCTCATCAAAAGAAAACATCAGCAAGATGAAAAGGAAACCAACCATATAGGAAAACATATTTGCCAATGATATCACAGACAGGGGACTGATCTCCAAAACATATAAAGAGCTTATATGACTCAACTTCAAGAAAACAAATAACCCAATTAAAAAATGGGCAAAGGACCTGAACAAACACTTCTCCAAAGAAGACATACAGAAGGTCCATAGACACATGAAAAAGTGCTCAACATCATTGGCCATCAGAGAGATGCAAGTAAAAACCACAATGAGATACCACTTTACACCAGTCAGAATGGCCATCATCAACAGCTCAACAAACAATAAATGCTGGCGAGGATGTGGAGAAACGGGAACCCTACTGCACTGTTGGTGGGAATGCAGACTGGTGCAGCCACTATGGAAAACAGTATGGAATTACCTCAAAAAACTAAAAATGGAACTGCCTTTTGAGCCAGCGATTCCACTGCTAGGATTATACCCGAAAAATCCTAAAACCCTAATTCAAAAAAACTTATGCACCCCTATGTTCATAGCAGCCCTGTTTACAATATCTAAGTGCTGGAAACAGCCTAAGTGCCCATCTGTAGATGAGTGGATCCAAAAACTGTGGTACATTTACACAATGGAATACTATGTAGCAGAAAGAAAGAAGGAACTCCTGCCATTTGTAACAACATGGATGGAACTAGAGAGACTTATGCTTAGTGAAATAAGCCTGGCAAAGAAAGCAAAATACCATATGATATCACCTAATACAGGAAACTAAAGAACAACACAAACAAATGAACTAAATAGGACAAAGAGTAGAATAGTAGTCAATAGAGCGGAGGGGGAAGGAGAGAAGGGGGATAAGTAAGGGAAGGGTCTAGTCAAGGAACGTGTATAAATGACTCATGGACATGGACAACGGGGAGGGATATGATTGCGAGAGAAGGGGTGGGCTGGGTAGGGGGGGAGCAATGGCGCAAAAATGGGACAACTGTAATTGAAAAACCAAAAAATAAAAGAAAAAAAAAACATCAAATTTGCACGTAGAATCATATATTAAACATTGTCATCAGTAGTTGAAGTTGAAATAAAGTATGCCTAGAAATTAATCATAAATCATCACTAGGCTCATCTTTTGCATATAACAAAACTATTTAATTTCCTGTATTAGAACATAGTCCTTATTGCCATATTTATATGAATCCAAAGTTACCAGTGTAGGCTAGACCTCCACTCAGTACCTTGCGCTAGCTAACAAAAATTTAATTCCAACTTGAAGTTTCTATGCTTATTTTCTTAAAATCTTAAATGGAAATCCCCTGCCATCGACCCCCCAAAAGGACAACTGCATACAAAAGAGGAATAACATTCAAAAGCAAATGTAAGTGTTAAGACACATTTCTCTCCTTGCTCTAACAGCATTAATTCAATTTGGATAAATATAGTTATCACTATTAAACATTCAATAGTCCTTTAGCACTATACTCAATGTACAAAAACCAGTTCAGTTAGTTTCAGTTAGCTTAAAATGTTGAATAGTTATTCAATTATAGTATTTTTAATTTCCTTATATTTAAAGATGCAGGGAGGAGATATTTCACCAATATGACTTACAGGCAATTCAAAATGCTTTTGACTAACATGAAAAAGGCTACTGATATGGGCCTTATTCAAATTTGAATTTGGGGTTAAAGATGATGTGTAATACTACTATATAGTGCAGTTGTCCTTTTAAGTTTTCCACCCAAAATGTTGAAGCGGTTATTGTTCTTTTGGTCCTACTACTTTTACCCACTTGTGTTAAGATTTGAAAACATGATGCTGGGCGAGCAGGGGAACAGGAATCTTAAAGAGCAATTATAATGTACCCCGTGAAAGTAATTATAAAAACCATATAAAAACAATTAGCTGTTTTTATTATTGAAAGTATTAATCAGAGAACTACTTCCTAATTTTCAATTAATAGTCAGTGACCATACCTTAAGTACAAAATTTAGTTTTTACAAACTATTGAAGGCACACTGCTAATATATAGCTGTGCCCTAAAAAAATAAGCAATCACCTAAAAGTTTCACATTTATAGCTTTAAAGCTGCCATGAATAGCCACTGACACCATTACTGAGAACATCTATTATTGTTTCTTTGAATGTGAACAATATGAAAAATAACATGCCAATACAGAGAATAGATGGCAGAGTCAATGAAACAGTAATAATGTACTAATATACTAGTAAAGTAAAAGCTAACCACTTAGATCTTTTAGTTAACTGGACCCATTCCAGGATTTTACTTAGGTATAAAGAGCCAAGTGATTTTTTAAATGAACTATTAGTAATTAAAATAGGTTATAATAATCGAAGTTAATATTTAAAAAAAAAAACATGTCCAGCAGTAATTAAAGTTTTAGCCCAATATCCCCTGTTATCTACATCTACAAGCCTGAACAATGAGAACCGCTGTTAACAAATATGATCCTTAGGCATAACAAGTTTCAATTATCAGAGTAAGATAGAATTATATTTGAATATCATCTTTCGTTATTTAAGCTTTCATCAACATATATCATTACCCAGAAATTCCAAATAATAAATTGTATCAACAAGGTTAAGGTAACTTATTTCTTGTCAAGCATCTCTAAGACATAGAGAGGAAAATCAAATTAATGTTAGAGGATGGGGGTGAAGCATTTCAAATTAAAATGAAAAATCAACTGCATCAAATGCTGCTGGTAACTCAATTAAGATGAGGACTGAGAACTGCCCATGGGATTCAGCAGCATGAAGATCTTTGGTGGCACTGATAAAAAGTTTTGATGGAATGATGAAATGGAATTGGGTTGAAGGGAGTTTAGGAGAGAAAGTGAGAGGAGAGAAATCAGAAGCAATCTATATAAACAAAATTGGGGAGGGGGTGTTTTGCTTCAAAGCAGAGTAAAAATAGAGCAGTAGCTGGCAAGGGAGATAAGGTTAAGAAAAGGTTTTGAAAAATAAGACAGGTTTGTATGTTGCTGGAAATGGCAGAAGAGATAGGAGAGAAATTATTGGAGCAATGTCCCTGAGTAGTTGAAAGGGAATGGTAACTGTAAACAAATGGAAGGATTTGGAATGTAAAAAGTTCACCTATGGTGACAGGTAGCAAGACAAACTATGTGAGTACAGATACTAAAAGTTAGGTAGATACATATGGTGGTAGAAGCTCTCTTCTGATTGCTTCAATTTACTCAGTAAATTAAGCAGCAAGGTCATCAGCAAAGTATAAAGATAGGTAAAAATTGTGAGGATTGAACATCAAAGTAAAGGTGTGAAATAGTAATCTAGGAGCACAGTTGAGGGACTAGAGTTGGGACATAGAAAATAATTGTCTGAAAACATCAGGGCCTCCTTGGGGCTTTGGAAAAGCAATGTTTCAAAATCATTAATAGGGCATTAGTGGAGTAGAACAGACAAAACCTGAAAGACATGAGGAATACCAATTAGGAGGCTATTTTAGAAGCCTACAAGAAACAATTAAAGAGGCATACTGTCAAAACCAGGGCAAGAGCAGCTGGAAGACAACTGAGGAAACAGATGTAAGAGTCATTGCAAAAGAAGAGCCAATGGAATTTGGCAAGCAACAGACGTGACTGAGAACACCAATGGAATGGAAGATGGCCTAGAAGTGTCAAGCTTAAGTGAACTGGAGTAGGGCAATACCCCCAGTAAACTCAAAGAACTATTTCAATATGGTAAAAATTGGTAACCAATTGGCATATTAAAGCGGTAAGTATAATTTGAGTGAGGCTTGAGTGAAGAAAGGAAATTTTAAAAGATTAAAAGTGTTAATAGTATTAAGAAATGTCCTTGTTTCTGTTGTTATCATCACTGTTTTGGGTGATTAAGATAAGGCAAGCAATGGTAAATTGAGGGGCAATCTAGGTGACTTAGAAATATTGGCAACTGATGAAAGAACAGAACTTTACTTGATAAAGAAAGGGAATGTAACACACATATATACAATTATTTATACAGAAAGCTTATATGCCAGGCACTATTCTAGGAATATCATCTCCTTTAATCCTAAAGATAACCACATGACGTAGATCCTTTTGTACCTTGGTTACAGTTAACAAAAATAATGTGTAGAGAGATTTATATAACCTTTGCGAGGTAATGCAATTAATGGCAGAGCCAGAAGTCAAATCCAAGTCAGAATGACCCCCAAGTCCATGTTCATAACCAATACACAATACATGCTTTGTAAAACTAAGAGCCTGGGAGAGGTAGCATAGGTTATTTAGCTACTGAGGAGAACTTCTGAGTTAAAAATCATAAACGGGTGAAATAATTCCAAAGAATGAAACACTTGAAGGTGTAGTCATGCCAATACTTAGCTAAATACATAGGTGCGTAGGTCAGAGTTTAGGAAATCAAGGAACTAAGAGCAAAAAACCATGGGTTATCAACATCATAGTTGAAACCACCAAAATGAATACAAAGGGAAAAGTAAAAAAGATTACCAAGGGCTTTTGTCATCAGAGAAGGTCAACAAATAACAGACTTCACAGGAGAAAGGGTTGCTAAAAGATGGTTCAAAGACAGCATGGAGCAGCAGCAGCAAAAAGAGTCTAAAACAGTGGACCACAGGATGAGGAGGAAGGGCTGAAGAGGGCAGGAATGTCAGGACTTGTGTCATCGAGGACAAGCCAGACACCAGTTGTGGCTAGACAGAAGGAATAGTCCAGGAAAAGTTTAAACATAAAGGGAATTATTTTGTATTCATTCAGCAACTTTCAAGTGATATTTACTGAAGGCCTGTTACCTCTTCTTCTAGGCACAGGAAGGAAGTGGTGGGAGTGGGGAGGAGGGTGGTCACAAGCTGTTCCATAATGAGCAGGATAGAAGGGTCTAAATTTTCAGTGAGTCTGAACTTTTTATTTTGGTTTGGGTGACGGGGCCTTGGGAACTCCTGAGAACTCTAACACTAGATAAATATATATCTACAAAAAAATTTTACAATGATCAGTGGGATAGAATTGTAAAAGAATGAATCATGAGTAAGGATCTCTACTTCTTTTCTGGTCAAGCAGACCAATATAACATGGCCCAAATCCTCATCTCTCCCTTCTCCTATCATAAACTACTGAATACTCAAAATACTGTATTTATTATCTAATATAAAGAATAATCTACTGTGGTTTTAATTTTCATTTCCCTGATGGCTAGTGATGTTGAGCATTCTTTCATATGTCTATGGGCCTTCTGTATGTCCTCCCTGGAGAACTCTGTTCAGGTCCTTTGCCTATTTTTTAATTGGATTGTTTGTCCTTCTGGTGTTGAATCACATGAGTTCTTTATATATTTTGGAGATCAAATCCTTGTCCAAGGTATCATTGGCAAATATGTTTTCCCATATGGTTCGTTCCCTTTTCATTTTGATGATGTTTCCTTTAGCCATGCAGAAGCTTTTTAACTTGATGTAGTCCAATTTGTTTATTCTTTCCTTTATTTCCCTTGTCCTAGGAAACATATCGGTGAAAATATTGCTATGTGGAATATCTGAACTTTTACTGCCTGTGTTTTCCTCTAATGACTTTTATGGTGTAATGACTTATATTTAAGTATTTTATCCATCTTGAATTGATTTTGGTATATGGTGTAACCAGTCAGAAAGGCCATCATTAACAAATCAACAAACAATAAGTGCTGATGAGGATGCAGAGAAAAGGGAAACTTAGTGCACTGTTGGCGGGAATGCAGACTGGTGCAGCCATGGTGGAAAACAGTACGGGATTTCCAAAAAAACTAAAAATGGAACTTCCTTTTGATCCAGTGATCCTACTGATGGAATTATACCCAAAGAATCCTGAAACACCAATTCAGAAGAACCTATGCACCCCTATATACATAGCAGTGCTATTTATAATAGCCAAGTGCTGGAAACAGCCTAAGTGCCCATCCATAAATGAATGAATCAAAAAAAAAATGAGGTACAGCTACACAGTGGAATACTATACATCATAAAGAAAGAAGGAATTCCTACCCTTTGTGACAGCATGAATGGAACTGGAGAGTATTATGTTAAGTGAAATAAGGCAGGTGGCAAAAGACAAATACCATATGATCTCCCCTGTAAGTGGAACCTAATGAACAAAACAAACAAAATAGAACCAGAAACATGGAAACAAGGAACAAACTTACAATGACCAGAGGGGATGGGGTGGAGGATAATGGGGGAAAGAAAGGGAAGGGTCTAGTCAAGGAACAAATATAAAGGACCCATGGGCATGGACAACAGGGTGGGGATTGACTGTGGGAGAGCAGTTGAGGTGAGCAGGGCAGGGGAGAACAGCGGGGGGGAGAATTGGGACAACTGTACTGAACAAGAATAAAATATAATAATATATATTTTAAAAAGAAGCAATCTAGACCACAAGCTGTAAAATATAAGCAACATCCTAGGAAATGTTGGTTGTATGAATATTGCTATAGAGCAAACTTGGAAGAATTAATTCCTTTGCCCCTTTTACTGTTTTTATACATTCTTCCTTCCCAACTCTTTCATATACCAAACAAGATACCTTGTGCAGCAAAGAGGACTTAGTCTTGTTTTGCTTTCTAGAAACAGAAATACAAAATAGTTCACTGAAAACTTGATTTGGTCTACCAGAGCCTACAAAATACTAGAGAACAAAAGGAAATAAGATGGCCCCTGCTTTTAGGAACTCATACTGAAAGAAATAAGAATGTTTAGCTCAAAAAACAGATACTTTTGAAAATAGTCTTGCCATAGCAACAAGTTTATGGTCTCTCCTTTATGTGATTATAAACACAGACCATACAAACATACTTACTTAAAACCCAGTGTTATTTTGGGAGCACACATTTTTAAATTACAACAAAATTAGGGGTCAATCTTACCATCATTTTTTCAAAGAGATCCAGTACTTCCTTTTCTGATAAATTTAAAGATCGTTCATCATATAATGGTTGAGGTGCTGGAAATTCACTCATTGCAACTTGAGAATCAATAGGATGTTGAATAAGATGTTTCTCTTTTTTGACAGTAGATTTCCTAAAACTTGTGATTCGGTCACGCTGCAAAGAGAAAAAAAAATAAGTAAATAAGTCCTAAAAAAGAGACCAAGAATCACGAATACAAAAAACTGAAAAATCAAAATGGCACTTAGTATGATATATATCATTACTGTTTTTTGACAAAATGTTATTTTAAGAAGCAAGCTCTAGTTAGAGATTGTACTATTTTGAAACCCTGAAGTAGCTCTTCAGCCTCCACAGTCTGAGGGGTGGAAAGTATTCCTCAAAAGTAAAACTTAGTCCTTTGTCATTTGTTTTTGCACAGGAAGTAAGTAAACAAAAGTCCTGCATCAAAGTCCTGTGGTAGTTTAAGGAAGAATGTCTTTGTTGATAACTTTCAAACCATGAGAAAAAGAAAAAGAAAATGAAAAGAGCTTCCAAAACTCACTTCTAAAGGGACATTATAGTAATGCTTCTCTTCTTCAAAGTGCCAAAAGTTGTGACAAGTATCTGCAAATACTTTGTCAGTATAGCAGTAGGCATAATGGTTAAGAGCACAGACTAAAGCCAGAATACCTGGGTATGAATCTGCCTTTTTCTAGCTCAGTTAGCCTGTGCAGATCAGTTGGTCTCTCTGTTTCCTCATCTCTAAAATAGCAATAATGACTTAATGTACATTACATAAATAACACCATAGGGTGACTGTGAGATTTAAATAAGTTCATATGTTTAGTGCACTTAGTGGTTATTTATTATTGTTGTTCTTACTACTACTATTATTATTTCTTCTCCATTTCTCTTCCCTAAAAAGTGGGACCAACAAGACATTACCTTTTCCATTTACTGGAAACACAACATAAACAGAAATACTTTAATCCTACCAACACTATTATGAAGAACTTGCTACTTAATGGATATTGACTTTGAATCATTTATCCCATGTACAATCTCTAATAATCAGCATGCTATTTCACAGGAACAGGGTTAATGACTCCAGCTGCATGTAAACAAGCCACTCTGTTTTACACCACAAAACATTAGACATCAAAAATTAGTAATTACCATAAAACTGAATGCAACTCAGTTTTATTCTGGTTTCTGTTAGGAAACACGCATACTGTCAGCTCACGTTAAACAAGCAGACATGCGATAGATGCAAGGACAGAGCATCTTCACAGCGATATTACCAAGTCCTTATAAATTACTTCAACAATACAAAAAGCATCAAGTTGTTACCACAACTTGTGCAAATTTCTGTTGACCCCCATTAAAAAAACATACTTTTCATTTTGATTCAAAGAACACTTTTTATTAAAAGGTGTATTTTGAAAGAAATGTGAGCGGTTTTAAGCAGCTTATTTAGGATTACAAAAATAGTTTTAGTACATGCTTGCTTACAAAGAGATTATATAAATCAAAATATTTTAGAGCTGGGAAGAAACTTGCAAAATCATCTAGACCCATGCTGTCATTTCACAGAAAAAGTGACTCGCTAAATTTGAGTCCCTTGTTCTTATCCCAGTGTTCATTTTTTTTGAATCATCTTGAACTATATCTTCAATTTTTTTCTAACTGTTTGAAGAAAATTAAATTGGTTTAGATATGTAGTATATCTTCAAACGACTCAAGAAAAAATATATTAAGCAATCCCAAATAAGCTGAATACATATCCAACAGTTAAATTTCACTAAAAGATATGGTGGACATAACAGCATTTAAACATGCAATCAACCATTAAATCAACATATCACTGTTCCTGTCCTATCGTATCACTTAATATTTACTTTTTCAGTGCCAGTTTTTCTCCTGAGCAGCATTATTTACATATATATTTGATCTTCCACTATGCCCTTCATTTCTATTTAGAAAACTGGCTTTTGCTTTCAGCTGTATCTTGATAAGAAAATAAAGTTAAGCCACATACTTTTACCTCCTTAAATCACTAACAATATTTTACATTAATTAGATAGGTAACTTAACCAAGTAAAAAACTGGCATTGCTTAAAATACTGTTTCTTAAAGTTTAGCTATAAAAGGGCATATTTAAATATTAAAGCCCATAACTTTTAATACGTTTTACTATGATAGACTCAACTAAAAAACAATTTAAGGATTTTAAAATCTAACATAATAAACTTAACTTCCTTTCTATTTTACATTAACTTGTTCTAATATTCACATTAATAGTTAACATATGCACAATTTACTTCGCTATCAAAAAGAATGGTTTTCTAGAGTGATATTTACAAAGAGATAAAACAAATTTGGTTAAGGTATACGAGGTCTGTCTGGAAAAAGTCCAGCCATTGTTAACATAATCAGAATGGTTTGCATGACATCGATGTAACCTGGCAGCCAAGGAGAGTGGACTGGAACGTGCATGCGTGAACAATGACTACTTCACTGTACTCCTCAGTGGGGGTGGTAGGCGCCTTTGAGTGAGCATGTGTACTGTGTGGCCATTGCATTCAAAATAATTGAGCAAGTAGAGCACCAAATCTGCATCAAATTTTGTGTTAGGCTTGAACATTCCTCTGCAAAAACGATTTGGATGACTCAGAAGGCTGCAGCTATGGGTAACTGGTGATTGGCAGCTTCATCACAACAATGTGCCCACTCATGCATCACGTCTCATGCAGAGTTTTTTTCGTGAAACAACAAATCACCCAGGTGACTCAGACCCCCTACAGCCCAAAGCTGTCACTCTGCAATTTCTGGCTTTTCCCAAAACTAAAATCAATTCTGAAAGGCAGGAGATTTTAGACCATTGATGAGATTCAGGAAAATATGGCAGGGCAGCTGATGTCGATTAAAGGAGACAGAGGTGTCATTGTCCTATGTACAATGTTTCTTATATCTTGTATCTTCTTCAATAAATGTCTCTATTTTTCATATTACATGGATGGATACTTTCCAGACAGTCCTCATATATCAAGATGATAATATCAAAATTTTGTTGAGATTTTATATCATTGTTTATGTTAATATTCAAACAAAAAATTGTTGCTATTAAAAATTCTTCCATTCTATTGTACTATGTAAACATCCATTGTATATCTTTTGCATATTGATGCTTTAATGTCCACTCACTTTAGTAAAAAAGCAACATGCATGAGTAATGTAATAACATGCTACTAAGACCACCTTACCACATCATCTGCCAAAGTTTTTATTTGAATGTTCTATTAAAATCAAAAGGAAAAAAAACTGTCAATAAGAGAAATTCATTCATAAAGCAAGAAAATAATAATGGGATGATTCTCATTTTTTATTTTATCAAGTATAACTAGTCAAAAATAATCCGTTGAAATTATAAACAAATACATTTTTTACAAAAGGAAAAAAAACAACTTTTTAAGAGTTAAAAATGAAGGGTCTGGGGGTGTCTATTTGTTTTCAAAGAAGTTGCCCAAGGTCCCAGAGTCACATTTGGATCAGATATCATGACCACAATACTCACACATGAGAAAAGATGCAGCAAAGTCAAAAGCCTTTTCAAATTTTTTCAAAGTTTAAGAATTAATAATCATGTTTTCACGATACATTTTTTAAATATATGAATAATAGGAAAAATGTCACATTTAATAGTAATGAAATATAATTAAATATCTCAGTCTAGAACTCTGCTACATCTGGTGGATATTTAAAGGACACCTTTATAAATAGTCTAGATAAAATTGAATTTAGTGATTCTGTTAATATATGCCCATTTCTCAAAAACTCCAGCACTTTTTTTGGATGTGGTTTTCTACTTCTAATGCTGAGAATAATTGGAAATAGTGTATTCTAGTTAATAAAATACAGTGGTTAATGAAAGCTATCACATAACATACATCAGCACCATGATTTGAGGAACCAGAATACAGCAATACTAAAGTAATAAAGCAATATTAAAGTAAGAAAAGTAATATCTAATAATTTAGTAATCTTTCATGATTGAGAAGATAATTCAGGGTCTTACAATAACAGTCTCTCAACATGAAGGGCAGTTGTTATTGATATATATTATAAATATATTTAACCGCCCAACTAAGAGACATGATTAGGGAAGAACATGTTCTTTTTTAAATGCACGTTAGGAATTTAAATTAACCCTCCTGCTCTATCCTGTACATGTATTTCCTACAACATAAGCTGAAAAATGTGCATCTACTTGGTCATGCACGGTCACATCCCTTTTTACTCAGAAAAATATGGTCTTCTCACTGGTGGGGAAAAGTTCATTACAAGTTTTAAGGAAGCTATTTGGTCTTCAAATACCACCAACTAAATGTTCTTAAAGATCATTCTCCCCTTTATCAGCTGGGACAAATACACTATTATATGTACAGTTCATTTTCTATTTACAATCCATTGATTCTTTCAGGGATCTACATTTCTATATATTTATACAATGTCTTCATCACAGCCTGCTGACACAGACTACAATCAATCTTTACTGTCTAAGGAAAGTAAAAGAGGGGGTATTAGTTATATCAGAACAGAACCCATTTTAAGGGAGATCAATTCTCCTTAGGATTATTTCTAATTTTCTCTTTAATATTCCCATCGGGTAACCAAAAACTGTTTTACAGACAATAACAGGCTTCATGATCTCCTGTAATGTAAAATCAGAGTACAAAGTGTCAAAGTCTCAAAAGTGCCTCAACTACCCTGTTACCATCCAGATATGTACCTGTCCACTGATATTATTATTGGACAGATTATGCAGTTCTTCAAGCAACTCCTGCTTTTCTTCCCTTCCCACTAGGAACACAATCATAAACAGAATAAGCATGCACTCTTTCTTTATGGAGGCTGTAGTTTAGAAGGCATTTGATAATAATACTTAAGGGAAAAACCCATCAAGAACATATATCCCTTGTAAACATATATGCACCCAACATAGGAGCACCCAAATATGTAAGGATATTTTTGAAAGACTTCAGGAAGGATATAGACAGCAACATACTCATCGTACGGGACTTTAACACCTCATTGTCAACAATGGACAAATCTTCAAAGCAAAGAAACACCAAGGATATTGAGGCATTGAACAACACTCTAGACAAAATGGACTTGGCTGATATATATAGAACTTTTCATCCCAATGAAGCAAAATATACATTCTTTTCAATAACACATGGAATATTCTCAAAGATAGATGACATGGTAGGACACATAACAAGCCTCAACAAATTTAAGAAAACTGAAATTATATCAAGCATCTTCACAGATCACAATGGCTTAAAACTGAAAATCAACCTCAAAAAAAAAAAAAAACCTCAAAAACATTCAAACTCATGGAGAATGAATAACATGCTATTAAATAATGAATGGGTTAACAATGACATCAAGGAAGAAATCAAAAAGTTTCTGGAAATGAATGATAATGAACACATGGCAACCCAAAACCTATGAGATAACAGTGAAAGCAGTCCTGAAAGTTCATAGCAATACAGGCCTACTAAAAAAGGATGGGAAATCTCTAATAAAAAAGCTAACCCTACATCTACAAGAACTAGAGGGGTAAAAAAAAAGCCCAGAGCGAGTAGAAGGAAATCATCAAGATCAGAGAAGAATTAAATGACATAGAGACTAAACAAACAATTCAAAAGATCATTAAGACCAGGAACTGGTTCTTTGAAAAAATAAACTAAATTGACAAGCCTTTAACCAAGCTCATCAAGAAAAAAAGAGAGAGGACTCAAATAAACAAAATCAGAAATGAAAGAGGAGAAATCACAACCGATAACACAGAAATACAAAGGATCGTAAGAAATCACTATGAACAACCGTATCACAAGAAGTTGGACAACCTAGATGGATAAATTTCTGGAAACATATAACCTTCCAAAACTGAATCAAGAAGAAGCAGAAAGCCTGAACAGCACAATAACAACTAATGAAATTGAAAAGTAATCAAAAAACTCCCGGCACACAAAAGCCCTGGACTGGATGCCTTCACAGGTGAATTTTACAAAACATTTAGGAAAGAACTAACTCCTATCCCTCTCAAACTATTCCAAAACATCCAAGAAGAGGAAAGACTCCAAAATGTGTTCTATGAAGCCAGTATTACTCTTAATTCCAAAACCAGGCCAAGACACAACAAAGAAAGAAAACTACAGGCCAATATCACTGATGAACATAGATGCTAAAATCCTCAATAAAATATTGGCAAACCGGATCCATCAACACATCGGAAAGATCATACACCACGATCAAGTGGGATTCATCCCAAGGATGCAAGGATGGTTTAATATTTTCAAATCAATAAACATAATACACCACATAAACAAAATGAAAGACAAAAACCACATAATTATACCAACAGTTGCTGAAAAAGCATTTGATAAAGTACAACACCCATTTATGATGAAAACATTCAGCAAAATGAGAATAGAGGGAGCATACCTCAACATAATTAAGGTCATATATGAGAAACCTGAAGTCAACATCATACTCAATGGGCAAAAACTGAGAGCATTCCCCCTGAGATCAGGAACAAGACAAGGATGTCCGCTCTCTCCCCTCCTATTCAACACAGTCTTGGAAGTTCTAGCCACAGCAATTAGACAAGAAAGAGTAAAAGGCATCCAGATTGGAAAAGAGGAAGTAAAACTGTCATTATTTGCAGATGACATGATAGTGTACATAGAAAACCCTATAGACTTTGTGAAGAAACTACTTGACATAATAAATGAATCTGGCAAAATAGCAAGGTACGAAGTCAATATTCAGAAATCAAATGCATTTCTGTATACCAACAATAAAATATCAGAGATAGAAACTAGAAAAAAATCCCATTTACTATAGGAACAAGAAAAATAAAATACCTAGAAAAAACCTTAACCAATGAGTTAAAAGACCTATATTCAGAAAACTGCATAACACTGAAGAAAGAAATTAAGGAAGATACAAATAAATGGAAGCATAGACCATGTTCATGGATGGGAAGAATCAACAACATTAAAATGTCCGTACTACCCAAAGCAATTTATAGAGTCAATGTAATCCCCATTAAAATACCAAAGACATATTTCACAGACCTAGAACCAATATTTCAAAAATTTATATGGAACGAAAAAGCCACAGCAATCTTGAGGAAGAAGAACACAGTAGGAGGAATCACAATACTTAATACCAAACTATACTACAAAGCTGTGTATTCTCAGTCTCCTGGCTGGTTTGGCTCAGTGGATTGAACGTCGGCCTGCGAGCTAAGTGTCGCTGGTTCGATCTTCCAGTCAGGGCACATCAGAGAAGGAAAACTCTGACTCCAAAAAAAACCTCCGCTGCCTTGCGGCATACCTCTTCAGGGGAAAGGCTAAGGGAGTAAACCCCGACAGAAAATCCGGAGCCGGAGTCCCTAAGGCGGTTTGACGTTGTAGTCAACACCGGCAACTCCTGCGGCGCACCTGAAGCCAAGCTGTATTGACTCTGTCTTTCCCTTGGACCCCTCAGCTGCGAAGAGAGGGGGGGTCTGCTGCATGGGCAACAGCAGACCCTCCATATCACCCTGCCCAGGCTCTGTAGCTTCAGCTTCACTGGAGAGGACACTCCAGCGTCATCACAAGATGTCGATTCAACACGGGAGGAGACAGATACCGTGTCACTCCCGAGTTGGACTGCACAGCCATTCTCGGCGGTGCAGATAGACTCTTAAGAAGCTACACCATCGTCTCTCGAGACGGACGGCTGCCGACGACGACGACTACAAAGCCACGGTAATCATATTTTAAATAAAATTTGAAAACCATCACATGAAATTATGATTACATGTGAAATGACGGATGTAATGGTAGATGTTGTTAGTTCTAGCTGAGAGAAAACATTACTTATTTCAGAACCAAACACATTTTCATTAATAAAATTTAGTGTAATTTTGGGACACATGCAGTCGATATATTTCGAGTGTCCTACAGGATCCTCTCTTCAGAGCACTAAACTTACTGACCTAAATCTCTTTTGTACCTAGCAATGCTGTTATTCGGTGTGCGAAAACACGAGTAAAATCA